>NC_041380.1:214575855-214706327 GCF_002162155.2 Triticum dicoccoides
TTGGGTCCGGATCATCCCCAAACATCTATAAAACATCCCCATTTTCTTAATTGGACTCCCTAGCCTTATTTTTTTCAGCCGCCCGATTACGATCGTAGGGACGTGACAGCCCATACCCTAATCTCTTTGCAATATAAATAGTGGATAACCCTAAAACCTAGGGACCTTGTCCCATCCATCCCATCCCCGCACCACCACTCTCTTCCTTGGTATCCTCCCAGATCCTCATCGTCCAACCCTGCACAACCAAGCCGCCACTCCTCTGCTCGATCTCCCCTGTCACCCAATCCATCGATCCCCACCAACCAGAGCCCTCCCATGGCACCCTTCGAATCCTCCCTCCTTCTGACCGAGGAACCAGCACCGCTCGCTGATCTCGTGCTCGAGGCCTCGTCCCTGCCAACGACCATGACCAACAGCAGCTCCCCGTTGCCTCCCTCTCCCTCTTCCCCTGGTTCTTCTCTCTCCCTAACCTCGCGGTCTCTCTCTGTTTCTTCAGGACGAACAGGAGCATGCCCCGCCATGGCCGCCTCGTTCCGGAGCAAGCTCGCCGGCGTCCTCCTCATCCTAGCGCCGCCCCATCCCCGTGAGCCCGTTGTGCGCGTGCCTGAGGCCTCGAGCAGGAGAGCTCGGCCTCGCCTCCTCGCATCGTCGCTCTCCTCCGAGCATGGACCCCGCAGCCGCCACTGCCCTTCCATGGACAGCCACCCAGCAGCTCCGCATCGAGCTCTCCACCCGGATCTGCTCCTCCTCGCCCCGCCCATGTCGTCGGGAGACGCACCATGGACCTCTGCACCCGCCGGCCTCCCTGCTTCTGCTGCTTCCTGCATCGTTCGCCACCGCCAAGACCTTACCTCACCGGATCCGCCTCCCACCGCTTGGAATGGTTCTCTTTGACCTCGCCCCGCCTCCGGTGGTCGTCCCGCCGTCTGCCGTCGCTGGAAACACCCGCGCCACCTCCATGCTTTGCTCCTGCACGAGCAGGACGACGAGCGCACGCTGCCGCCACGCGTTGACCCGCACCTGGGTCGCGTCTGGCATGACAAGGCCCATCCTGCCCCTCCTGCAGCCTCCCTTCCAATCGGGCCAAGGCCCATGGTGAGGCAACCCCCCCAGCGCCTCCCTTTTACCCCTTCCTTTGGCCCAGCTAGATTCGGCCCGCCTCATGTTTTTTTCCAGTTCTGCGATTTAGTTATTATTCCAGAGACAGCGGTTTTGCAGAAAAACCCTTCTCGTTCATGCATTTAATTACTCCACAACCGTGCATCAGAATTAAACAAACTTAATATGTAAAATGCTTAGATTTTGGTCTAGTGTCATAATATGCCACTTTCACCCATGTTTAAAATATTTAAGTTGTTGTTTGTTTAAATTTGCTCATGCCATGCTAAAATGCTTTATTTTATAACTAATTAACCGTAGCTCCGAATTTAATAAACTTTATATGTAAATGGGGTAGAAAAATGCCTTGTTTAACTTGGTGCACTTAACTTTGCATATTTAACAACTCTGAAAATTGTGTATAGGGCATAACAATACCAAATCCATAATTTGCACATGAGGATTTACCGGAATTGTTGTTCGTTGTTCCGGCCTCATTTAAACTTCTCTAGATAGGTAGTTTTCATATGCTTCACCTCTTGCCATGTTTAACAACATTTAATATTGTTGGGTACATAAAAGAGAGTGAACTAAATAAGTCATGTGGCGTTTCGTCAATATGCAACTCGTTGCATATTGAGCTCCACTTAACTTGTAGTTTTGCTTGTGCACTTTGCCAAGCCATGCCTCATTAAACCAGACATGCATCATACTTAGTTGTGGATCATGCCATGTTTATGTGATGGTTGTTTACTATGTTGCTTGCTTCTTTCTGGGTTGCTTCTCTTGTTAGCTTCGGTTTTGTTCCGGAGTTGTGAGGATTCGTTCAACTACGTCCGCTCTTCTTCCTGGACTCGTTCTTCTTCCTTGCAGGATCTTAGGCAAGATGACCATACCCTCGAAATCACTTCTATCTTTACTTGATAGTTGTTCGCTCTATCGCTATGTCGCGCTACCTACCACTTGTTATATCAAGCCTCCCATATTGCCATGTCAAGTCTCTAACCCACCTTCCTAGCAAACCGTTGTTTGGCTATGTTACCGCTTTTGCTCAGCCCCTCTTATAGCGTTGCTAGTTGCAGGTGAAGCTGAAGTTTGTTCCATGTTGGAACATGGATATGTTGGGTTATCACAATATCTATTATTTTAATTAATGCATCTATATACTTGGTAAAGGGTGGAAGGCTCGGCCTTATGCCTGGTGTTTTGTTCCACTCTTGCCACCCTAATTTCCGTCATACTGGTGTTATGTTCCTTGATTTTGCATTCCGTACGCGGTTGGGTGTTATGGGAACCCCTTGACAGTTCGCTTTGAATAAAACTCCTCCAGCAAGGCCCAACATTGGTTTTTCATTTGCCTAACAAGCTATACCTTTCCCTTGGGTCGGCCAACCCGAGGGTCATCTTTATTTTAACCCCCCCGGGCCAGTGCTTCTCTAAGTTTGGTCCGAACCGAGCTGCCTGCGGGGCCACCTCGGGGAAACTGGAGGGTTGGTTTTACTCGTAGCTAGTCTCATCCTATGTTTCCCTGAGAACGAGATACGTGTGACTCCTATCGGGATTGTCGGAACATCGGGTGGCTTTGCTGGTCTTGTTTTACCATTGTCGAAATGTCTTGTAACCGGGATTCCGAGACTGATCGGGTCTTCCCGGGAGAAGGAATTTCGTTGACCGTGAGAGCTTGTGATGGGCTAAGTTGGGACACCCCTGCATGGTTTAAACTTTCAAAAGTCGTGCCCGCGGTTATGTGGCAGATGGGAATTTGTTAATATTCGGTTGTAGAGAAGTTGACACTTAACTTAATTAACATGAATCAATCGCGTGTGTATCCATGATGGTCTCTTTTCGGCGGAGTCCGGGAAGAGAACACGGTCTTGTGTTATGCTTGAACGTAAGTAGCTTCAGGATCACTTCTTGCTTCTCGACCGTTGCGTTTCTTCTCTTCTCGCTCTCTTTTGCGTATGTTAGCCACCATATATGCTTAGTGCTTGTTGTAGGTCCACCTCACTACCCTTTCCTACCCATAAGCTTAAATAGTCTTGATCTCGCGGGTGTGAGAATGCTGAGTCCTCGTGACTCACGGACACTTCCAAACAGTTGCAGGTGTCGACGATACCAGTGCAGGCGATGCTACCGAACTCAAGTGGGAGTTCGACGAAGACTTGTGTCGTTATTATGTGTCTTTTCCGGTTGATCAGTAGTGGTGCCCAGTTGGGACGATCGGGGATCTAGCATTTGGGGTTGTCTTCTTTTATTTTGGTTCCGTAGTCGGACCTTGATTGTATTCTGGATTATGTATTTTTAACTTGTTATTTGTGTGAAGTGGCAATTGTAAGCCAACTCTTTATTCCTTTCTTATTCAGTACATATGATTGTGTGAAGATTACCCCACTTGCGACTAAACCACCATGCGGTTATGCCTCTAAGTCGTGCCTCGACACATGGGAGATATAGCCGCATCGTGGGTGTTACAAGTTGGTAATCAGAGCCATCCCCGACTTAGGAGCCACCTGCTTGATCGAATCACTAACGTTGTTGAGTCTAGAACAAAATGTTTTGAGTCTTAGGATTATATATATCAGAGAGTAGGATTCTTTTTACTCCTCAGTCCCTTCGTCGCTCTGGTGAGGCCTCCTGACGTAGAAGTTTTGACTCTCCTCTCCTCAAATGTCATGATTTTTTTAGGATCACGCGGGTATCTTGGAATCGTTCCGATAGTCTTGTGACAAGAACATTGTTCTTGGTGCCTCCTGACATTTAGGGGTTGTGGCAGTGTCCTGGGGAGTTGAGCTCCGAGGTGTTGTCGTCACAATTTTATCGTTGCATTTCTGGAATACCTGAGTTTCGCCGACATCGAAAATCTCTTTTATGCAGTTGTTGGTGAGATAACCTCGACGCCACCCACTACTGGGGTGGGAGTTAGGGAGTATTGCCATAACTCGTATTACGGATGCTTTTTGAAGGTTGAGGTACATGATTTCCGAAGGTTTCTTGGTTATGTGTTGAAGGATGGATACGGCTGGATGTAGGAATTGTTAGTTTGGGTGAGATATTATGCTTCCCCTGTATCCCCAACACCCGATTGCATAACCAAAAAGTCTCGGGAGTTTATAAGTGGGAATTCAAGTAGCTCCTAGAATATCTTTCCAACAAACACATGATACGATTTGGGGTCTATCATATGTTTGTTCCGACTTATTTTCTAAGCCAATCCTTTGTTTTGTTTTGAGTTGTGGTATTCGAGTTGCTTCGAAGTCAAATGTGGATTCCATACCTTTTCCTAAGTGGTGTTCTTACATTTCTATGTGAATATTAATCCTTCATGATAATCGAGGTTGTCATGTCAATCCTTTTCAACCGGTGTGTTTCTCTTCAAGTGGATCCGATCATTTCAACATCCGCAAGATCACCTCTCGGTTTTCCCAACGTTGTTCATTTCATCTGTCCCCAAGTTGCCTTTGTTCTCCCGCTCACCCACCCCTTTTTTCTTCAAGGACTCAGACTTCTTAATCAAGTATCCTTTTATTGATGTGAAGTTTCTTCATTCTTTTCCTTCAAAGTTCTTACCCAGTGATTCTCATGAAGATGCTAAGGAAGCTTCAAGCTCATTATTCTTCATTCTTTTCTTCTCTGGTGGATTCAAGTCAAGCTTTGTTCATCATAGACTTTCCTCATTTCAAATGTTTTCTCATGCCAGTGCACCTCTTAAGCATCCACTTCTCGCTATTCAATTGTTCCGGAGTGCTGAAGATATCTCGAAGATTCATGTTTCCACTCTGCATTCGTTCAAGCTCTTTCGAGGTTGTTATCTCATTCAAGCCATTTAATTCAACCAGTGCATTATTTCTTTTAAATCGTCAATGGTGTTTCTTTTGAGTGGGCCCTAACCCACAAGTCTTTTTCAGGATCTTACCTGACTCTTCTAATTTTTTCCGGAGTTATTTTCAAATTCACTTCAAAGTTTTACGTAAGAATGAATTGTCATCAGTCAAATGCCTTTCTCCAAGATCTTTCAAATTCTTTTCATCTTTGGCTCAACCTTTCCTCTTTTAATCATTCCGGAGTGTCTCAACAATTCTTGATGGTGTTTCTCGTTGTCATTCCGGAGTTTGAAGACCAAAGAAGAGTTTTCCTCCAAATCTTATCCGTTCTCTCAAAGACTCGTGATTCTAGCTTGATGCCATTCTCTCATAATTGTTTTCAATTGTGAGAATTCTTTTCACCCATCCGGAGCAATTCAAGAGTCTTTTCAGTTTGCTTCTCCAGAGCCCATCATCTCAGAATTATTCATTCCAGCTTTCATCTCTCATTCTCTAAATCTTACCGGTGCATCAGTCAAGTATTCTCTAATCAGCTCGGGATCTCTTTGTTCACTTGTATCTAAATTCTCTCAAGCATCTTCGTTCATTTACTAATTCTTCCCGGTGTTTCGCTATCTTTTCTTTGATCGTTTTAATTCTTATGGCGGTTTGTTCAAGATTCCTCTTTATACGTTATCGTATCAATTCATTCGTTCCTTCCAATCCTACCGGTGGATCGTTGAAGACCTTCCAAAGTTTACGCTATATCTCTCTTTAATCCTTGCAATGAGAATAAATAGTATGCCGAATCCGTTACTTGTCATCAATTTAAATTGGTGAAGGATATGCGTAACATAATTCTTATTCTTATTTCCTCGAGATGAATTGATTCATTCTTCCGGAGTTTGTTCAGATGAGTAAATTCTCGGTGCAAGTGCTTCATATTTTTCCCGAAGTTCCAAGATCTCTCAATCATATCACCACGAAGCTCCATCTAAATCATTGCAAGGCTTCACCTTGTGTTCTCAACTTCTCTTTCTTTCTATCATCTTTTATTACCGGAGTTCTTCATGGAGGCTCTACATGGTGGTTCATCAAGGATTCATTTCATTCTTCAATTGTTCTTCAAGTTTTCTCTCGAAGTTAAGATCCGCCAAGCTATACTCTCAAATAAACATGGTGTTCAACACATGTCTTGTTTTGATGAGTTCAAGCCTTCTTCATCTTGCATTCCAAAGTGCATGCCTTCCTATCTTATCTTTTGAAGTGGTGTTATATCACTCTTGACAATTTCCCTTCGTGTGTCATGATTCAACAGTTGTCAAGAATGAGATAGTTAAACCCATCAATTTCTTTGAGCATGAGCTCTTCTCAATCCATCAATCACTTCGTTGGAGTTATCTTGGGTTATATTTCACCTAAAGCCTTCCCTAAGGAATGTTGCTTATTGTGGTGTCTATCAATGATCAAAGTTTTTCTCCTATCCTCTCGGCGAAAGGAGTTGTCATCTCCTTGTTGACCTCAATCCAATCTATTGCTTTTGTTAGTGGCAGAATTTCACCTCATAATTTTGAGATGTTTTCCATAAGCCCACTACAAGCTTATTTGTCTCGTGGTTGGTTTTCCAACAACTCCGTTATAACCTTCTGGGAAGGGTGCCTTCCAAGCTCATTTGTGGCAGAAGTTGTCATTTTCTTCTCAATTCTTTCCTTTCCAACGATCCAACTTCTATTCTTTCGTTCCGGAGGAGGCATTGTGATGTTTCTCTCTTCACCCATCATCCCATTTTTGTCAAAGATTATGTTCTTTCCTTTTGCTTATCCATTCAACCGGAGTGCCATGCCCTCTTTTCAAGTTCTTCCCATTTTGTCAAGTTTACCTCCCTTCTCAACCGGAGTGCTGTCTGAAATCTTTCTTACCCATTGTGCCATTCTTTCAATAGTTCCGGAGGCAGTGTGTTGTTGATTTCATCAAGTATACTCTCATCTTGTCAAGTTCATATTCAATTCCTTTCATTTACAGTCGGAGTGCTGTCCAAATTATATCATTATTTTTCCTTCTCTATCTTGTTTTAACCGGAGTGTTGTGGCTATCATTCCTCTTCTAACCGGACTCTCATCCAAGTGCTTTCATTTTTCCAAGCTCATATTCTTTACCTTCCTTTTCCAAGCGGAGTGTTTTCGTAATTGATCCTTATCGTTCCTTGTACATCTCGTTTCTACCGGAGTGCTTGCATGTACTTCTTGTCCATTGCAACCCTTTTCTTATGTCTTTCAACCTACAAGGTTCTAGTAATGTTCCTTGTTCCTCTTTTCTGACGGAGTGTTTTCAACTTCGTTCATCTCCGTTGTATTCTTTCTTTCAAGTTTTCAACCTCTCAAGGTTCTTTGGTTTCACTCATTTGTCAAAGAACCAACTTAGTTTTACCTCTTCCCTTTCCTCTTTCGTTTCCCCCGCTGCCATCCTAGATCTCGGGACGAGCTCCTCTTGTAGTGGTGGAGTGTTGTAACGCCCTGAGACCGTTGCGCCACGTGTCTTCCAGTTATTCGCTATTGTTGCCTTGTCTTTCTCTTGCGTGTTGCATCTTGCCATGTCATCATCCGCATTGCATCATCATGTTTTCAAAACTTGCATCCATCCTGGTCTCCTCGTTCTTTTCGTTGTCCGTTCTGAGCCCAGACACACTTGCACGCGCCCGCGACACCTTCGAAATATTATTTTATTAGTGGCCAGAAAATGTTCTCGGAATGGGTTGAAAGTTGGCATGCGGTGTTGTTATGTTGTAGGTAGGCCTCCTGCCAAGTTTCATCGCGTTCGGAGTCCGTTTGACGCCCCAACGGTTAACTATAGCGGCATTATAGCCGGTCTATCGTCGGACGTTTCCAGTCTCCGGAATGGTTGCCGGGTTGCATTCCTCCTCTCTCTTCTCAGTCCAAGCACACACTTGACCTCGTTCGCCTAACCCCTCTTTGCACAACGCATAGACCCCTTTCGCGCGTCCAAAACTCCCCCGAACCCAACCCGGACAGTCGTCACCGTTGGGTCTGGATCATTCCCAAACATCTATAAAACATCCCCGTTTTCTTAATTGGACTCCCTAGCCTATTTTTTTAGCCGCCCGATTACGATCGTAGGGACGTGACAGCCCATACCCTAATCTCTTTGAAATATAAATAGTGGATAACCCTAAAACCTAGGGACCTTGTCCCAACCATCCCATCCCCGCGCTACCACTCTCTTCCTCGGGATCCTCCCAGATCCTCATCGTCCAACCCCACACAGCCAAGCCGCCACTCCTCTGCTCGATCTTCCCTATCACCCAATCCATCGATCCCCACCAACCAGAGCCCTCCCATGGCTCCCTTCGAATCCTCCCTCCTTCTGACTGAGGAACCAGCGCCGCTCGCCGATCTCGTGCTCGAGGCCTCGTCCCCGCCGACGACCATGACCAATACAGCTCCCCATCGCCTCCCTCTCCTTCTTCCCCTGGTTCTTCTCTCTCCCTAACCTCGCGGTCTCTCTCTGTTTCTTCAGGATGAACAGGAGCATGCCCCGCCATGGCCGCCTCGTTCCAGAGCAAGCTCACCGGCGTCCTCCTCATCCTAGCGCCGCCCCATCCTCGTGAGCTCGTTGTGCGCCTGCCCAAGGCCTCGAGCAGGAGAGCTCGGCCTCATGTCCTCGCGTCGTTGCTCTACTCCGAGCGTGGACCCCGCAGCCGCCACTGCCTATCCATGGACAGCCACCCAGCAGCTCCGCATCGATCTCTCCGCCCGGATCTCCTCCTCCTCGCCCCGTCCACGTCGTCGGGAGATGCACCATGGACCTCTGCACCTGCCGGCCTCCCTGCTTCTGCTGCTTCCTGCATCGTTCACCACCGCCAAGACCTTGCCTCGCTGGATCCGCCTCCCACCGCCTGGAATCGGTTCCCTTTGACCTCGCCCTGCCTCCGGTGGTCGTCCCGCCGTCTGTCGTCACCGGAAACACCCGCGCCACCTTCCTGCTTCGCTCCTGCACGAGCAGGACGACGAGCACATGCTGCAACCGTGCGTTGACCTGCGCCTAGGTCGCGTCCAGCATGCTAAGGCCTAGCGCCCCTCCTGCAGCCTCCCTTCCAATCGGGCCAAGGCCCATGGTGAGGCAAACACCCCCAACGCCTCCTTTTTTCCCCTTCCTTTGGCCCAGTTAGATTCAGCCCGCCTCATGTTTTTTCAAGTTCTACGATTTAGTTATTATTCCAGAGATAGCAATTTTGCAGAAAAACCCTTCTAGTTCATGCATTTAATTACTCCACAATCGTGCTCGAAATTAAACAAACTTAATATGTAAAATGCCTAGATTTTTGTCTAGTTTCATAATATGCCACTTTCACCCATGTTTAAAATGTTTAAATTGCAGTAGGTTTAAATTTGCTCAAATGCCATGCTAAAATGCTTTATTTCATAACTAATTAACTGTAGCTCCGAATTCAATAAACTTTATATGTAAATGGGGTAGAAAAATGCCTAGTTTAACTTGGTGCACTTATCTTTGCATGTTTAACAACTCTAAAAATCATATATGGGGCAGAACAGTACCAAATCCATAATTTGCACATGTGGATTTACCGAAATTGTTGTTTGTTGTTCTGGCCTCATTTAAACTTGTCTAGATAGGTAGTTTTCATATGCTTCACCTCTTGCCATGTTTAACAACATTTAATATTGTTGGGTACATAAAAGAGAGTGAACTAAATAAGTCATGTGGTGTTTCGTCAATATGCAACTTGTTGCATATTGAGCTCCACTTAACTTGTAGTTTTGCTTGTGCACTTTGCCATGCTATGCCTCATTAAACCAGACATGCGTCTTACTTGGTTGTGCATCATGCCATGTTTATCTGATGCTTGTTTAGTATGTTGCTTGCTTCTTTCCGGGTTGCTTCTCTTGTTAGCTTCGGTTTCGTTCCGGGTTTGTGAGGATTAGTTCAACTACGTCCACTCTTCTTTATGGACTCGTTCTTCTTCCTTGCGGGACTCAGGCAAGATGACCATACCCTCAAAATCACTTCTATCTTTGCTTGCTAGCTGTTCGTTCTATCGCTATGTCGCGCTACCTACCACTTGTTATATCAAGCCTCCCATATTACCATGTCAAGCCTCTAACCCACCTTCCTAGCAAACCGTTGTTTGGCTATGTTACCGGTTTTGCTCAGCCCCTCTTATAGTGTTGCTAGTTGCGGGTGAAGCTGAAGTTTGTTCCATGTTGGAACATGGATATGTTGGGTTATCACAATATCTATTATTTTAATTAATGGATCTATATACTTGGTAAAGGGTGGAAGGCTCGACCTTATGCCTGGTGTTTTGTTCCAGTCTTGTCGCCCTAGTTTCCGTCATACCGGTGTTATGTTCCTTGATTTTGCGTTCCTTACGCGGTTGGGTGTTATGGGAACCCCTTGACAGTTCGCTTTGAATAAAACTCCTCCAGCAAGGCCCATCCTTGGTTTTACATTTGCTTAACAACCTATACCTTTCCCTTGGGTCGGCCAACCCGAGGGTCATCTTTATTTTAACCCTCCCGGGCCAGTGCTTCTCTAAGTGTTGGTCCGAACCGAGCTGCCTGCGGGGCCACCTCGGGGAAACTTGAGGGTTGGTTTTTCTCGTCGCTAGTCTCATCCGGTGTTGCCCTGAGAACGAGATACGTGCGACTCCTATCGGGATTGTCGGCACATCGGGTGGCTTTGCTGGTCTTGTTTTACCATTGTCGAAATGTCTTGTAACCGGGATTCCAAGACTGATCGGGTCTTCCCAAGAGAAGGAATATCCTTCGTTGACCGTGAGAGCTTGTGATGGGCTAAGTTGGGACACCCCTGCAGGGTTTAAACTTTCAAAAGCCGTGCCCGCGGTTATGTGGCAGATGGGAATTTTTTAATATCCGGTAGAGAACTTGACACTTAACTTAATTAAAATGAATCAACCGCGTGTGTAGCCGTGATGGTCTCTTTTCGCGGAGTCCGGGAAGAGAACACGGTCTTGTGTTATGCTTGAATGTAAGTAGCTTCAGGATCACTTCTTGATCACTTCTAGCTTCTCGACCGTTGTGTTGCTTCTCTTCTCTCTCTCTTTTGCGTATGTTAGCCACCATATATGCTTAGTGCTTACTGCAGCTCCACCTCACTACCCTTTCCGACCCATAATCTTAAATAGTCTTGACCTCGCGAGTGTGAGATTACCGAGTCCTCGTGACTCACGGATACTTCCAAACAGTTGCGGGTGTCGATGATACCAGTGCAGGCGATGCTACCGAACTCAAGTGGGAGTTCGACGAAGACTTGGGTCGTTATTATGTGTCTTTTCCTGTTGATCGGTAGTGGTGCCCTGTTGGGACTATCGGGGATCTAGCATTTGGGGTTGTCTTCTTTTATTTTGGTTCCATAGTCGGACCTTGATTGTATTCTGGATGATGTATGTTTAACTTGTTATTTGTGTGAAGTGGCGATTCTAAGCCAACTCTTTATTCCTTTCTTATTCAGTACATGGGATTGTGTGAAGATTACCCCACTTGCGACTAAACCACCATGCGGTTATGCCTCTAAGTCGTGCCTCGACACGTGGGAGATATAGCCGCATCGTTGGTGTTACAGGAAGAGTCGTAGCTTCTCATACCTATGGTGCGTAAGACATCTCTGTGTGAGAGGAGGTGTGCGAGTAGCACACAAGGGAGTAGTAGAGAGAAATGAGACCCCGGGAGACGAAGTTTGTGTTCGTGTGAGAGAAAGAGATTTCACAGGGAGGATCATAGTTAGAGACACATAGCATGGAGCGAGATATACTTAGAGAGAGATAGAGTGAAGGTCGACGGAGAGAGTACCGTCAGTGTGTTACAAAGATAAAAGATCATTTTCGACATACAAGTAGCACGAGAGATACCCGAGAGACGATGAAGGCATAATTGTCTAGAGAGAGATATAAGCATGAGTGATAGCTATATGAGACGAATATATGGATTAAAGGGGATTCAAATATTTAAACTAGAGATCACGACATCAATAATATCATAACAAAAATTGGTGTATCAAACATGCATATTCATTTGAATTTGGGGACATGTGTAATGTTATATAGTTTATCAATATTAGTGATCCATAGATTCTTTAATTAGAGACAATGCATGGTTTATATGCAATTAATGTCTAAACGGGATTACACTATGTGTTGCGTGTGTGAAACACATTATACATGTTTTAGAAGTAAAAAAACCGCATGAAACACACATTAATTGGAGACAGTTACTGAGGAGTGCATACATTGGATTTCAACATAAAGTGGTTTCAAATATTTGAAAATCCAAATTAAGATGGATCTAGCCTTATGAATCTGAGATCATGCCATTTGTAATCCATATTTATGTATAAAGGGTGTTGTGCTTTTGAAAGTATATATAAAAATGATGTATATAGAACTTTATTCCAATCAAAAATGGATCCCGCCCGAACAAAAATAGAATACAAACTGGATTTGAATTGAGCTGGCACGATAAACGTGCACTCTTTCTTTGCAAAGTTTGAACGAAGCGGGGAAAGTCGCAGCAACCGCCCAAAACCAAAAACTACGAGATGGAAATTACTGCCTATCCCTGACACGCAAAGTCTATCGGCTCGATTTCTATAGGTTTGGATAGGGGTAGGCTTGTAATTTCACTCAAACGTGACATAACCGCCTCCTCCTCTCACCTCCTCGGATTCGTACACGGTGGGTGCCAAAACACAGTTTCTCCTCGGCCGAAATCGCCTCTGACCTCCCTCCCCGATTCATAAACGGTGGGCGCCAAAACAAACTCTCGCCGGCCGAAATCTCCGTCGGCAAATATTCGATGTATGCGAGATTACTGTCCTATCCCCAACCGACTAATATTGCTGTGATGTAGGAAATTTTTAACGGGGGCTAAGTTTGTAAATTTCCTCGCATTTGAGACAAGCGCGCCCTGAAGACATGGTTCCCCTTCCTCTCTCCATCCATTTCCCCATTCGTACTCCATGTGCGCCAAAACACCCTCTCCACCCCAGCCTCCTCCGTCCGCCACCCCATCCACTATCGCCCTCCTCCATCTGTCACCCCATCCACCGCCATCCTCCTCCACCATGCCGGAGCTGATACCCCGACGCCGTTGTCCATTACAAGAGATCACCTCTCTCATCCACGGCTTTGGACCTGGATCCTTGCATCCTGTCCTCTCACTTCATCCCCGCCGTCGTCCACCTTCCCGGTGTCGCTCCTACGACCGTGTTGTTCACCGCGCGGGGATATTTCCCCTGCCGCCACCGTCTACCCTCCTAGATCTGCTTCCACGCCGCCGACAGCCATCGCTACCGCAGCACGTCAAATTCTCAGCAGATGCATACATGGAGCCGCACCATAGGCGGTACTCTTTCGTATCCGCTCAACTTATTTATCGTAGCAAGAAAATAGATCGCCACTACTTTACTGTGATTTCTTGTCCATCATTTACTTGTTAGTTGAAAGTAAAGATCGGTTGCTGTAACATCCCAAAATTCTAAATTTTGGAATGTTATATTAAATAAATAGATTTGTTTGATTGTGGTGTGGTTGCTTGTGTGAAATTGAGTGAAATTCGAAACTGTTTGAAAGTCAAATGAGAGGGAATAAAATGACTTTCCCAAAATTTTCACTTTGTTTTCTGATCCCCATGAATTCAAATTCAATTCATTGCAAAACCCTAGAGAGAAGATGACATGACTTCTTCCATTTAAATAAATGAAAAGGGTTGTTGAAAAGATTTGAATTTCATTTGGAAATATTTCAAATTTACAAACTTTAAGGAACTCAATGATTTTCATGAGAGAAGATAAAATGATTTTTTCAAAACATATGAAATATGAGTTGGAAGTTTAAAAGAATCAAATTTAAAGTCCCTTTGAAATTATTTTCAATTTCATGTTATTTGGGTTTTATTCAAATTATTTTTCTCCAAAAATAAAATAAATGGAAAATAGGGTAAAATGATTCCCTACATCAGAAAATTGGAGAGAAATAATTTTGAAATCATTTTGGTATTTCTAAAATGATTTTTATTGGGTTTTATTGTAGAAGTAGCAGTGTTTGAATTATTTGAGTTTTTGCGAATTTTATTTGACATTAGAAAAATGTTCATGTCATAGAAAATCTTTTTCTAAAAATTTCGATATATAATATGCCTATATATAATTTAAATTTTATTTTCGTTATTCCTTTTTTTCCTTTTCTGTTTCTAAAAAAACTGCGCGTGCGCGTGGAACTAACTGTCGCCTACGTGCGCAGCATAGTGGTATCGGGCGCCCCAGCATTTTATTTTTTCTCTTCTCTCCTACACGGGCCAGGCCCAGCCAGCCTTTTTTTTATTTGACCGAATTTTGTTTTAAAAAAAAAACTACAACGGGCCGGGCCTGACTTTTAGCCCATGATTTTTCTTTTCAAATTGCATCTACGTACGTATATGTTTAGTCCCACATTGACTAGCCTTTGACTCCTAAACCTCTTTTCCACTTATAAATATAGACCCATAAAGCCTCCAAAAATCATTCGATTCGGGTTAAATCAATATTTTGATTTGACTAGGTTCATTAAAGAAAAATATTTTTCTCCTCTTCGGCGGGACTTCTGAAAATTGTCTCCTTTCTCCAAAGTCGTCTTTTCTCTGCCTTATAAAGGTATCTTTCTTTGTTTTTTTCTTTTTATACTTCCGTAGTTTATTATTTCTAGACTAGTATGATAAAATAATTAGATTATCAATTAGTCTATGTATTTATACATTAGACCTAGAATTCTTTTAGCCGTAGCTATTTTTCTTTCGTAAAATAGCTGGCCCTGATTTTTCAAATAGCCATAACTTTATACTCGTTCATCCAAATTAGATGAAACCAGCGCCTGTAGTTTTGTCTTGTTTTCACCTATCCAGTGAACCTGTCACATCAACTTTTTGAAATTTTGAAATTTTGTTCAGATTCATATTCAAACTTCTTTTGATCATAACTTGAGTTTTATAACTCTGGTTTAATTGATTCTTTTTGCAAATCGAAGCTATTGACCTAAACTTTCTGATAAGGCTAGATTCACCCAATTTTGGTACTGTTAGAAATTGTTTTCTATTGCAGGAGTAAATTGCTTATTTTCGAAATTTTCCGAGATCTTTCTTCGATTCTTTTGCATGAGTGCTTATGTATGCAATTGCTTGCTCATGATAAATTGAATGGAGTGTGACGAGTAGAACTATCAGGAGTTATGAGTGCGAATCATCTTCATCAACAGTACAAGGCAAGTTCACGCTTTGACCATACTTTTCATTACCCAGTTTTTATGCATTAGTCTCAACCCTCAAACATGGCATGGTTAGGAATTGATAACATATGGGTATTGGGAAGTAGTTGATGAGGTAGGAACCTATTATCCTGCATTCAAACCTTGGGAGTTACTTCTACGATATGCTACTTATTGCCATGCTATGCTCGTAGACGTGGATTGGGTTTGAGTGTATCCATGACATATGTGAGATTATTAATTAATGTTTTACTTAAGGTGGCTACTTAAACATACATCCGGGTGGATTGGTTGCGGGCACCTGGGGATATACCAGTGCTGTCCTTTTGGTTTGCCACCCAGGCTCAAAGGGATCATAAGATTATTCATGCTAGAAACTTCCGTGTGCAGCCACAAGCCATTATGGGCTCTGACATAGTTGAGTAAGTTGTGGGAATCCTTTCCATGATGGGCTAGCAGATGTAGGGGATTGTAGGTGTACCGGCCTATCTATCGGTTAAGGGGACCTCTTCGGAAAGACTGTGTCTCGGTCATCTGTTTCTAAACACCATGTAGTGCGAGAAATCCAACGGAGGAGATCGAGTCTTGTGGGAAAAGTGTGCAAACCTCTACAGAGTGTACAAACTAATCATGATTAGCCGTGTTCCCGGTTATGGACATCTTGAGTATCTGGTTCTTGAATTATCATGTTGATCTCATCACTCTAAATTAATTTGTTGGGATGTTAATTACCTTTAATTGGGATTGAGATGGGGATTTACCATTCTCATATATTTCTTTGAAGTAGGGCAAAAATGGCCTTACGCAAAAACAATAACCATAGAGCCTCCACTAGCCATATATGCATGTAGTGATAGTTATTATTCATCATTATCATATGGTGTGAATTTGCCAGTACATTCAATGTACTGGCCCTTTGTGGCTGCAACGTCTCATGTTGCAGGATTCTTATGACGAGTAAGTGATATGTTAGGGTTACGATTTCTACACTCAACTTTACTATTGGTGTTGATGGGAATCCACAACCTTGTTGTTACTTCCGCTATTTGGATTGAGGTAATAGTATTTACGTTACTTTATACATGTGATTTACCTCTGTTATAAATCCTTGAGTACTGTGTGTGGCAGCATACCGATCCAGGGATGACACTTAAGCACAAAGACTTGACCGTCTGAGGTCGGGTCACTACAAGATGGTATCAGAGCACATGTTGACTATAGGACGTGACCCTAGAAACTGGGAAGCCCACAGGAAAGATTTTCTCTAAAACCTTATTTTCAAAAAGGTCTTCTACCTCTCTTCTCTTCTAAGCTTTATCAAATATTCCCTTTTAGTTAGACTATACCCCTTTCCCCTTTTGACCACACGAAGATTCAGCTGAGGAGACCACTCCAAGAAGTACAAGACATCGGACAATGAGACCATTTTGGAATGAAGAGGATTTTACCGTGCATTATAATAATGGAAACTACAATGGTTGGAGACCCCAAAGACTAGGCTCTATAGAATTTCCAGATTGGTATGACCTAGGAAAGCTACCCTTATTTAACTTCTCAGACTATTGAAGCTGTCAATACCCGAGATCATGGTGTGACGGAGAAAGACCGAAACATGGAGCATTAGAACTCAAAGTTTTTATCAAGAAAACCCTAAGGCGGGAGATATCAATTATGGAAGATAGCTCATGGCAAGGACAAGGGCAGAAACGCGGTTATCCGTGATGTTATCGCCCGCTTATGCTATGGTCACCATGCTGAGTTAAACATGCATTTCTTCGGAATAATTGGATGGTAGAAGGCTGATGGGGCATCTGTCAGCAAAGGATGCAGTTTTAACCTTAGTTGGTGTATCGCCAGGATCTGTAGTATTACATGAAGAAGTTTAGGGTGGATCTGCAGGAAGCCGTATTTGACGAGGAAGTATTTCATGAAGAACTCAGGACCCAGAAGACGAAAGTAGCCAAGCTGGAGGAGCAAAACCTCAAGATACCGGAGATTTGATAGGAACTGAAGGACAGTAGGACCATGGTTCATGCCAAGGATTTTGGAACCAGAAGTTTGGAACGCAACTCGAGTAATACTAAAGGACGTCACGAGAGACTTCACGTCAACAGAGATGATCTGGCGAAAGAACTTGAAGAGGACAAGCATGATCGGAAGAAGCCATCGAAGACATGAACAAGACTAGAAGAGTTTGATGACTTTGAACATTTATTGACCTTTAGAAGACCAAACCCCTGTTAAATACTTATGTTAGATGCGACGATTGTGAGCTGTCATTTTGTTTGATGTTTTTTTCCAACAACCACAAAAATAAATTCTGTCTTTTCAAAACTACTGTTTGCATTGTGTGTATCCCTCTCTATCTCTCTCATCTCACCCCAAAACCCACAGACCCAATAGAGGATGAATGGAGATGAGCTTGTATTTTCTGGACCGATGAGTCAATTGGAGACATACTAATGGATTTAGAACAGGGAAGATCACATGAAGAATAACCCTATGGCCGGAAAGGATATGACCCAACATGCTCTTCCGTGCTTTGAAAGAGGTACTGCTACTTGGTGGAGGATGTACCAAACCATCAATGGATGGCAAGGAGTAACCACTTGGAAAGAATTTAAGTTGACTTTGCCAAAGTCTCGGTTTGTGTCCCAGAAATTGAAGCCTGATGTAAGTGATATGAAGAAACCTTGTGCATGCAAGCTTTGTGGAGAAATAGGACACAACGGTAGAGGACATAAGGGATGAATGCCCTAATTGTGAAGGAAGTCACCCAGCTGAAGAATGCCCAACTAGGCAGAATACTTGTTTCTTGTGTGAAGGGACTACCCACTACCCTGCTCAGTGTCACATTTACCTCATGGTTCAAAGAACCATCCAACAGAAGAAAGAAGCAATGAAAGGAGCCCTCATGGAAATTTTAGAAGAACCTATGGTGAAGGAAGAGGTGGAGGACACACCCGAAGAAGATCAAATTCAACCTTGCACCAAGTCATGCTATTCATGTGGAGAAGGACACATCTCCCAGAATTGTATGAATGGGGATCTAGTAGAATTCCTGATAGAGGAAGTAGAGTATGACCCACAGGAAATAGAAGCCTTGATTGGAATGGAAAAGTCCAGGAAGAGAAGTAGATTGGATACCAGGAAGGACCTGAGTCATATCACCTGTTTCAGGTGCAAGGAGTCAGGGCACTACTTCAGCAGTTGCTCGAAAAGGAAGCCGAGGACCCAAGGAGGCTATGTAATCATGAGGAAACCTCGAGACTTGTCAAAAGTAATATGTTTTCGTTGTAATGAAGCAGGGCACTTTGCCATAGATTGTCCAAAGGAGAAGGAGACTTGTGATAATTAGTTGTGTTTGTGAGAAGTATAGTAGTAGTAGTGAGAACATTTTCCTTTATATTGAGGTCTTGAGTTGAGGCATGTAATGGAAGTGCAGGAGATTGTAATACTTTGAGAATCAATAAAGTTAGTATCGTGGGTACTATTTGGATTTTATGAGTTGTTACTCTATGAAGAAAGATTTTGACCATTTTCGATGATATGAGAAATATGGTCTATGGATGAATTTGTGCATTTCAAGGGTGGTAGTACCCTATGATGACACTTGACCTCTGGAAAGGATAATGTACGGACAAAATAAGTATGAATTTTATCTCGATATGTGGTATACCCTAAGAATATGGATGGATGAAGTACTATTGGATATAAAGGAGGTATAATGTTGGTAATATGGAGCAATTGTAACTCCATGATGAGTCTGAGTAATAACGTCTTAGTTTGGTACCAATAGAAGGAAGAGAGATAGTACAATTGGATGGATTTAAGAATGCTAGGAAGCTGGATGTTGGAATAATGACCAGTTGCCCCGATGATGAGTTCAAGGTTTACAAGTGATGAGATGGGCCGTAACCCACAGGCCCCGGGACCTGCCAAGAAGCAAGCACACTCTTGCTGAAGGAAAAAACCCTCGAAGAAGTTACGACTTTATCAACAGATGATCTTATAGGAGTTTACGCAAAACCTGAGAGTTGTGAAGGAACGATAGATGTTTGTTTAGCTTGCAGAATCCATGGATTTATCCTAACCTAGTTCGTCAACAAGCGAAATTCTGCAAAGCTTGTGAGGATGACCGAGTGTTAGAATGCGAGATTCACTAAACCATGTACAAGGTAATGATTTGGGTGCGGGGTGGATTGATCACCATACCGACTTACTCTTATTATTCACCTCTGCTATATGGGATGGTAAATCTGAGTGACTTACCCATAGTAGATAGACGACGATCAAAACCTTGTTTGAACCTTAGAATGGCATGACAATTTTGTCCCCTTGTACAAGGCAACTGTTGCCAACTGTAGGTCATACGGTGAGGTTCAAGCCCAGACCCGTTTTCTGCAGGGACCCAGTCAAATTGTTTGATGACCACCATGAGATATCGATAGTTGTTTAGTATTGGCGCCAGACCCGTCAGCTATGAAGACCCAGTCTCGGAAGAACCTTACCAAGATGAAAGGACACAAGAATTGAGGAAAAAGGTTAAGCCACTACCGGAAGAGCCCCAAGAAGGAATTATCCTAAAGATCTGAGAAGATCGACACTGCCAACAATGAGGAGTAAGTATATGAGTTTTGATGGAACTGTAACAATGCTTCTAAGGGTGGTAGCACCTGAGACCTTGGAGACGATCGAGGGATTTTGAGAATACCCCAAACCTAACCTATTTCTTGCTAGCCTCTCCGAATCTCGAGGACGATATTCGTTTTAAGGGTGGTAGATTTGTAACATCCCAAAATTCTAAATTTTGGAATGTTATACTAAATAAATAGATTTTTTATTATGGTGTGGTTGCTTGTGTGAAATTGAGTGAAATACGAAACTTTTTGAAAGTTAAATGAGAGAGAATAAAATGACTTTCCCAAAATTTTCACTTTGTTTTCTGATCCCCATGAATTCAAATTCAATTCATCACAAAACCCTAGAGAGAAGATGACATGACTTCTTCCATTTAAATAAATGAAAAGGGTTGTTGAAAAGATTTGAATTTCATTTGGAAACATTTCAAGTTTAGAAACTTTAAGCAACTCAATGATTTTCATGAGAGAAGATAAAATGACTTTTTTTTCAAAACATATGAAATATGAGTTGGAAGTTTAAAAGAATCAAATTTAATGTCCCTTTGAAATTATTTTCAATTTGGAGTTATTTGAGTTTTATTCAAATTATTTTTCTCCAAAAATAAAATAAACAGAAAATAGCGTAAAATGATTCCCTACATCAGAAAATTGGAGAGAAATAATTTTGAAATCATTTTGGTATTTCTAAAATGATTTTTATTGGGTTTATTGTAGAACTAGCACTATTTGAATTATTTGAATTTTTGCAGATTTTATTTGACGCTAGAAAAATGTTCATGTTATAGAAAATCTTTTTCTGAAAATTTTGATATATAATATGCCTATATATAATTTTACTTTTATTTTCATTATTCTTTTTTTCCTTTTCTGTTTATAAAAAAACTGCTCGTGTGCCTGGAACTAATTGTCGCCTACGTGCGCAACATAGTGGCATGAGGTGCCCCATCATTTTATTTTTTTTCTCTTCTCTCCTACATGGGCCAGGCTCAGCCAGCCTTTTTTTATTTGACCGGATTTTGTTTAAAAAAAACTACAGCGCGCGGCCGGGCCTAACTTTTAGCCCATGATTTTTTTTTTCAAATTTCATCTATGTACGTATATGTTTAGTCCCACATTGCCTAGCCTTTGCCCCCTAAACCTACTTTCCACCTATAAATATAGACCCATAAAGCCTCCAAAAATCATCTGATTCAGGTTAAATCAATATTTTGGTTTGACTAGCTTCCTTAAAGAAAAATATTTTTCTCCTCTTCGGTGGGACTTCTGAAAATTGTCTTCTCTCTCCGAAGTCGTCTTTTCTCTAGCTTATAAAGGTATCTTTCTTCGTTTTTTCTTTTTATACTTCCGTAGTTTATTATTTCTAGACTAGTACGATAAAATAATTAGATTATTAATTAGCCTATGTATTTATACATTAGACCTAGAATTCTTTTAGTCGTAGCTATTTTTCTTCCGTAAAACAGCTTGGCCCTGATTTTTCAAATAGCCATAACTTTTTACTTGTTCATCCAAATTATATGAAACCAGCACCTATATAGTGAACCTGTCACATCAACTTTTTAAAATTTTTAAATTTCGAATTTTATTCAGATTCATATTCAAACTTCTTTTTATCATAACTTGAGTTTTATAACTCCGATTTAATTGATTATTTTCGTAAATCGAAGCTCTTGACCTAAACTTTCTATAAGGCCAAATTCACCCAATTTTGGTACTGTTAGAAATTGTTTTCTGTTGCAAGAGTAAATTGCTTGTTTTCAAAGTTTTCCGAGATCTTTCTTCATTCTTTTGCATGAGTGCTTATGTATGGAATTGCTTGCTCACGACAGATTGAACGGAGTGTGATGAGTAGAACTAGCAGGAGTTATGAGTGCGAATCATCTTCATCAACAGTACAAGGCAAGTTCACACTTTGAACATACTTTTCATTACCCAGTTTTAATGCATTAGTCTCAACCCTCAAACATTGCATGGTTAGGAATTGATAACATATGGGTATTGGGAAGTAGTTGATGAGGTAGGAACCTATTGTCCTGCATTCAAACCTTGGGAGTTACTTCTACGTTATGCTACTTATTGCCATGCTATGCTCGTAGACGTGGATTGGGTTTGAGTCTATCCATGACAGATGTGAGATTATTAATTAATGGTTTACTTAAAGGGGCTAGTTATACACACATCTGAGTGGATTGGTTGCGGGCACCTGGGGATATACCAGTGCTGTCCTTTTTGGTTCGCCACCCAGGCTCAAAGGGATCATAAGATTATTCATGCTAGAAACTTCCGTGTGCAGCCACAAGCCATTATGGGATCTGGCATAGTTGAGTAAGTTGTGGGAATCCTTTCCATGATGGGCTAGCAGATGTGGGGGATTGTAGGTGTACTGGCCTATCTATCGGTTAAGAGGACCTCTTCGGAAAGACTGTGTCTCGGTCATCCGTTTCTCAAACACCATGTAGTGCGAGAAATCCAACGGAGGAGATCGAGTCTTGTGGGAAAAAGTGCGCACACCTCTGCAGAGTGTACAAACTAATCATGATTAGCCGTGTCCCCGGTTATGGACATCTTGAGTATCTGGTTCTTGAATTATCATGTTGATCTCATCACTCTAAATTAATTTCTTGGGATGTTAATTACTTTTAATTGGGATTGAGATGGGGATTTACCATTCTCATATATTTCTTTCCAGTAGGGAAAAATTGGCTTTACGCAAAAACAATAACCATAGAGCTTCCACCAGCCATATATGCATGTAGTGATTGTTATTATTCATCATTATCCTATGGTGTGAATTTGCCAATACATTCAATGTACCGACCCTTTGTGGCTGCAACGTCTCATGTTGCAGGATTCTTACGACGAGTAAGTGATACGTTAGGGTTACGATTTCTACACTCAACTTTGCCGTTGGTGTTGATGGGAATCCACAACCTTGTTGTTACTTCCACTATTTGGATTGAGGTAATAGTATTTACGTTACTTTATACATGTGATTTACCTCTATTATAAATCCTCGAGTACTGTGTGTGTTGGCATATCGATCCAGGGATGACACTTAAGCACAGAGACTTGACCGTCTGAGGTCGGGTCGCTACAGTTGCGAAGTTGCCTTTGTCCGGTTTGCACCTTCAGATCCGCCATGTCATGCTCAACACTATACTTTCAATGCTTATGGTTTTCCCCTTTTATATGCCACACTAGTTAAATGACAATAGACTAAATTTCAAAATTGGGTCAGTCGATTTTTGGTAGCTCGCCGGAGTTCGCTGGAGGGAAGGAAGGGGCTCGCTGGAGGGATGCCCCATTATCTATCTTAGGGTTTCGGGTGGGGATAGTGGTTGTGGGGGGCTGCCGTCAGGCTATGGAGGGGCCTCGCTGGAGGCAAAACTCTACGCGGGTGAGGGGGTGGGGTTAGCTAGAGGGATGGCCGGGGGTGGTCGAAGATCGAAGGTGGTGGGCGGTTCAGGGGAGGGCGGGGGCCGGTAGTTCGGCCGGCGACCCGTGCGGTAGTCTTTAGGGGAAGAATGGGAGGAGAGGAAGAAGAAGGGTTAGGAGACGTAGCATTTTCATCCAACTGCCTGAAATGGTCGACTGACCCAAATGACGAAAGTCAGGCGACTTGCATGTAGACATTCCCATATATTCAGTACTATTATCGTAGGTGCTTCGAGAAGTACGTGCAAGCAGTGCTCCTCAACCCATCAAGCTAAATAACATGCCACTCATAATTCCAAACTTAGTTGCTCAAATACGAATCTGATATTATGCTGACATGTACTAAAATAGAGAATGTTTAATTGTTCAGTTAATGTTCCTACTTTACTTTCGAAAAGCACATGCTCCACATATCGAGGGACAACAGGGAGTTGCGTTCTTTATGCGCTCTAGTTTATCTTGTGTGGTCAACCAACATTTTATTATCCAAAATCTGCTTGCTCTTCTTTAGCATGCTCCTCTTCTGTTCTTCCTTTGTAAGTACTCTCTCCATACCTAAATATAAGTCTTTGTAGAGATTCCTCCATGGAATACATACGAAGGAAAATGAGTGAATCTACACTCTAAAATGTATCTATATACATCCGTACGTGATCCATAGTGGAATCTCAACAAAGATTTGTATTTAGGAACAGAGTGAGTATAATAGTTGTACAGTATGTTCTTTGTAGTGAAGAGGAGCAGGGACATTTGCAGTGTACAGGTCTATTCGGTCACTTGTCATGGACGCTTTCAGCTCTTCGTGTTGGTCTTCATGTCGATTGTCATGGACGCTTTCAACTGTTCGTATTCGATTGTATGTGTCGCCTTTGAGAGTTAGACTGGTAGTAACAGTATCACGCCTTTAGTTGTTGAGAGCTGGTATGTGAAGCCTTTCCAGCAAGTTCCACTTCCTAATTTTACTCCTAATGCTTAGGGTTTTCCCATTATATCTACACTATGATCTGCGTAGGTGCTTTGTGTCCTACTAGCAACTTTCCACCCTTTAAAGCTAAATAACACACCAATCGTACGTCCTAAGGTTCTTCAAATACGAATGTGATATGATACCGACATTAGCTAACAAACACACATTTGATTGGTTAGCTAATGCTCCCACTTGAGTTTCCAAATGCATGTGGCCACATATAGAGAGACATCATGGAATTGCATTTCTTTGGGCGCTCTGATTCATCATGGGTGGGCAATCAACATTGTATAGAAAGAAGGGGAATCTCAATAATATGCTTCCCCTTCTATTCTTTAACATGTTTCTCTTCTGTTCTTCTTTAGTAAGTACAATATGTTCCTTGTCAGGAAGGGGAGCAAGGACATCTGCAGTCGACGGCTCTATTGGGCCGGTTCTGCTACACGATTTCGCACTTCGAGTTGGTCTGCCATAATATCCCGGAAATGGTGGGAGCCGCGCGGTCTTTGATAGACTAAACTGGTAGTAACAACTGTGCGCCTTCAGATGAATAGAGCTGGCCTATAGGTGATTGATAGGCTGCATATTAGTAGCAGCAAAACCCTATATTTTCCAACCAGTTCCGCTTTCCCGATTTACTTATGGTGGTTATGGTGTACCCCTATTATCTACACTATGATCTACCTACTGGCTCTACGCTCTTGTTATCATGGTTTGGCAATAAACTTTCTATACGGTATATTATGTACCTATCATCTGCCAACTATCCTGACATTTGGAGCTCCCAACAGGGAGCCTATCTTTTGTGTAGTTGTGCTAGATTATATTAGTCTACTCACCATATTACAGCACATGCGCTCTCTCATCAGAATCTAGTGATAACACACAAGGGTTTACAAGGAGCCCCTATTATATTACAATATCCTCTGCATTACAAAGATAATCTCGCTACTATTTATGTTTTCATGCTTTTCAGATATTGTATGTAATTATAATGAATATAAGAATGCGCACATCAGAAGAATATTGCAGAATAGTTCAATGGGTAACAAACTTGGCATCAAGGGATTGAGGTCCATTGTGGATGCAATGAAACCCACATGCTCCCGACCTATAGATTCATATTCAGAATATGATCCTAATGACTATTCTGAGCTCAAGGAGTCAAAGGCAGATGGCCTATCCTGTTCACCCAATAAGGTGTTTGTTCTAATTTGGCAAGGTTTTATTGGTTGCACATATCTTGCATAAGGTGTCTTGCATTTCTTTTGCTTCGTTGCACCGCCATCTGCTTAGCTTACTCATGATATATGTGAAGATGCCATGCCCATCCATTATCAACACCTATATCAACACCTATTTCATTTGTCGTCATACCATGTTTTTCCATTCAAATGTTGTTCTTGTGTTTCAGACATCCAAAAGGAAGAGGGTGATTGCAGAACCTGAAGGAGTACAAGAAAAGTCCTTGAAAAAGGTGGTGCTACCGGATAAATCACATAGCACCTGACGTATATTGGCGATAGAACCAGTGCCGCAAAACCTAGGTATCGCAACTATGATGGTTACTGCTTTACTCTTGTGAGTACCTATTGTCCTATCACTGTCCTTACATTCATACATGGTGGATTATATGACATCGTTGTGTATTATAGCTTGCTTATCCACTGTTCGCTCCAAATTATCAGATCTATATTAATGCTTAAATTAATTTAGAATAAACCCAATGCTTATGAAGAAATTTAGTTCTGCATTGTTCTTGTAAGTATCTGCTGTCCTTCATCACTGTACTTATATTTGTCAGCTAGTTCTTCATGTACACTTTGCATCTTATTTTCGCTTGTCCTCTATTTTCTACACATCTGGTCTACATTTACTCTTGCCAAAATATTGAATAAAACCAATGTTACTGAAGAAGTTTAGCTCCGCATTGCTCTTGGAAGTGCCTTTTTCCTGTATGCTGTATTTACATTTGTACTCTGCATCTTAAGTTAAATAATCTCCATTTATTCCTATATTTTCACATCAATATTTACTCTTAACAAAATGTAGAATAAAAGCAGTACTCTTGAAGAAGAGTGTGCGGTAAACTTCTTGAATTGCCCCCCATCAACATGGACAAGGACTTTATAGAGCATGTCTTCACTACTAGTGTAAGTTTGTCCTCCTCGAGCCTTCAAACTTTGTTGTGTATATTTGGATAGCTATGCAAATGTTGTTTATTTTTGTCGTCTGCATCAAATTGCTTGTTCAAAGTTTATAATGAAGAAGTATATAAACATAAGTTTGTCCTTCTCAATTTCAGTCTTTAGTTGTACCACCTAGTTCCTTATTCGTACCATGTAATTAAACTAAACATAGCAAGTTATCTTCTTTAGCACTATGTGTATGCTTGTGTTCTTGATCTGTAATCCAGTGGTGTGGTGAAACTACCTACAACAGCACAATGTCATATCCTGCTATGTCTCAACTATGAACAATGCCATATTATATTAATGTTATTTAAATCATGTCTCTTTATTTACCAATCTAAAATGGTATAAATTGACAATACACTCACCTTTCATACTTATACATTGTTTAGAACTACATGTATGCTTGTGTTCTTGATTTGTAATCTAGTGGTCTGGTGAAGCTAGCCGCTCCTGCACAATGCCATTTCCTGCCGTCTTAACTATGACCAATGCTTGTTATATTAATGCTATTTTTAACCATGTCTCTTTATTTCTAACAAAGAAATGAGATGAATTGATAGTGCTGATGCTTATACGTGCAAAACCTGTTATCTACCTACTTGTTTCTCTTTCAGGGTGACAGCACTGCTGCTAGGAAGAACTGCTACAATGATAGTGAGACGAACCCATTGTCATATATTCCGGAGAAGAAGGCAACACATCTTGAGGGTAGGGATACAACCAAAAAGTCATATCTTGATGTAGTGTCGAACTTACTCAGCGACACAAGCTCGATGAAGTCGCCGCCTGAATCTGTTCGACTTCTTCAGTCTGAAATTCAAGCAGAAAGACACGCTTCCGCTCAAATTCGACTGGAACTCCGATTGCTATGCAAGATTAACCTTAACTACAGGACGTCTATTGATGCTATGCAGCTTAAGTTGGTGGATATAAGCGTCAAAGAAGTGCAGTCTCATCAGGTTGCTAAGCTGCTTGCGCTGCAGCTCCTGGATCGGGCTAACCTTTCTTGAACTGTGTTGAAGTGCTGTCGGTTCTGTCTATTATTTTGTCAGCCTATTAAGTTCCACTAGTGGCGACTTGCCCAGTTTATGGAATCTGTTGTCTGGTTGCCCTTTATTATCACTAGCGGCAAACTTTGATGCCCAGGGGATGTAATATGCTATAATTTCTTTGTTGTATAGTCTAGGTTTATTCTTTGTCATGATGTTGTAATTTATTTACTATTTCTGCTATTGTCGCTCTGAGAAAAGGTCGTAATCTTCAATCGGTGCGCAATGAGCCAATAGGTTAGGTTTATAAAATAATAATTTCTTTACTAAAACTGACCGGTCGCCAATCACTAGTACGGGCCAAACCGTGGGCCTACAATCATCTTGGGCCATTAGTTATTTCTAGTCTTAATCTGGTCCACTATTAGTTTCGGGCCTTTAAATGAGGAGTAAATCGCTTGGATTAATTGGGACGGAAAATTAAATAGGCTTTTAACAGGTTGAAAACTAGATTCAGCCTTAATTGTGGCAAACAAATCACGGGCCAACAACGTGCTGTAATACAAATCGGCCCATTATTGGCCCATTCGGGTGACGGGCCATAAACAGGGTGAAATGTTTTTGGGCCTTGGCTGACCCAATTACATGATGGGAGGGAAGCAGACCGGATGTATGACGGGCCAAAATTAGGCCCAACACGCTCAAGGGCCTTTAACAGACCGATAGGCAATTTGGGCTAGAATCTATCCACGAAGACTACAAGCCGTTAAGAGGCCGAAAGTAACTATGAAGCATAATTAGGACCAGGTGCAACTCGAGCCTTTAAATGGAGAAGAGTGAAACCGGGCCGAAAGAGGCCCATATGTAGGCAGGGCCGCTGACAGGCCAAAACTAATATCGGGCCGAACTGTTAAATGGGCCATTAAGAGGCCGAAGAGCAAATCAGGCCCCTAATGGGCCCAATGGCACAATAGCTGTTAAAAGGGTCGTATCTGTTATGGGCCATAATTTGGCCCAAGAAATGAAAGTAAGTTAACAGGCCGGATCAGGTATGGACTGTAATTTGGCCCAAACTATTGCAGAGTGTTAACGGGCCAGATCTGATATGGGATGTAAACTGGCCCAGAATATTGCAGTCATTTGATGACCTGTATCTAATGCGGGCTACAATTTGGTCCAGAAAATGTTAGGCTGTTAACGGGCCGACCCATCAGATCTGATGAAATCTTGTGGACCTGTTCCTGGGCTGGCTTTTAAACCTATATGGGCCTCTATTGGGCCGTCCCACATGTCTACATTTCATTGGATATTCTTGTCAAATGGACAGTTGACATCTGTTCCAACGCTGAACTGACACGTGGATCGTCGGCGAATGAGAATTTTACATGTGGAAAATCACCATTGGTCCGGGCTGTTAACGGGTTACTGGATCCAAACCGAAACCTAATAGCTTAACGGCAACCCGTTATGGTGGATGCCACGTGTCGGTTACCCTTGACAAAAGCACTTCTATGACGCGCGATTTATCGTCATGGAAGTGGACACTTCTATGATGATAATTTTGGTAATGTCATGGAACACTTCTATGCCAGCACATGTATGACTATCTTGATTCTGTCATAAAATTGTCATGGATGTACATGCATGACAGAAAACGTGACCTACTGTGACAAACACGTATGACCACAGAAGTGTATTTTTTTATACTGATTGCTGCACCTATCAATGAGCTTACAAAGAAGGATGTGCCTTTTGTTTGGGGTACCGCACAGGAAGAAGCCTTCACAGTATTGAAAGATAAGTTGACACGTGCTCCTTTACTCCAACTTCCCGATTTTAATAAGACTTTTGAGCTTGAATGTGATGCTAGTGGAATTGGATTAGGAGGTGTGTTATTACAAGATGGGAAACCTGTTGCATACTTTTCTAAAAAAATTGAGTGGACCTAGTCTGAACTATTCTACTTATGATAAAGAATTATATGCTCTTGTTCGGACCTTAGAAACATGGCAACATTATTTATGGCCCAAAGAATTTGTTATACATTCTGATCATGAATCTTTGAAATGCATTAAAAGTCAAGAAAAATTGAACCGTAGTCATGCTAAATGGGTTGAATTCATTGAGACTTTCCTTTATGTCCTCAAACACAAGAAGGGTAAAGAAAATGTTATTGCTGATGCATTGTCTCGTCGTTATACTATGCTTTCACAACTTGACTTCAAAATATTTGGTTTGGAGACCATGAAAGATCAATATGTGCATGAAGATGAATTTAAAGATGTATTGCAAAATTGTAAAGAAGGGAGAACATGGAACATGTTCGTCGTTACTCATGGATTTGTGTTTCGTGCTAACAAGCTCTGCATTCCACCTAGGTCCCTTCGCCTTTTGTTATTGCAGGAGGCGCATGGAGGAGGATTAATGGGACACTTTGGCGTGAAGAAGATGTAGGATGTACTTGCTACACATTTCTTTTGGCCAAAGATGAGATGGGATGTTGAGCATTTTATTGCTCGCTGCACTACATGCCAAAAAGCTAAGTCATGACTCAATCCTCATGGTTTATATATGACTTTTCCTTTATCTAGTGTTCCATGGGAGGATATATCTATGGGCTTTGTTTTAGGTTTACTTCGAACAAAGAAGGGGAGGGATAACATATTTGTTGTCATGGATAGATTTTCGAAAATGGCACACTTTATACCATGTCATAAAAGCGATGTTGCTGCTAATGTTGTTGATTTGTTCTTTCGTGAAATTATTCGCTTGCATGGTGTGCAAAATACAATTATTTCAGATCAGGATACTAATTTTCTTAGCCACTTTTGGAGATGTTTATGGGCTAAGTTGGGGACTAAACTGCTTTTTAGTACTACATGTCACCCCCAAACTGATGGACAAACTAAAGTAGTTAATAGAACATTGTCTACTATGCTTAGGGTTGTTTTGAAGGATAACATGAAAATGTGGGAAGAATGCTTACCTCATATTGAATTTGCTTATAAGTGTTCGCTGCATTCTACTATGAAGATGTGCCCTTTTGAGAGTCTGCATGGTTTCCTACCTCGTGCACCCATTAATTTGTTGCCTCTTCCATCTTCGGAGAAGGCTAATTTTGATGCTAAACAACATGTTGAATTGATCTTAAAAATGCATGAGTTAACTAAGGAGGACATTGAGCGTATGAATGCTAAATATAAACTTGCTAGAGATAAGGGTAGAAAACATGTTGTGTTTGCACCTGGAGATCTTGTTTGGTTACATTTGCGCAAGGATATGTTTCCTTATTTGTGAAAATAAATAATTATTCATATAAACTTAAGCTGCCTGCAGATTTTGGGATTAGTCCCACTTTTAACATTTGTAGATTTGAAGCCTTATTTGGGTGAGGAACATGAGCTTCCGCCGAGGACGACTTAATTTCAAGAAGGGGAGGATGATGAGGACATCGATACCATTGTTACACCCAGAACCCCTGCTTCTATATATACTGGACCAATCACTACAAGAAATACGTCAACTTGCGACCATCACTATTGGTCACTAAATGGTCATTGTTTTCCATTTGTGACCTTTTTGTGACCAAAAATAGATGGTCAAATCCTGACCATCTTTAATGGAAATTAACGACTTTTCTTTTAGAATGGTCGTAGGTGTTTACGACCAAAAAAGGTCATAGGTTCAACGAACAATTATTTTGGCCACTAGCAATCTGCCCACACCACGTCAGATCCACCGTGGCAAGCTGATGTGGCAGAATTACGACCAAATGAAAAGGTCGAAAAATAAAATCAACCCGGTCCATTTCGGCCGTCTACATGGGCCAAGCCCAATAATTCAGCACATTTAATGTTTTTTCTCTTTATTTTTCCTATCTGCATGGGCCTGGCCCAATAATTTGGCCTTTTATTTTCTGGGATGGAGCCTTTTTCTGACCAATTTTTTATAGTCCACTCTTGTTTTGGGCCACTGCCTTTTTAGTCTAGTTCTAGTTTGGGCCTTGGCCTTTTATTTTCTGGGATGCATCCTTTTACAAACTATTTTTTTACAGTCAACTCTTTTTTAGGCCCAAGCCTTTTTAGTTTAATTCTTGTTTGGGCCTCAGCCTTTCTGCAGTCCAACTAAGTTTAGAGCCCAATTCAATAAATATCCAATGAACCAGGTGCTCAGCTTCACAAAATGGTCCAAAGAAAACTCAAATAATTCACAACTTCACAAAATTCATAACTTCACAGGTGCACAACTTCACAAAATGCATAACTTCACATGTTCACAAACTGCACAGCTTCACAAAATGCATAACTTCGCAGTTTCACCAAAATGCATAACTTCACAGTTCTATGTCAGGTTCAACTTCACAGGTTCAAAGGGAGCACGAGAAACCAAAATGTGCCATCGCATAGAGCTTCTATGATGCTTTAGGTCCAAAGAGAGCCATCAAGTGGGCTAACTTCTCATCCTGTTCTTGAGAATTCTTGTGCATCATCTCAAGTTCCTTGTCGCATGCAGCTTCATCTTCTTCCGCCTTCATCTTGATTGCCACCAATTCTTCTTGCATCACTTCAGCTTGAAGCTCCAACCTCTCCAGCTTCTGCTCAAGATCATGAACATGAGCAGCCGCAGCATGAGTTGCTTTGCTGGAGTTGTTCCTAGATGACTGGAGCCCAACATTCCTGAAGAATGTGCTTTGCTTGACTTCGGTCTTGAGCACTTCGTCAACAATTTCAGCAGAAGACTTTGGCTCTTCACCTTCTAGTACCAGCGTGTCCTTCATTTTTTCAATCTCAAGCTAGCATATGGAGGAAAATGATAGACATTAGTGGCAGATATATTTCACATCTTGCAAGCCAAACCAAGAAAGAGAAACCAAACAGGAATGCCACCAAACCAGCACAAGAAATAGATTATTTGAAGTAACCAAACCAGCACACAAAATCTATACGTAGATATTTTTACTCAAACTCAAACAGAAGAAGATGATGACTAGTAACTCGACATCATTATTTGAATCTGCATGTAGATATTATCAATAACAGGTTCATTATAGCAAGTGTACACACTTATGTGATCTGGAGACATGTAATTGGAACAATACGATGGTTTCATTAAGCCTAGAATGGTGGTTCTATATAAGATGGCTTCCCGAGTGAGCCGATCATCAAACTAACATTCAGATCAATTTTTATCATATCATAAAAAATGCAACAAATAGCTACAGCAAATTCTGATATCTTTGTTGAACTATCTTAGGCTCTAGCAAACAACATCAAAGCATGGAACATAGTGTGTGTTCTTGCTGGCTGTGAATTAAACTGGGCTCAGGTTTCTAGACAAAAGTTTGAATTGGCTGGGCAAAGCATGAAGTGACTTATTATAGCACTCTTGACTGGCTCCGAAAACCCGTGCTTCTTGTTGTTCTGGGTGGCCTTGAACAAGTCAATTTCAGACAGCTCCTCACCCTTACGCTCTTCTTTCTAAAATGTTTTTCAACAAAAATCAAAATGTTATTCAGCAAGAATCAAAAATGTTATGACTACTGCAGGATGCTGCTAACGTCACACTATGGTCAGAGACCCTTTGAAGAAACTGTGTGCGATGCATTAATCGCAAACGGTGATGTAAAAAACCCATCAAAAAAGGTTGAAAATGTTTACAATGAAGGATGCATCAAACATGGTTCAGATTTTAGTTGCATGTGCGATGAGGGGCATACGGTTCAGTTCAATAAACTGTTTGTGATGTGGCAGAACAAAGAAACAGGCAGCCAGATGAAGGCGTGTGCGATATACGGCATACAGTTCACTCGGACGAACTGGTTGAGATTAGGCAACACAAAAGAAATGGTCGGCTAGATCAAGGTGTGTGCGATATACGGCATACGGGTCACTCATATGAACTGTTTTCGATTAGGCAACGCAACAGAAATGGTTCAACCAGATCAAGGTGTGTGCAATGGAGGGCATACAGTTCATTTCGATAAACTGTTTGTGTTGAGCCAAGAGAACAAAAACGTTTCACATAAACAAGATGTGTGTAATATGCGGCAAACATCCTATTACATAGGTGGCTAGTACACACATGACATTTCCACACACCAAAGTAAACTATTACATGCATAATTAACTAGGATAAACGATCATGTGATCATCATCTACTTATTGTGCTAGCTCGATGTTCCGTCTATGCTAAGTTTCCATTAATTGATGGCATTTTATGAACACGCCACCGTTTCCCGCAATTTCCTCACCGGTTTCCCGCCGCCCAGCGATATTGCGCATAAACCTAGGTGGCACGCGATGCACGGAGGCAACAAGCGCAGCCTGTAGCACATCCACCTTTTCCAAGCATGCCAACCCACCAAAGCGTCGCCTCTGTCATCAACCTCATCGACGAGGAAAATGAGCAGGCGCCACGGCCCGTCAAGGCCGAGGCGCTCCCCGGCAATGCGAGGACGATGCTGTGATGCGCGTCATTGCCAGGGATGAGCAGACCCTTGGCGCGTGGCACTTCAGTGCCGCGGATCAAGATAGGCATGTCAGCGCCGAGAGGCTGCAGCTCGCCGCACAACATGATCGATGGCGCACCATAGAGAAAGCTAGGCACGTCTGTGCTGATAGGTTGTGGCTCGCCGCACAGCGAGACCGTTGGAGCACCACAGAGCAAGAGGCGCGGCGCGCCACACAACAAGAGCGGATCCATCAGCGCTTGCCTCCTGTCGACAGGGCGTCACAACTGGGTACACGTCCCGTCAGTACCCCCCATTCCTCGCTAGGAGTGGGCAAAGGCCCTCTGCATCATACTTGCACCAGAGGCCGGCCGCGCTGTACTTGCATCAGATGCCCACCGTGCCATTCGCATGGGTCATGCAGTTTGCCTTTTCTGCGGCCCGCTCAATGCCAACGCGCTGGGCGGTAGGCCCGACCACCTCCTTGGCCCAGGTGTCCACCTGGGCGCAGTAGAGGAACATGGCCGTTGCATCCTCGAGCTAGTGATATCCGATGAAATAGACAACTTGGAGCTCGAGATCGGACTCCAGATGTACCACGAGCGTGTCGACCGCTTGGGCGAATGCTTGCACAAGTTCAGGCAGAGCCAAGAGCTACCATAGGCAAGGGCTGCTGGTCATGGTCTCATGGATGCGTTTTATTTCGTTGCATCGTTTCGACGTGGATAGCTATGTATTCACAACAATCATAGTATTTCTCTGTTTCAATGTGCGTACTCCGTTTTCGGTTCTTATATGTTTTGTTTCAATGTGTGTACATACGCTTTCCATTCTGTATATGTGGATGAAAATAGCTAGATTCAAATTAGTACACAAAAACAGATAGAAAATGGAATTCATAATATATATACATATTATTGTTCATTAGTTCATCACAGAATATATGTAATATCATCACATATACGTGATGATACTTAACTACTAGGTACAATGCATAAAATTGAAAACGAACAATACTAAAACTAATAATCCCTCCTGGGCCAGTATTCTGGAAGCTCCTCGCCTGTAGCTCCTTGGTGTGCGGCGTCTTCCCAGTGCGTGGCAGTACTCCGCCTCCTCCGCCTCGCAGTGCTTGACGTACTGATCTGCCTCTGGCTGATGGATGAGCGCGAACGTTCTTGCCATTTTGTTGGGCTCCCACCGAAGCTCCTTGTCGGTGGCACGCTGGAGCTTGTCGGCCCACCTCCATGTAGCGATGACGCACCCAACGCCTTTGACCTTCCTTGCGAAGTACCCTTCTTCGTACACCTCCTTCGCACGATGAAGCGCCCGCCCCCAAAGCTCCGCCGCCTCCTTTTTCCAAACGACATCACGGGCTTCACAGGCCGCCTGGTACCTGGCTTCCTCCTCCGCCATCTCCTTCTTGAATGCAACTTGCCTGGCTTTCTCAGCCGGCGGCAGCGACTTCCACAGACAAAGATTGTACTGGCCCCAAAACCAATCCAAAGTTGGGGGTCCGGCCCAACCTCATCCGGCGGCGTGTAGGGGTCCTCGTCGCTGCAATTCGAGTGAGCATCCTCAGGGGGCGGCGACTCCTCATTGGCGTGTGGGCAGACCAGCGGCGCCATGGCAGAGATTTGAGAGAGAGAGAGAGAGAGAGAGAGAGAGAGGTGAGCGAGGGGAGGATGTAGATGAGAATGCAAGCGGGATGACATGAGCAAGGTAGTATTTATTGGCGGCCAGAATCTAGATCGACGGGGACAGTACACACGCCGGTCACCTGTATTTACGACTACTATAGTTTGAATTACACACGATTCCTGCAGCAAAATCCGTGTGTGAACTTAATAGCTGATAGTTTCCAATACAGAACCGTGTCTGATTAATGACCCCTGGCACTCACCTACCAAACCTCGAGCCACGAAATAGAGTGCCAATCGTGTGGGGGGCAGTTGTCTTGCCAGATCTTTAGATTTTCTTTTTTGAACACCAGATATTTACATCGTCTGATGATTTTTTAACTCACACACAAGTACACAAAAATATGATTTTTCAAACCTTTATGGTTAGCCGTTGCATGTATATGTAGTTCATATTTGAATTACGGTCATTAAATGGCTAGAAAATCACTTAAATGTCTTTAAAAGGTCAAATGGCCCCTAGAATTTTCCATATTTTCACATGACAGTTGTAGTAGTGCATGTTAAACATAGAAAAAATTTGAAGGCCGTAAGAGGAAGCTATCTCTTGTTCATCATCAAACATGCATTGTTCCCACTCGGAACCACGAGCCTTCTAGTGAGTTGCTCCAGTTTGTGAGGGGTGTGTGTCCAAACTTTCGTCAAACATGCCAAGTTTTTTACCACATAATCTTGGTGGCATAACATTACATCAAGCAAGGTTTCATGTTTTCTGATCATTTATTAATTTTTTGGAATTAAAATGCAATGGCACTCCATGCATGTGTCCATGTCGTGAGACCAATATGTTTGAAAATTCCTTCTAATTTACTGCACATGGAATTAACTCGCACACAAGTACACAAATATGATGTTCCAAACCATTATGGTTAGCCATTGCATGTAGATGTAGTTCAAATTTGAATTATGGTCATTAAATGACTATAAAATCACTTAAATGTCTTTAAAAGGTCAAATGACCCCTGCAATTTTCCAAATTTTGACATGACAGTTGTATTAGTGCACATTAAACGTAGAAACAAATTTTAAGGCTGTAAGAGGAAGCTATCTCCCGTTTGTCATCAAACATGCATTGTTCCCTCTCAGTACCACGAGCCTTCTAGCGAGTTGCTCTGGTTTGTGAGGGGTGTGTGTCCAAACTTTCGTCAAACGGGCCAACTTTTTACCACATCATCTAGGTGGCATGACAATACATCAAGCAAGGTTTCATGTTTTTTGATCATTTTTTATTTTTTTGGAATTAAAATGCCATGGCACTCCATGCATGTGTCCATGCCGCCAGACCAATATGTTTGAAATTCCTTCTAATTTACTGCACAAGGAATTAACTCGCACACAAGCACACAAATATGATTTTTCAAACCGTTATGGTTAGCCGTTGCATGTACATGTAGTTCAAATTTGAACTACGATCATTAAATGGCTAGAAAATCACTTAAATGTCTTTAAAAGGTCAAATGACCCATGAAATTTTCCAAATTTTCACATGACAGTTGTATTAGTGCATGTTAGACATAGAAAACAATTTGAAGGCCGTAAGAGGAAGCTATCTCCCGTTTGTCATCAAACATGCATTGTTCCCTCTCGGAACCACGAGCCTTCTAGTAAGTTGCTCCAGTTTGTGAGGGGTGTGTGTCCAAACTTTCATCAAAGATGCCAATTTTTTTACCACGTCATCTTGGTGGCATGACATTAAATCAAGCATGGTTTCATGTGTTTCTGATATTTTTTATTTTTTTGGAATTTAAATGTCATGGCACTCCATGCTTAATTGTGTCATAGCCGTTAGACCAATATGTTTGAAAATTCCTTCAAATTTACTGCATATGGAATTAAATCTCACACAAGTACACAAAATATGACTTTTCAAACCATTATGGTTAGCTGTTGCATGTACACGTAGTTCAAATTTGAATTACTATCATTAAATGGCTAGAAAATCACTTAAATGTCTTAAAATGTCAAATGACCCCTAAAATTTTCCAAAAATTTGACATGATAGTTGTATTAGTACTACAAATTTCTCGTACATTGAAAAAACCATCCGTTGCCACTTTACTCCAAATTCGTCTTTGACAGCTAATAAAAAAATATCCAGAACATCGCACACAGTTTTTTTGTAGGAACCGTTTGCGATGAAATTTTCTGGGTCTATTTAAGTCTTCCTCCTTAAGTTTCGCCGGATCGTCTGCTCTAGTGCCGATAACCCCGAATCCATGAATCTCGATCCCCATTCCCGCACCCCCTTCTTGCAAAGATGACCCGTGGAAACGCTTCGTGAAGGCCCATACGATGGTCGCGTCCAACCCGAGCGCCACCGCCTGCGCCGAGAGCGCGGCCGCCTACGCCGAGAGTGTCGCCGCATCTGCATTGAGCGCGGCCGCATCCACCGAGAGGGTGTCTGTGGCAGCCGACAGGGTAGCTATAGGAGCCGAGACGGCTGGAGATGTTGCTGTGATGATGGTTGCAAGCGCCGAGAGTGCTCGAGCTGCTGTCCGTGCCGCCGATGTCGCCCTGGCCCGGGTCGAGGCCATCCACGCCAAGATCGAGGACGCACACGCCAAGATATTCCAGGCCACCTCGAAATCCAGCATGCAACCCACGTCCGAAAAGGCGGCGGTGGCCATGGAGCACCTACTTCCTCATGAGATCACCGAGCGGGAGCTGGAGATGCAGGAGGCGGCGGAGATTGAGGAGCACCGGGAGGAGGAGTTCCGTGTGGCTGAGGTCGAGGTAGAGAAGAGTCTGTCCATCAAGGAATCGGTGATGGAGTACCAACACGAGCTCTGGCGCAACCACTACTATGAGTATTACTACCTTGAGGGTGGCACCGAGGATGGCGCCGAGGACGAGGACGAGGACGCGGTCGACTTCAGCAGGGGGGACACGGAGTCCACCAACGGTGGCATTTCGCTAGGACAAGTCATCAACATCTCATCTCACACCGGTGATGCATAGGCCGGCGCGGCGGCATATTTGTTAAAATTATGCGTACTTAGGCTTTGTTTTTAATGTTGGTCTTTTGTTAGAGCAATAATTAGGTCAAGTGGCTATGTTTAATTACTAAAATTGCTCGATTCAGTAAGTGTGGTCTATGTGTTGTACCGTTCTTTTGTGTGCCCAAATTAGCAAGCGATGTTAAATTATGCAATGACGTACCAGGGTAAATTTCCATCAATTTGAATTATCAAACTCATCCCATGCACGTAAAGCATAAGAATCGTTTGCGATGCACACAATCGTTCAAAGTGAATGGTGTCCGGCGGCACCGCGCGCAAAGTTTCCCTCCACATTTCGAAGTTTTTGGCCTACTGCCAAAATATCTACCCGGCCCCCGCCCCCTCTCCCCTTCCCCACCCCCTTTTCTCCCAGACCACAAGTCACATTTCCCCTGTTTCCTCCTTCCTTCCTTCCTTCCTAAGCTATAGCCTCTTCCTCGCTCTCGCCGTCTCGCATCCTACCGCCGGGGTCTCCATGGTCTTCTTCAATGACCTCTCCAGCAGTTCCTTCGATGATGACGACTGCTTCACCACCCGTGTATGCCTCTCTTCTCTCTCTTGGACTATGACTTGGAATGAAGGATTTTAATCCGGCGGTCAATTTGAGTCATTTCTTCCTCTTGTAGCTCCCTAGGACCATCAGTTGTAACGAATGGAACGGGGTGGCGGAAGATTTGTCTGCTCGTTGTCACCGTCAATCTCCATGTGTGAAGCTAGTTGTGTTTGAATCTGTGGACAGTTGGAGGAAGTTTCTGGCATGTGCAGAGAAGGTTAGACCCTCTTTCATTGTTACAAATTATTTGTTAGATGTGATTCTCACGGTCCCAACCCATTCATACCACACCTTCAACCAAACGCATCCTAAGACAGTGTCACAGTTTGTACCTAGTATATAAAAATGTTGCCATCTCATCAGCGGTGCCATTAGAAAATTTATTTGACACTGCTTCAATAGTTTGTGCAGCCAACTTTGGTCCACACATCCGAGCAGCCAAGCAGTAAAATACTAAATCTTTATGGCACGAAGGAACTGGGCATTGGAGCAAATAGGTGCTCCGAAGTCCGGGTCCCTGATTTTTTCCGCTGCGTCGGCTCACCAGTGTAGGGCACCAGTGTGAGATGTAGCAACAGTTGTCTTTACATCGGTTTTGGCATACATAGTGGACGGCCTTAGTGCTATAGGTTCTATGTTACTAAATTTGTGCATGTACACACCTGTTAGTATCAATTTGCTGTCATCCAAACGCTGTCGCTATGTTATTGCAGTTATATTTACCTCCCTCATAAAATGTTCAATTTGTTATTTATAGTTGTACATGAGTAAGAACTTGTAGCATTGTTGTAGTTAATTATAGCTTCTGATGTTTCAGAATTTGGTTGTTGTCTCAGTAGCAATTAATTCATTTGCACATTGATCTTTTTGAGAAGATATGTCATAATTAACCTGTTTCTTTAGCTTTTCAAAATAAGTACAAGTGATTTTCTATGTTGCTATAAACCCATTTCCCCTACAATTGTTAGTGATCTAGTTTTAAATATTATAGGATGAAAGGTAGTGTTCTTACTTGGAGTGGGTTGATCAAGAGTGGCCACAGTCTTTGAAGATGTGCATAGCAAAGCTCTGGAGCATGTATGAGGAAGTGAACAGAGGTAGGCTTAGATAAAGTGTTGTCAATGCTGAAGAATATTTGAAGATGCGCGATAAAAAGAGGAAGGTGGAGAATGAGCTCAGATTTTTTAAATCAGACTTTGCTAAGATGGTGTTGGCGAAGGAGGAGGCACTTTCCCAGTTGGCCAGTGCAAAACAGTTTCTTATTGAACTAAAAGCAGATGTGGATAAGATGAGCCTGGATGATCTCGATTAGGGAAATGAATATATTGTTCTAATATTGTTCTGATGAAGTTGAACTAGCTATATGTTGTATTGTGCTATTTTCAGGTAGCTATCGTATTGTGATGTTAAAATATATTTATGTGACTGATATGAAATTGGCAAACAACTGTTCGATATGAAACGTGAATTTGCGTAATACTAGAGTTATTAATTGTAAACTAATAAACCTGCTAAATGTGTCATGGAACTTTGCAAACGTTTCTAGGAGTAAAAGCGCTTGTGATGGATAGCCCAATGCCACAAAGTTTTCTTCACAAATCATGTGTGATGTAGTTGATAAAAGCAAACGGTTAACCAAGGCAGAGCATGTGTGATAGTTACACCTATCACACACGAGCCTATACATAAGCTTGTGTAGGATGTACATACGAACGGAAACGTTTTCCCTGGATTGACTGTGTGGGATGTACATACGAATGGAAATGTATTCCTTGGATTGACTCGATGTGATATACATACGAATGGAATTGTTTTTCTGGGATTCACCATGTGGGATGTACATAAGAACGGAAACGATTAGGTTTCGATGCCTCACCCGATCGCACATGAGCTCATTTTGCCCCAGCCTGTATGCCAGGAGGGCCTATCCCCGACGGTTTCTGGGTCATGTGGGAAGAACCCCCCTATCGCCCACACTCACTTGGTGACAGTTCCAAATGCCGTCACGGAAAGGGGTTAAAAACTGTGTGTATAGCACTCACGTGTACCAGTGTATTCAACGAGGATCAAATGGTAAGGTCTCTAGACAAAAGTATTCACAGTAGCAAAAATCCGTGTTGTGTAGTGCCTAGAACTAGTTCTCTATTGGTACACGACTTTTTCTCGATTCATCTTGTTCGACACACAGGTTTGGTACAAAAAAGCATACTGTCAGCATGATCTAGCACTAACATATCATGTGCAGAACATAAAATAGCAAACAAAGCAGAGACAAACCTTGTGTCTTCGGGTAGACCACATCTTCACCAGAGCTTGCCATTCACCGTCCGTCAGATCTAGCACCGGAGACTTGATGCTGACTTTGTTTGCTGCTATGGTATCAAAATACTTCTTCTTGATCTGATGGCGTCTGTTCTTTGAATTTTTCTGCATAATATCTTTGCACGCGGTCTTGATGGTCTCCGAGTTCGTGTTCATCTCAAAATTTGCCTACCAAGACAGCAAACAAGGTAGGAACAATATTAGTGATCATGCGTAGGTGTAACAGAAAATAGATAGCACATTAACTATGAAACAAGTAGCTTACAACAACTTTCCCAATGTATTCTCCAATAGACTAGCATTTTTTGTATTCCTTGAAGTGAGGAAGAACCGGCAGATGGCTTCTTGCAACAAGTCCACACTCAGAAGCAAGCTTTGCTGCCTGTAGAGGCTTCTCTAGACGCTTCATCCCTTCGGCAATTTGGATAGGCACCTTGGTACCAAGTGAATTGGTGATTCTCTCTAGCCCTTTTCCCTTTCTAAGTCTAGGCTTGATAGTCATTGCATCTGAAAATGAATTGAACTCATAAATTAGAAGAGAAATCAACAAATGTAGGAATGGTTGTGCTAAACAGGTAAGCATACATGATCACTTCCATTTGGAAAATGCACTAGTAAAAGAGAGCATTGCAAAGGTGAACTTGCCTGATTGAAGCACAAGCTGCTGTTCTTCTTCACTGATGACAACATTCTTGTCCATAGAAGATGCAACATGGCTGAGGTCTATGTGGACAGTGCCTGCTTCATCTATGCATATAGTTCCTCCTTCATCTAGGAAGACAGTGCCACTTTCATGCATGTGGAGAGTGGTTTCTTCATCCACGGGTGGAAACTCATCACTCATTTGCACCGAGCTCTCAGAGTCCAAGCGCAGAGACTTTCCTGATGGTCTGTCGCAGCCTCCATCTTTGCTTTCTTCCTTGTGACTCTATCAGGGGCAGGTTCATCAGGTTCCAGGATCCTCTTTTTTGTCCTGGAGGTGGGGCCATCACCCTTCCTGGAGGCACTGCAGCAGATGTTTCTGAGCTCTTGCTCTTCTTGTTGACTGTCTTCTTAACACCAGGCCTCTTCTTATAAATAGCATGAAAAAGCATTAGATCACAAGACAAATATGTGAGCACAAGGAAACACAAAGCATACAAGAACCCCAACCCTCCAAGCAAGATAGAGTTTGCACCTTAATAGTCTTCTGCACTACAACATCATCCACTTCCTCTCCATCAATAACTTCATCCTCCTTAGGATTGTACTCTGGGTCATCATTGATAACCCCACTACCTTCTTGAACATCATTAGTTCTACCTTCTTATACATCATTCATTTTCCTAATCATTGATGCTATTGCACCGATGCCAAGGGACTGGAACATCCGATTGTTCCTCATCAAATTTCCAGCCCTAATGTAACGCCCCAGATACAACTTTCCACATTTGTCACTCCGACTCTTGCCTTTTCCGGAGATGTGATATGAGATTCCCTTGTGGTTGGGTTTTGTCTTTGTTTTGCATTTTGTTCATGTCATGCATTTCATATCATGTCATCATGTGCATGGCATTTGCATACATGTTCGTCTCATGCATCCGAGCATTTTCCCCGTTGTCCGTTTCTCAATCCGACACTCCTACGTCCTCTGGCGCCCCCTTTTGTCTCTTTTCATGAGAGGGTGTTAAACATTCTCGGAATGGACCGAGATTTGCCAAGCGGCCTTGGTACACCATCGGTAGACCGCCTGTCAAGTTTTGTGCCATTTGGAGTTCGTTTAATACTCCAACGGTTAACCGGGGAACTATAAAGGTCTCGTGTGTGTTGCAGCCCAACACCCCTCCAAAGTTGCCCAATAACCCATCCAAACCCCCTCCATCCTCTCGGCCGTTCGATCACAATCGTGTGGGCGAAAACCGCACCTCATTTGGACACTCCTACCTCCTCCTACCTATAAATATGTGTCTCCCTCCGAAATTTCGCAGTCTAAACCTAGATCCACTCCTCGCCGCGCCACCGGACATGTCCACCGCCGTCGGAAGCGTCCACCACTGCCGCCACATCGCTCCGGCCAACGAGAGGCCGCCACCTCAGCACCGCCGCCTCTCTCCTCCACTCATCCGCTGCCATGTGGCACCCCGCGCCTCTCCAGCCGCCTCCCACCGTGCTGGCCACCCGGGGCCCAGATCCGGCCTGCCTCGGGGCCGAACCGGGCTGCGCCAGGCCCGCTCTCCGCCGCCAGGCTCCCTGCCGCACCTCGCCGCCGGTTTCCCCGCCGCCACGCGCCACTGCTGCCCACAGCATCACCCGCCGCGCCGCCTCGCCGTTCGGCCGCCGCCGCCAGTCGCCATGGCCGCCACCCCACCTTGCGTCGCACGCCGCGACCCTGCCGCCTCGGATCCGCGTCTCTGGCAAGTACTCCGGCACCCTCTCCCTCCATCTCCGGCGAGCCCCACCATCTCCGGCCATCCTTCGGCGAGATCCGTCTGGGTGGATCAGATCCACCACGTCGCCGAACCAAACACGTCGTCCCCGCGCCTGGATCCCTCCGTCCCTGGTCGAGCCCGTCCCGCGTTGACTTTTCACGGAGGTGATTTTCTTCTAAGTCCCTAGATCTGTGATATTTTCAGGCCATGTTCATCGCATCATAACTACATGACCGTAGCTCTGTTTTGCATGCATGATATATCCAAATGTTTATCATGATGTTCTCTTCATTTTGTTCCATTGTGACATGCTTGTTTGAGTGCATCTTGATGCCAAAATTTTTGATGCAAGAGTGCTATAAAATGTTAAGTGCTGATTCTTAGCAGATTATGAGCATTTGTCATTTTTGCTACAATTGTTGTGTGTTGCATATGGGCATGAGCTCTACATGTGTTTTGATATATGCCATACCATCTTTACAGGGGTGTATGCCATGTATTTTTGTGATCAATGTGGTGACTAGGACAAGCATGCAAAGTATCTCTCATGATATTGCTGATTTCAGAGACTTAGGATTTCAATAAGTCATTTCCCTGTTGTTATTTTATGCCATGTATTCATGCTGCTATAGTGACATCCATGCTTCTTTTGAGTATGTTCATTAAGGATGATTTGGGCATATGGTTGTGCTCTATCCATCCATGCCCCTGTTTGCATTTATGGAGTGCCCTAGCATGACTTAATCTTGCTCTACTTTTGCTATAAAATGTTCCTCGTAGATTGTTTACGTGTTAATCAATTTTGCCATTGTTGTTGTAGTTGATCCATGCATGCTATGAGCTTGTTCTTGCTTTGGTTAGCTTCATGATCATGCCATCTTGCTGATGCTATGCTTATCTTGTCATGAAATGCCTTGTGTTCAGTGAATCGAGCTCGCTAAGATGCCTTCATAATTCTGTTTATGCCATGCTCAGTTTTCTGCTAAGTCTGAATCTGTTAATGGAACTTGCTATGTTTACATGGGTGCCATCATATTTTCTGTGCCCTTTTGGCTTATGGTCAGTAAGGGTCTTTTGTTCTATGCTTTGAGTAGATTCATGCCATGCCTTTGTTTGCTATGATTTGTTCCTGTAGCATGTTGTTAGCTTGCTCTAAACATTGCTTCCTGATGTTGTTCCTGGCATGTTAGTATTTTTCACTAAGTCTGTGAAGCTGATATCTTTTGCACTTTTGCCATGCTTGTTTGAACCTGCTCTTGTGTGATTTAGTCGTAGCTCAGTGTTCATCTTTTGTCAAGCATCTTGAGTATATCACTACAATGGGCTTTGTTGCTATGTTGGCATGCAGTAGCTTAGTGTCTTGTTGTATTCTAGATGGCATCGTGCTGTTAATCGCAGAATTATGCCATTATTGTTTTGCTTGCCATTTGCAAACCGTGCATCCGATTCTAGTGATCTTTATATCGATTTTGACCGAGATCAACTCATCTTTCCAGCAGCGCACTTGGTTTGCCAAGTTTAGGCATGGTTCAATGTTTCCCTTCCGAAGCATGCATATGCATTGCATATCACATCCCGCATGTCAAGCCATGTTTTGCGTCATGTTGCTTGCGCATTGCACCGTGATTGATTGTTGGTCCTTTGCTTGTGTTCTTGCTTTGGGTAGAGCCGGGAGGCGAGTACGTGATCGAGGAAACCATTGAGTACGCTTATGAGGATCATGCTTTCGTCAACTCGGAGAACTTTGCAGGCAAGATGACCATACCCTCGAAATCACTTCTATCTTTGCTTGCTAGTTACTCGCTCTATTGCTATGCTGCGATACCTACCACTTGCTATATCATGCCTCCCATATTGCCATGTCAAGCCTCTAACCCACCTTTCCTAGCAAACCGTTGTTTGGCTATGTTACCGCTTTTGCTCAGCCCCTCTTATAGCGTTGCTAGTTGCAGGTGAAGATGGAGTTTGTTCCTTGTTGGAACATGGATATTTGTTGGGATATCATTATTATATCTTGTTTACTTTAATGCATCTATATACTTGGTAAAGGGTGGAAGGCTCGGCCTTATGCCTGGTGTTTTGTTCCACTCTTGCCGCCCTAGTTTCCGTCATACCGGTGTTATGTTCCTTGATTTTGCGTTCCTGACGCGGTTGGGGGAATGGGACCCCCTTGACAGTTCGCTTTGAATAAAACTCCTCCAGCAAGGCCCAACCTTGGTTTTACCATTTGCCAACTAAGCCTTTTTCCCTTGGGTTCTGCAGACTCAAGGGTCATCCTTATTTTAAACCCCCCGGGCCAGTGCTCCTCTGAGTGTTGGTCCAACTTGTCAGCCGACGGTGGCCACCAGGGGCAACTCTAGGCTGGCCTACCGGAAGTTTGGACAACCCGGTGTGCCCTGAGAACAAGATATGTGCAGCTCCTATCGGGATTTGTCGGCACATTCGGGCGGCTTTGCTGGTCTTGTTTTACCATTGTCGAAATGTCTTGTAACCGGGATTCCAAGTCTGATCGAGTGTTCCTGGGAGAAGGAATATCCTTCGTTGACCATGAGAGCTTGTGATGGGCTAAGTTGAGACACCCATACAGGGTTTTCAACTTTTGAAAGCCGTGCCCGCGGTTATGGGCAGATGGGAATTTGTTAATATCCGGTTGTAGAAAACTTGACACTTAACTTAATTAAAATGAATCAACCGCATGTGTAGCCGTGATGGTCTCTTCTCGGCGGAGCCCGGGAAGTGAACATGGTTCTTGTGTTATGTTTGATGTAAGTAGTTTCAGGATCACTTCTTGATCACTTCTAGTTCATGCCCGTGCATTGCTTCTCTTCTCGCTCTTATTTGCGTATGTTAGCCACCATATATGCTAGTGCTTGCTGCAGCTCCACCTCACTACCCTGTCCTACCTTCAAGCTTAAATAGTCTTGATCACGAGGGTGTGAGATTACTGAGTCCTCATGGCTCACAGATACTTCCAAACCAGTTGCAAGTGCCGATGATACCAGTGCAGGTTACGCAACCCAGCTCAAGTGGGAGCTCGATGAAGTTCTTGGCCGTTGTTTAGTTTAGTTTCCTTTTCGGACAATCAGTAGAGGAGCCCAGTTGGGGCGATCGGGGATCTAGAATTTGGGGGTGTCTTTATTTATGTTGGTTCCGTAGTCGGACCTTGATTGTATTCTGGATGTTGTAATGCTATATTTATGTATTGTGTGAAATGGCAATTGTAAGCCAACTCTTTATCCCATTCTTATTCTGTACATAGGATGTGTAAAGACTACCCCTCTTGCAACATGCTTACTATGAGGTTATGCCTCTAAGTCGTGCTCCGACACATGGGAGATATATCCGCATCGTGGGTGTTACACCTAACCTTCTCGTACTCGGTGTGAGGCTCTTCTTTGCATGATAAAGGAAACATAACTATTAGGTGAATGGTTGGAATGCATGGGCAGACATCCAAACATATCTTATGAGATTTTATTATCATTTAATCCTAGTTATTCGGGTAAGGAAGACTAACAACACACATGCACAATTAAGCCAACTTATTCGGATTGCAACAATACATTTCACTTAGCATATTAAGACATAGAATTTATAAAACTGACAGTATAACCACAAGGAGCAAGTTTCATACCGACGGTTGGCCTCATGTTTGACCTTATCATCCTTGCCATGGATGATCTTGAGGTGGTGCTTGCAAAATAGAATAAACAACAATCAGATACAACAGTGATAAAGTAAAATGATGCACTTGTATCAATAAAGGAAAGCATTTGGACCAGCATGCACATTCATGTAATACATGTGAAGCAAACTTGATGGATCAAAAATATAGTGATGTAGCGTTATTAATTAACCAAACATGTAAGTGCACTAAACAAGCATGCATGTGCACTGGAAAGATATGAAGCATCTCTTAATATTTTCACTACATCAAGTAGGAGGTTGTAATGTACATCAAGAAATCTGCCAAGTGCCTCATATGAAGTACACAAGCAAGCAAGCAAAGTGCTAGTAGTACTGCAGATGCAAACCCTAACCCTATGTATGCTAACAAGCAACTAAATTGAAGCAAACCATATATGTGAAGCAAAGCATTAGCAGTAATATATGTGAAGCAAACTACATCAAGCTAAGTGAATTAAGGTTATGGTACCCGAGACAAGAACACAACTCACATGTATTACAAGTATATATAGTTGGATACAAATATAGTGCACACGAATTATACTTCAGCAAGGTGGATAAGCAAAAAAACTAATTACAACAATTACTTTTATCTTTTAACTTGCAATTTTATCCATGTACCTGCAATCATCAATAAGAAAATGAATTACTCAGCTATTTTCCCTAATGGAGGCAAACATATGCATTCATAGCAACTGATTGCCCAACAATTGATGAATAAAGAAGCAAGCAGTGTTAACAATAATACCGGGCCTTGAAATCATGCTTATGCAGGCAATTTAGAAGATTTCTCCCTCAATGCAGGGTCCAACACATCATTGCCAACATTAATGCAATAGAAAATCAAACGATGATTGAGCGCGAGCAGTCAATGCATCAACAAGCCTGTAAGATGTAAGAATATAAAGAATAATGAAGTAAAGTGTGGCAAGCAATCAAGTACATGTTGATACAAACCCTAGTAGCAAGCAAGCAAAGTGCATAAGTGCTACTAATACAAGCAAGCAAGCAAGCAAAGTGCTACTGATAGAAACAAGCATAGTGCTACTGATAGAAACAAGCAAGGAAGGAAGGGAATTGAAGAGGAGCAAGCAAGCAAGTACTATTGATACAAACCCTAGTGCTTCTTCTCCAAGTGCTACTAATACAAGCAAGTACTACTGATGGAAACCCTAATTAACCATGTATGCTATCAAGCAACATGAACTAGAGGGAGGTCATCCCCAAACATCATCCACTTCCTCATCCATCCCCATCCCTGTAGATCCATCCCCTAACATAATGCACTTCCTCTCCATCAACCCTCACCCTCACCCCATGAAGCAGACTACCAGAGGGGGATCAAACGAACCACCGGGAGGTCCTAACCCTAGATCGACCAGGAGGGGGATCGACAAAACCACCAGGAGCTCCTAACCGTAGAATCCATCCCATGAACATGAACAAGAACCACCAGGAGCTCCTAGATCGACCTAATCCTAACCCTAGGTCGACCAGGAGGGGGATAGAGGGGAGAAGTACCTCTCGTTGTCCATCATCGATGATGTGGATGATGTAGCCAGCGTCATCGATGTAGTCGCCGTCGTCGATGTAGACATAGCCGGTGCGGTCGATGTATCTGTTGATGTTGTTGATGTAGTCGTTGTTGTCGATCTAGCCGTCGTCGTCGGGGAGAGGGGAGAGGGGCAGCAGGGCGGCATGGAGCAGGGGAGGGAGTTGGGGGTGGGGAGTCGTCGGCGGCGGGGCGAAGCGGAGTGGGGAGGGAGAAGCCAGGGTTCGTTGGGGAGAGGGGAGGGGAATGGTGGGGGCAGGGGAATGGGGAAATTTTTGGGAGAGGGAAGGGGATCCCGCGTGTTAGTGGCAGAGGGAGTGGTGGGTCCCGCCTGGTAGAGGGAAAGGGAGTGGAGGGAAATTTTGGGAGAGGGAAATTTTGATGGAGGGAAAATTTTGGTGTGGGAGGGAAATTCTTCTGGTCTTGGAGGCAGAAAAATTTAGGGTTTTTTCGTAAACATTGTAGAAATAATGGTTAAAATCATATCGAATAACTCAAGAAAAGATCGGTATTCCAAGTTTAATATTTTTGCTAGTTGGTAGGCCACATTTGATGATGTGGCGCGGAGGTCTTCCATTTTTTGTTTTCTTTTGAATTTTTTATGGTGTTTTCAAATTTGTTGTGGCGGCTGTCCGTGGCTAGGGGTTGAATCATGCAAATTTGTTGTCGATTCTTTGATGAAATGCCTACCTGTGAAGCTAAAAATGACTTTTTAGCAAAAATAACGGGCAAGCTATGGAGGACCCACAGTTCAAATTCCAGTCGGTTCCAGCTGAGTCAGCCGAAGGTTGTGTGAATGACCGGGAGTAGCTACGAGGGTTGGAAATGCATGATTTTTGGCAGGCGTGCATAAAATAGGGTCTACTTTGAGATAGACATGGAATGGCGCCATTTGGGATGACTCTCCTTGTAGCCGCTTCACGAAAAACACATGTTTTTAGCATTGAAAAAATGAAAAACAATTTTTTTGTGAAACAAGTTGGAACCTTGCTTTGGAAACATTGTTTGCCATCCCAGGATGTAGGCATGTGCCAAATTTGGGCGTATTAACTATTCAACGAATGCGGCCATATCATTGCTCATTTGGCTTGAAAGCCATGAATCTTCGTTCATGGTAGGTCGTTTTTGAGAACACCTTTTCAAGAAAACATCGATATTCCAAGTTTAATATTTTTACTAGTTGGTAGGCCACATTTGATGATGTGACGCGGAGGTCTCCCATTTTTTTTATTTTTTTTATTTTACGGCGTTTTCAAAAACCGGTTGATTTCGTCGCTACGGCCGTCCGTGGCTAGGGGTTGAATCATGCAAAGTTGTTGTCGATTCTTTGATGAAATGCCTACCTGTGAAGCTAAAAATGATTTTTAGCAAAAACAACGGGAAAACTATGGAGGACCCGCAGTTCAAATTCCAGCCGGTTCCAGCTGAATCGACCGAAGGTTGTCTGAATGGCGGGGAGTAGGTATGAGGGTCGGAAATGCATGATTTTTGGCGGCCATCCATAAAATAGAGTCTACTTTGAGATAGACATGGAATGACACCGTTTGGGATAACTCTCCTTGTAGCCGCTTCACGAAAAACACATGTTTTTAGCATTCAAAAAATGAAAAAGGGTTTTTTTGTGAAACAAGTTGGAACCTCGCTTTGGCAACATTGTTTGCCATCCCAAGATGTAGGCATGTGCCAAATTTGGACATATTATCACAAACTATTCAACGAATGTGGCCATATCATTGCTCGTTTGGCTTGAAAGCAATGAATCTTCGTTCATGGTAGGTCATTTTTTAGAACACCTTTTCAAGAAAACATCAGTATTCCAAGTTTAATATTTTTTCTAGTTGGTAGCCACATTTGATGATGTGATGCAGACATCTCCCATTTTTTGTTTTTTTACAATGTTTTAAAAAACCGTCCGATTTTGTCGCGGCGGCCGTCCGTGGCTAGGGGATGAATCATGCAAAGCTGTTGTCGAATTTTTGATGAAATGCCTACCTATGGAACTAAAAATGATTTTTAGCAGAAATAACGGGCAAGCTATGGAGGACCCGTAGTTCAAATTCCAGCCGGTTCCAACTGAATCGGCCGAAGGTTGTCTAAATGGCCGGGAGTAGCTACGAGGGTCGGAAATGCATGAGTTTTGGCGGCCGCCGGTAAAATAGGGTCTACTTTGAGATAGACATGGAATGGTGCCGTTTGGGATGACTCTCCTTGTAGCCGCTTCACGAAAAACACATGTTTTTAGCATTCAAAAATAATGAAAAATTGTTTTTTTGTGAAACAAGTTGGAACCTCGCTTTGGCAACATTGTTGTCCATCACAAAATGGAGGCATGCGCCAAATTTGGGCATATTAACAAAAACTATTCAACTAATGAGCATCCATGAGCAAGCACAAAAACACATAATTTTATCTTTCATCCATGAGCATCCATGAGCATGCACAAAATTTCAATTCCCATCAATTACCAAACTGAGCTTGGAAGGTAATGGAGATGGACACACATAATTAAGAAAGTGCAGTAGCAGTTCAACACTATCATACTTAAAAGGTTTACACTATAAAGATTAAACCTGGCATACTTAGCATTGACATGTTTAGATTAACATGACCTAACATACTTAACATTGACATGTTCAGATTAACATGACCTGGCATACTTAACATTTATTTGATTTTGTTAAGATCTTCACCCCTCCTTCTTCTCCTTCTCCTTCATCATCCTGATGTGCTTAGAACGGCGAGGCAGTGGGATGTACTCCTTTACCACAATTGGCATGGTCCTGCCGCCAAGCTGTGGGATCGCCGGCGCCACCACCATCACGAGGTCATCATTAGGCACCTCCACCATTGCGAGGCCATCTTCAGGCACCACCATCGCTATCTCATCGTCAGGCACCACCATCGCGAGGTCATCATCAGACAGAATAGGCTGCACCCCCTCATCCCCACTCTGCTCCTCTTCTTCCCCACTCCCGTTCCTCCTCATCCTCACTGCTGCTTTTGTTGTAGCCAGAGTCGCTGTTGGTGCTGCTCCCATTGCCTGACCAAATGCAACAAAGTTTTTTAACAATCGGTGTGAGACAAAGCCAAATGGAGAGGAAGAAGAGGCAGAGCGTACTAGCATCGTCGTCGTCCTGGTAGCGCATGCAACACATAGTCATGTTGAACACCTTCACGGTGAGCATGGCGTTGCCGTCATACTTGAGGATAAGGAAGTACCTATGCCACAGGTTGTAGGCATGGACAAACTGCTACCAGCCATGATCTAGGTACATGTGGCCATCGGTATATGGTATAACGTACACGATATATGGTAGAACCTCGACGCAATTGCTGAGCACATACCAAACCATCTTGTCATACTCATCACCAGCCTCCAAGTATTGTGAGGCTCCAAGAAAGTTCACACCATGGTTGAAACCCGAGAAATCACCTCTTTGCGAATCAGACCGCTCTCTATTTCTGCCTGGCCGGTTCCATCTTGTTTACACATCGCCAAAGTATCTAGAGAAAAACTTCAAGCACTCGTTAACGACATATGCTTAAGCAATCGAACCTTCAGGTCTTGCCATGTTTTGCACATAACGCTTACAAGTAAGCAACCTTCTTTCGATTGGGTACATCCAACCATATTGCATAGGGCCTGTTAAGCATTGTCTCTTTTGGTAAGTGCACCGCCAAATGGACCATCACGGTGAAGAAAGCTGGAGGGAAAATCTTCTCAAGCTTGCAAAGAATAATTGGGATTTCTTTTTCAAGTCTTTCTAGAACAGTTAACTTGATTGTTTTGCAGCACAGTTCTCTAAAGAAATTTCCCAGCTCATCAACCACTTCATATATATCCTTGTCCATGATTCCTCGGAGGCCCGCCGGTAAAATCCTTTGTAGGAGAATGTGACAATCATGAGTTTTCAGTACTGAAAGCTTGAATCCATCAGAAGGAACACATTTTGCTGGGTTAGCAGCATAAGCATCTGGAAATCTCACCGCTCTTATGAATTCACAGAATGCAAGCTTTTGTTCTTTAATCATTGTATACCATGCTCGTGGCATTTCAAATGAATCTTCATCTTCATCATGCTGTAGATGCAAATCTTCTCTTATGCCCATGTCCTCCAAATCAAGCCTAGAACTAACCATGTCCTTTGTCTTCCCTTCAATGTTCAGAAACGTCCCTAGCAGATTCTTGCATATGTTTTTCTCAATGTGTATTACATCGACATTATGCCTTAATTTCAGATCAGCCTAGTATGGCAGGTCCCACAAACAAGACCTCCGGTCCCAACATTGACCTTCCTTGCGCTTTCTTTTCTTTGCAAGCTTTCCTGGTCTCACATCTTTCACCTTTTCAAGTTGCTGCTCCAGCTCTTCTTTAGTTAATTCAGCTGGCTTGTCACTGGTTTCATTCTCACCATTAAAATATTTGCTTCTTCACCAGCGATGGTTTTGGGGAAGAAAGCGATGGTGCGCAATATAGCAGATCTTGCTCCTTATTATCTTTGAGCGAGGGTCTTTTTCACAATGGACACATGCCTGATAACCCGCTATGATCCTGCCAGACAGAGTGTGCAGCGCCGAGAAATCATGGATGGACCATATGATTGCAGCACGTAGATTGAATTTTCTTCTGGACTCAAGGCATCGTATGTAGTAAACCAGTCCAGAGCTGGAGCAATTCTTCTACAAGGGGCTCCATAAATACATCAAAATCCTTTCCTGCAGACTCTGGACCCGTGATAAGCCATGACATCATGAAGTTGGACGGATCCATGCATGTCCATTGTGGCAGGTTGTACGACACCACAAAAATGGGCCACATGCTATAAGACGTGCTCATGTTCCCAAATGGATTAAAGCCATCTATGGCAATGCTGAGTTTTATGTTCCTTGGATCTGCAGCAAAATCTCCATGTTTACTGTCAAATTCTTTCCATGCCTCTCCGTCCATTGGATGGCTTAGCTCATTGTCCACAGGTTGCCGCTTCAGCTTGTGCCATTGTACCTCCAGCGATGATTCCTTAGATAAACATCCGTTGCAACCTTGGTATCAACGGAAAGTGCCCCAGTACCTTCTCCGGTATTGACTTCTTCCCATCAGCATCTTTCCACCCAAAGGCATTGCATTTTGGACTGTTGTCATGCTTCACTAAATCCTTCCGATACAAGACATAGTTATTTGGGCACACATGTATTGAAACATGACTACAAAAAAATATACTTCCGTGATGATACGTGTTTGTCACAGTAGGTCACGTTTTCTGTCATGCATGTACATCCATGATGATTTTATGACAGAATCAAGATAGTCATACATGTGTTGTCGTAGAAGTGTTCCAGACATTACTAAAATTATCATCACGGAAGTATCCACTTCCATGACGATAAATCACGCGTCATAGAAGTGCTTTCATCAAGGGTGGCCGACACATGGCATCCACTCTAATGGATTACCGTTAAGCTATCGGATTCCGGCTTGGATCCGGTAACCCGTTAACAGCCCAGACCAATGGGGATTTTCCACATGTAAAATTCTCAATGGCTAGAGGAACCATGTGTCGGCTCATCGTTGGGACATATGTCATCCACTCATTGGACCGAAGGCGCCTATGATACGTTGACGTGTGGCACAACCCAACAGAGGCCCATTCTAGTGAAAAGGCCGGCCCGTTTGACTTGGTCAAAAGGTAGCGGGCTGACCCACGGAAAGCCTATTAACGACATGTTTGCACATAGCCCATTTACAGCCCGCTAACTCACGACCCATTACGGCCAACCGGAATTTGGCCCAGTAGCGTCATCTAGGCCGTCCAATATGATTCCAGCCCGTTGTAACTTCTGGCCCATGTATGGCCCATGACGTCTTTCGGCCCATAGGAGGCCCTTGGTAACTCCGGGCCCATTAAAGGCCCAAGATAAAACTGGCCCATAATGAACAGTGTATCGCTTTATACCCATTAATGGCCCATTATTCCGTCGGCCGCTTCCAGCCCGTGTTAACTTTCGACCTTCTAAGGGCCCATTTATTCATGGGCTCATTTCTAGAATTTGGTTAGTTACGGTCCGTTACTGGCCTGTTCCGCTTGTGGGCCAAATTCAGCCCGTGGTTACAGTCGGCCCGTTTGTGGCCCGTTAACCCGTTGGGCTGTTTTCATAGCGTCATCAAATACGGCCTATTAAGGACCCGTTATGGTCGGGCCATAAACAAACGATTTCCACTCTAGCCCGTTTAAGGCCCATTTTGTAGACCACTACTGGTCCATGAATAGTACAAGCCATGTTTGGCAAAATGATTATACGACCCATATAAGGCCCATTGATTAGACGGCCCGTAGAAGGCCCATGGATCCTACGACCCGCACAAGGCCCATGGATCATACGTCCCGTACAAGGCCCATGGATCCTATGGCCCGTAGAAGGCCCATGGACCCTATGGCCCATAGGAGGCACATGGTCACTACAGTAGGTAGCAGGACCATGGTTACAACAGTCCGTGTGTTGCCATGGTTATTGTGGCCTAGTTATAAAAATAGGTTATTATGGCCACTAGAAAAACGCGGAAAAAGAACTGTAGTGACTACAAGCAAACAACTAAACAAGACAATAAGGAATTAAATAAGCAAGCAACTAACGCTAGGATATTACGGCTATTACACATATTACATCCACTGGGTATCAAAGTTCGCCACCAGTGCAAATATAGGGAACAAAGTAGAATATTACATACACCGGCCGTCTAAATTGGCCACTAGTGCAAATAAACGCGGCAGCAAAACAAGTCCATAACTAAAACCACTTCAGAAGACTCAAGAAACGTTATCCTGGGTATCCACCATGCTTGCAATAAGCTTAGCAAGCTTATTAGCTTTTTCCTATTTGGCGCTAAAATCTTCCAATGCTTGTTGTTGCACTTGAAAGTATGCATCTGAATGCTCCAGGGACTTCTGCGGTGCTTCCGCTTCTTGTCGCAGCACAGCTGATCGATGTCTTTCAGCTTGTAGTTGAGACTCAAGAATCGAACTGATTCAGACAGTGAGTTTGAATAGCTTGTGCCAATGATAGTGGCCAGTAACTCGAACACTAAACCAAGACATGACTTTGGGGTTGTCTCACTGTCTTCAAGATAGTTTTCCTTAGCTGTTTTATCAGCTTTGTTGGAGACCAACAAAGATGTCTCACTATCCCGAACCTTATCTGAATTACTTCCTTTCCCATTGCTTAATAAGGCACTCTTCCCTAAAATCCTGTCAGCATTCTAAAAGAAGAAACAAGCAGACAAATAACAGGTTTAGCACGTACTAGTATATGAAACTCATTTCGGTGAACCAGTTCATTAGTAAGGTGGACATGATTAAACTATCAAGTCTTCTATTGCCAAGTACTACATAATAAAAGCATCAAACAAACATATATCTATGTCCTATGGTCACTGCATTGTCTTGCCAAATCAAAATAGAGACACGGTTCAAATCATATCAGTTCAAGACAAAGCAACACTGAAAGAATACAAAGCGTGGGAAACTACATGGCACAACAAGATTTCAGATGGGTACCACGGGTCTACATGTACAACAACACTATTGGCTCTGTTGTGATGCTAGTAATGTGCATGATATGAGAAGTCAACTGTATACACAATTGAAATTGAAATCAAGAGAGCTATTTATAAGAGCAAACATGTTAAACAAACATGCGTAAACATACCTGTTGTGGCATTGGAGTATCGATTAGATCCTTCAATTTTAAAATAAGTTTGTTTGAGTAAATACAGTGATACAAGAGCAAAGCAGTATGCACGATAGCAATGGAATCTTAAATTTGAACAGTTGTTCTTCAGGTTTAAGCACTTGTTCTACATGAATAGAGTAAAGTAAGACGCAAGCATATAATACTTAAAAATAAAAAATGAGCTCATAGACCTTACCACATTCTTGGTTCGGGACCAGTATAGAACAAGGCGTTCCTAGTCATCACCCAGTAAATGTGTCTCGGGAGAAAGTAAGGGAATTTGATGAGTTTCTTTGCCAGTGAAGTACGTTTTCTTTAGGTAATTCTGATATTGCCACCAAGCATTCTTGAAGATAGCAGAGGTATTAGCACAGGTTACCTCATCCTGAGTCTCCAAATCGATCCTTCTCTATAGAGAAAAATCGGAAAATTTGTTGTATTGTAACCATCATGGAGGAAGAATGTATGTGACAAAGCAAAGTAATTGCCATGAATAACATTACTTACACATAACTCCTGGACAAACTCCTACAACTGGCATTTTCCTTCAACTTCAGTATAATATTTCCATGACGGGAAGATACACACATAGGATTTAACAACATCGAATGCGATAGATGCTAAACTACGAATGGCTGGTTGTGCTTCCTCCGCAGGAATAGGTGTACTAATTGGTGGTAGTACTAGCGCTTTGGGCACTGGAGCTGCCTTACTAACTGCTCTTGTTTGGGAGCTCTGTGGTGGAGATGGAGCTATGTCAATAGGAACTGGGTTACTATCTGCTGGGGTTGGTGTTAGATTGGGTGAAGCTGGTTCTCTGTCCATCGCAGTAGGGGTACAATCTGCGAGAGTCTGGGTTATGTGTGGTAGGGCTGGTTCTCGTGCATGTACAACTGGGGTGCTATCTCCACCAAGAGGTAGCATTGTTTTATTTAAAGACCGTGTTTTTACTCCGCTAGATACTGCCATCACCCGCTCCAATTCAAATGGCTGATAAACAGGAAACATAGTTGAATGTACAAACATTGTATGAGAGACTGATGCAATAGACAGTGTGGAAAAAAGAGGGCATGAAATAGTTGACATGTATGTTGTTTAACTAAAAAGGATAGCATGACGTAATTTCACATATATGATGTCTATCTAAACTGGACAGCATAGCATGACATAATTCAAAGATATGATGACTAACTAAATAGGATGGCATGAGATAATTATATGATGTGTTTAGTAAACAGGTTCGCATGACATAATTCACATACATGTCATCTAAGTAATCAGGATCGCATGATTTAATTCACATATGTATGTTAAGCAGAGGGCATTCACATATATGATGTCTGAACTAAGAACATGGTATTGAATATTGTGTATATGATGTCTAAACTATGCAATGCAAGACACCATATATATGATACGAGCAGTATAATTGTGCCAAGTTAGAGCATACACCTCGGTGGGGGAATAGGAATGGTCATCTGTCTCTGAATCCATCTCTGAGGAGCTATCGGGACCCAACAAGAGATCTGCTTCGACAGGTAGCACTGTCTGCTCTGAAGACCTTGTTTTCACTCCAGATTTTTCCACCACCCACTCAAATGGCTGATTCACAGGAAGAGTAATTTAATGTACAAACATTGTCGACAAATGAAAATGTAATGAAGAAAAGGATGGGCAAGATATCATTCAAACATATGATGCCTAGTTAAATAGGATGGCATTGCATATTTCACATATATTATGGCCGGCTAAAAGAGATGAGACTGCATAATTCCCATATATGATATAGAAACTAAACAGGTGTCATTACAAAACATGTATAAACTAAGCAGATGACATATATGATGTCGAAAGTATGCACTGCAAGGCAACATATGCATGATATGACAAACATCATCATGCCAAGTTAGAGCAAACACCTTGGGGGGTAAATAGGAGTGGTCAGCTACGTCTGAATCCGCCTCAGAACAGATATCTTCCTCTGGATTACAATCTGGAGAGCGGGGAGGGTTTGCCATTGAACCCACCATGGAGCGATGTCTGCATGACATTGTATTGCTCCACAAAACTCTTCTCTTTTTGTCTACATGTTTAGCATGACTGTGTACAATATCTGACATGCATAAGAAAAAAAATATAGTGAGATTATGTAAGGAGAGCATGCAAAAATCTAGAGTCATGGTAACAACCAGTGGATGGATCCAAAAATAATGATAGCAGGCTAATGATAGCTTTAACTTAATAAAAAGACAGATGATGATTGCTTTACTATTTGTTTCCCACCCAAGATGAACAACATAGGCATACCCTGGGTGAACTAGATAATAGACAGAGATACTATTCATTACTACCTCGATATGTGCCCCAGAACTAATTTTAAAACTCAAGTTTGAACATTAATTTGGACCTGACTTGGAGTCTAAGAGGTGAACATGACGATAAAGTAGCAGGTAATATTAAGCAATGCATAACATAAGCAGAAACAAAAGAGTGCGACCTCTCTTGTGGACCCGTGTACTCCTCAGGTTCATCCGCTGAGTCGATGATGGTGATGCCGTTGCGGTGGGTGCCGGTGGCAGGGAAGGAGATCTGAGGCGGTGAAAGACGGTCATGAGTCATGATGTCTGGTTTGGTGGATGCTTCTGTCGTTGGAGCAGCTCAGGTGAGGTGGACGACGTCACGGCAGGAGCAGGACAAACCACACAAAGTTTTCTTCGACACCTACCTATAAATGAAGTAATTTTGTAAGGGCTCCTTTGGCTTGCAGGATTCTAAAAATGCAGGGGTAGGAAAAACACCGGAATAGGATAGGAATGCACATGGGAAACAGAGCATTTGTAAACACATGATTTCTATCAACTTGGGTGTTTGGTTCACATGAATTGGAAGAGCAGAGGAATGCAAAGAAACATGGCCAAATTAAAGTGAAGCCATATGAAAGCATGTATAGTTAGAATGTTATTCCGCCACTAATGCACTCAGTCTTGTTTTCATGCATAGGATTTTGAAAAGTAGGTCCAGGTGGATGTTTTGCTCCATTCCTTTCAACAAAATGCATGAATACTTGAATAGTAGAGTGCCATAGGAAAATTTCCTATTGCTATGTTTTTCCTTTGAACCAAAATAGCCCTAATGGATCGACATGAATGTAGAGTAATAAGTGATCCAACAAGTGCACAACCTCTTTCCGTAGCCATGTCGACCTCGGCATCACTGGGTAGGTCGCTGAAGAAGTTGAGGTAGAGGTGGAAGTCGGAGGTGTGGAGGAAGATCTGAGGAATTTGTAGACGGCGTCCAGGGCACTGCTCTATTGTGCTGGATGGCTCCGTCATTGGAGCAGCTCTGGCAAGCCGTAAGACGTCGAGGCTAAAGCAGTACAAGATAGACATCGTTAATCTCAAGTGGGATTCTAATAGCATCTCCAATAGATGATGTAAAATACATTACCAAAAAGTGATAGATGTAAAATTTACATCACCAAAAAACACCTGACTACAACTATTGACTCTAGACTTAACTGTTGAAACTAAAATTTCCCGTGGAATCTGAATGTTTCTATCAAAAATGAACGCACTAGTAGCACAGAGGCACTTCACTTGTAGTTTAGGCCGCTCGAGCACTAGTAGCAGGAAAACAGTGATCTAAATCATCAGGCGATCGACGGCGAACATAGTAGCAGATAGTAGCTAAAGCAGCAGTGCCTGGAGGAGCAACGCAAACTAGAGCCAGAGCAGCAACTTGTGAAGATGCAACAACCCGTGTAACAGCATCAGCAGCGCGAGCGAGAGCAAGAGCAGAGCAGTAGCGCCAGCAAGGGGGAGACCAGAGCAGCAGCGTGAGCAAGCCAGCGAGAGCCAGAGCAGCAGCAGCAGATCCGGCTGGTATGGCTGCCGCCGCCGAAGGGGCCTCGCACTGAGGCAGAGCCGCCATGGAGATGTCTCCCGCGGCGCCGGCTTCGAGGTAGCCGTGCCATGGGGGTGCGGGATGGAGCACTATCAGCACTGGGAGGTTGAGTTAAGGAGAAGGTAGAATGCGATGAGTGTAAACCTCTTTGCTCATGCTGAGTAGGCCTCGGCTTCGTCCGAGGAGTCACTGAGGATGCTGCAGTTCCGGTGGAGCAGGTTAAGGCGACGCTGTGGGGATGGAGCAGCCGTGATAGACGAGGCGATCGTTGGAGAAACTCCTTGGAGGTGGAGGACAGGGCAGCTGAACCGGCAGGACGATGAGTTGGACGACGAATCCTCATTCGAGAGGTGGATGAGGGACATCGATCTGTTGCGGTGGACGACGTCATTGGGGAAGAGGCTCCGGCTGGGCAGCGGTGAGGCGGTGGGCGAAGGAGGGTGGGGTTTCGCGGCTAGAGCAGAGAGGTTATGGAAACCTGGGACTTCGAATGGCGAAAAGGAGTCGATGGGAGGAGGGAACCATGAGTTAGGGACGCGCTTGTCCAAAATGTAGGGTGTGTTACAAAAGTACCCCCACCGATTTGAACTAGTGGCCCTTTCGGCTCAGGGTTAGAAGGGGGGATTTCGCATGTCGGGATTTGGCAACTGGAGGGAGTTTTCGCACGCATTGTAATTTCGGGATAGCAAGGCGCGGGTTGTGAAGGCGCGAGTTTTGGGAGCACGATATCTGAATTTTTGGGATATAACAAGGCGCGGGTTGAATTTTAGGGACAAGCCTAACGTTTAGTATTGTACGTACGAAATCAATTCACACTTGCCTCAACGAAAAAAAGAAAGAAATAAAATTATTCACACCACACAAAGAGAGAGTCTTGTCCCGTTTTACTGTACAAATGCTATTCAAAACTATGAATCCATGTTATGTCCAATTAAATTTTTTTGCTAGATGTATAATGCATGTAACCTACTCATACCAACATTTTTGTGCATTCCAAATGTCTATACTACCGCTGCAATTCAAACTAATTGATTTGTTTCTCTATTTGAATAAGAATCTACAATCATTATTGTTGCCAACTTAAACCATCATTTGTGTATTACCTTAACAACACACCACCTGATTACTATAGAGATAGATATGAACTATGTGTACTGATGACAAGCCTAAAGTTGAATACACTTGATGTTGATTCCAAATAATAGTACATTTGATGTACTAACTAGATATTCATAATCTAAACCATGTTCCATACGTACACCGTGTTTATCACACAAAGCATAGTTCCCCGCCCCCTACATTATGACAAGTATTTAGCCCTGAGCTGCAAAAGCCACACATTATCCCAAATTACAATCAATGTTCTATATATTATATGTAGTATAACATGTTCATAACCACACCATGCATATCACCATTATATATATTCATTCATGCATGCGTCAGTTTAAAACACTATGATATCTTCTTCGAATATCTGAATCCACTTTTTTATAATGAATTATGATCTCTGTTCATCTTTTACACCTTCACGGTCCTCTTCTCTTTGTAGCTAGCTAGCGCTAACTTTCTATCGTGCATGCACACGCTCACCCCCTCTCACCCTCCCTCAGCGTCCCCTCCATCGCGCACATTCATTATTTCTCTTTAGGTCGTTCACCCATGGTGTGTGTAGACCCACCGGCTCCTTCTCTCCGGCACACACCGGTCGATATACCTCCCTAGCCAAGTGTCCCTACCACAAACACACACTTCCCCTCTTCTCTTCTCACCGTCCATGCCCCCTATGTCCAATACAGCTCCACGCAGGTGCACACTCCCGCCCCTCTTTTCATCGATCTCATACTCGCACACTCCTCCCCGTTCGACATAGTAGGCCTCTCGCACCACCTCCTAGTCGCACCCCTCTCCCCCTGTCCGTCTCTCCGGACCTTATTTGCTTCTAACACATGCATGCATGTATACGTACCGATCTCCCTACATATAGCTAGGCCGACTATAATTCTTTTTCCCCGTGCACTGATCGACTTACCTCACTAGTTATGTCTCTCCCTTTCTTGGACACACGACGATTGATCTCTCTATGTAGTTACGGCTGCTTACCACAACCATATCGTCCCACCACATCATCCTTGCATACCTCCCGACCCGTCTCTCACACACACATGCATAGACAAGAAGACGTGCCCTCTCTTATTGATATTGCACTCGTACCCTCCATTTGTCTAGCAGGCCTCTCCCACCATTTGTGAGAAGCTACTCCACCACCAACCGTCCGACACTCTACCTTTGTCTTTCTCCCAACCTTATTCCTCTGCTACACATATGCATGGATGCCGATAGATCTCCCTTAATATATAGCTAGGTCTCTCTCCTTCTCCACACATATATAGTGGTCGATCTACGTCTCTATAGTTAGGTCTCTGCCCCCTCCCCGCCCCCCACACACACCGATAGTCGAACGTTGTAGGTAGGTATCCATGCCACAGAGAAAAATTGCACCTCTGCCCTCTCACATTCCAGTAGGCCAGCCCTATATCTTTGACGTGGGCAAAGACAAATTCGATGGCACTCTTTATCGACCGTGCACCCACACACTTCATCCCTATTTTTGATTCTATTAATATCTCACACCGATGATCCCTCCACTCTCTTCTCGTGGATTGCTCCCTCTATATATGTTATATCCATGACTCTATTTCACACACATTGCATATGTTACGTTTTTTTGTTTGGGATATCATCGACACATTGCCTCTGTTTCACACAAACCATCTCTCTCACACCCACCCATGTACGTACCTGCACCTAAAGAAGAGGTGCACGCACGACGCATGTACTCACGTCTCGTTCCTGGCCACACCCGCGCGGGTACAGTGGAGTTCATTTCTGTATGAGAAGGCAACCCACATGATAATTTGATGCGTGTAGTAGTTGTTTACTCGAAGGAGGGTCGCGTACCACGCATAGAAGGAACAAAGTTCGACTTGACACGTTAGTACTAAATAAAGTTATATTCCTCAATGGCACGTACGGAATATAAAATGATTGTCGTAGGGAAAAAAGAAAAATACGCTCCACTATATACAATGGAGCCGGCCTGCCGAGGTTTGTCTCTCGTCACACTATGTCACACAAGGTGGCGGTGCCTCTCTCTCTCTCTCACCGTTGGTCATTGATCATGCCGCATCCCGTCCGCCGACGGAAAGGGAGGATGTGCATCGTTTCTCCGTTCGATGGCGTTTAGGCAACACGTCCTGATCTGTGGTCCCCGCCATTCTCTCCGACCAAGCTCTAGCGTGGTAGGGCCTTCGCCACTTTCTCGCTGCCACAGTATGGGCACATCCCGGCCGCCGGCGCCCTCCAAGTTACATCCCGACGAACCTCAGGTATAGCTTCCGCCGGCCTTGCTCCACTGCCCATCTTCCCACGTTGGTGCATGTGGAAAATCCTACATGTGGATCTTCTTTAGTTGTTTTCTTAAAACGTATCTCGGCCGGCGTACTTTCCATCTTGCAATCTCGTCCTCATACCGTTTTTGATAAACCACCATGCTGCTATCTTTCCCTTATTACATGGAATATGCTTCTTTTTTGTCAGCGTATGTGTCTGCAACTCGTGTTATTGGGTAATAATTGTTTCCTTTCTACCTCCTTTTGCAAACACGGTTATCCATTTCACCTTGTTGCTATTGTGACCTTTTGGTGAATTGCAGAAATTACTTTTTTCTGAAGAGTGTTTTGTGCAGTTCCGCCAAAATGCGTTTTTACATTTCTATGGGACTGAAGAACGGGAGATTAGTTTTTCTATCCTCCTCATCCAACTCCGTGTCTAATCTTCTACAACAAGTAGTGTGTCTATTATGTTTCATTTGTATCGTGGAGGTGATCGGCTTCCATTTGTGTCTGTTTGCAAAGAGAGACCGCGGAGGTGATCAGCTTCTATTTGTGTCTGTTATGTTTCATCATCTAGTTCCACTATTATTGTAATCACATTGACTGAATATCTTTGCAAACAGGTATGATCAACTCGATTTTAGTGGAGCTGCACAAAATGATCGGATTGTGATGTCCTCCGTACACCTCTTTTTTGGCTATAGAGCTGGGTGAAACTAGCTGCCAACCAATGAACAATGTGCCCAGTAAATGGAGCCATGCCTACGAACAACACCGATCAATTATATATTTTTATTTATTTGTACACCTCCTCACAACTTTGTCTTCAGTTGTGATGTGAATATTGGCGCTGATTTGCAAACCATTGAGATGCATTAGCAGCCATGGTAGTTTCATTTGTATTTGATGGAATGTTGTAACGATACAATCTTGAGGCAGAGGACACATGAATCCTAAGTTGAAACCTTTTTTCCTATGGGAACCAAAGTTGAAATCTTCATAGCATCACAGTACAATTTCATTATGTTGTAAAATTATGCATACATATAAACAAATCCTGAAGGATTGATAGCAATGCTAAAACAATTCAACTTCGTTTCACCGACATGTGGGACATCCTTCATCCGACTTCACCTGCCATGTAACAATATTGAGTGCACAACTGCAGGGAAGATTAACCCCGGTCATTGCACCGCAGTAATAATGACTAGTGAGTAGTCAAATCACACAGCCCCACCTTCACCACAGTAAGTTGCTCGGACGAAGCAACCATCATTTCTCTCTTCGTTGAATCCGCTGGTACTCTAATATTCCTAGAGTAATAAGTTGCTCGGGTGAAGCAACCATCACTTCACCTTTCCCACAGTAAGTACTACCTCCTTTTTATTCTAGAAACAACCACACACGAATATTGGACGGTAGCGCAACACAGAAACTGAATCAAAAATCGAAACCAACCAATGAATTACTACTAATGGTGAGCGTTTGCTAGTATCATGTACTCCGTCTGTCCATATATATAGGGCTTAATGCGTTTTCCGAGACTAACTTTGGCCCTGTTTGGCTCCATGGGTTAGAGTTAGTTTGAGCTAGTTGGGGCTCAAATAGCCCTAAGTATACAAACATGAGTGTTAAATTGGAGCAAGTTGCACCAAACCCACCAAAAAAAACTATCCCACCCAAGAGGTGCTAATTGAAGATAGTTCTCATTGGGCCCATTGAAAAATCACTTTTCTCGCTTCATCCCGCCAGCCAAGTGGTGCTAATTGGAGCTACTTCTCGTGGGGCCCACTAAAAAAATCAGTTTTCTCTCTCCATAAAGTGCATTTATTATCAATCTAACCCTGTCATCCAAACACCTCTTTGGCTAGAGTTAGCTCAGGGTTAGTCATGAGTTAGTCTAACCTCTAGCTAAGTTAGAGTATCCAAACAGGAGCAGTATAGGACATGCAAGTTGCTCATAGCAAACTGTCAAATTCATACGTGAAAGGATCTTTTTTTAACGGAACATGAAAGGATCTTTGAATGATATAATTTTCAAATTATATAAAACCTTATCAATAGTCAAAGGCAACCTCGAAGAATACATTAGGCCCTACATAAAATCTTATCAATAGTCAAAACCAAGTGTTACTACTACACCAAACAAGTTCAAAATGAGAAACTGGAACACTCACGGCACGGCACACCTGTCTCCTTTGGTCCGTCGGTCAAAGCGCTTCTTCTTCTTGGCATATGATGTCCGCTAGAACTACTTCCGTATTTCCCCAAAGAGGAAGGGATGATGCAGTGCAGCACGGTAGGTATTTCCCTCAGTGATGAGACCAAGGTACATGAACGGCACCTACACACAAATAACAAATACTCCCAACCTGATGTATTAAAGGGGTTGTCAATCCCTTTCGGGTAACAGCGCAAGAAATTGGCAAATGGACGTGAGAAAGTTGTAATTAATTGATAGATAGATCACACGGGAACATGAGATAAAATAAATAAGAATAAATTGCAGCAAGGTATTTTTGTATTTTTGGTTTAATAGATCTGAAAATAAAAGCAAAGGAAAATAGACCACAAAGGCAAATATAATAAAGAAGAGACCCGGGGGCCGTAGGTTTCACTAGTGGCTTCTCTCGAGAAAAATAGCAAACGGTGGGTAAACGAATTACTGTTGGGAAAATGATAAAACTTCAAATAATCATGACGATATCCAGGAAATGATCATTATATAGGCATCACGTCCAAGATTTGTAGACCGACTCCTGCCTGCATCTACTACTATTACTCCACACATTGGCCGCTATCCAGCATGCATCTAGTGTATTAAGTTCATGGAGAAACGGGGTAATGCAATAAGAACAATGACGTGATGTAGACAAGATATATTTATGTAGAAATAGACACCATCTTGTTATGCTTAATGGAAATGATAAATACGTGTCAGTTCCCCTTCTGTCACTGGGATCAAGCACCGTAAGATCGAACCCATCACGAAGCAGCTCTTCCCATTGCAAGATAAATAGATAAAGTTGGCCAAACAAAACCCAAATATCGGAGAAGAAATATGAGGCTATAAGCAATCATGCATATAAGAGATCAAAAAAGACTCATATAACTTTCATGGATAAAAAGAGATAGATCTGATCATAAACTCAAAGTTCATCGGATCCCAACAAACACACCGCAAAAAGAGTTACATCATATGGATCTCCAAGAGACCATTGTATTGAGAATCAAACGAGAGAGAGGAAGCCATCTAGCTACTAACTACAGACCCGAAGGTCTACAAAGAACTAGTCACGCATCAGCGGAGAGGCACCAATGGACATGATGAACCCCGTCGTGATGGTGTCTAGATTGGATCTGGTGTTTCTAGAACTTGCGGTGGTTGGAATTGGTTTTCATAAACTCCACCAGGGTTTCTGAAATATTAGGGTATTTATAGAGCAAAGAGGCAGTGCAGGAGGCCACCAAGGTGGGCACAACCCACCTGGGCGCGCCTGGGGGCGCAAGCGTGCCTTGGTGGGTTGTGCCCCCCTCGGGGCAGCCCCCAGGTGCTTCTCTGGTCCATTGGGTGTCTTCTGGTCTATAAAAAATCCACAAATAGTTTCACTGCGTTTGGACTCCGTTTGGTATTGATTTCCTGTGATGTAAAAACATGCAAAAAAACAGCAATTGGCACTTGGCACTATATCAATAGGTTAGTACCAAAAAATGATATAAAATGACTATAAAACATCCAAGAATTATAATATAATAGCATGGAACAATAAAAAATTATAGATACATTGGAGACGTATTAGCATCCCTAAGCTTAATTCCTGCTCGTCCTTGAGTAGGTAAATCATAAAGACAGAATTTTTGATGTGGAATGCTGCCTAACATGTCATCACATATTCTTTTGTTTATAGCATGGACATTTGGACTTTTATATGGTTCAAAAAATAGTCTAGTTTTGACATGAGACTTAAATACTCAAGCATATCAACAAGCAACCATGTCTTCCAAAATATCAAGCAAAACTTCATAAAGATAATCTAGCGCACTCAACTTACTAGCAATTGGATCATCATAATTTTTGTATTTTAAAAGATTTGCAAGTTGATGATGATCCATATCAATAGATTTTTAGCAACCAAAGATGCAAGCAAATAAAAGGCACATGGTAACACAAGCAAACAAGAGATCTGACAAAAAATAGGTGAATGAAAAAGGAGGCGAATAAAAAGGCAATTGTTTGTGAAGTGAGGGAGAGGAAAATGAGAGGAAAATGGAAAATAATATAAATTGCAAGAAGATGAGATTTGTGATTAGGACCTTGGTAGATGTTGATGATGTCTCCCTGGCAACGGCGCCAGAAACTCCTTTTGATGTCTGCTAGAACTACGTCGGTATTTCCCCAAAGAGGAAGGGATGATGCAACACAACAACAGTAGGTATTTCCCTCAGTGATGAGATCAAGGTTATCGAAACAGTAGGAGAACCATGCAACACTACGTGAACGACACCTGTACACAAATAGTAAATACTCGCAACCTGATGTATTAAAGGGGTTGTCAATCCCTTTCGGGTAACGGCGCCAGAAATTGGCAAATGCACGTGTGAAAGTTGTATTAAATTGATAGATAGATCGCGCGGGAACGTGAGACAAAATAAATAAGAATAAATTACAGCAAGGCATTTTTATATTTTTGGTTTAATAGATCTGAAAATAAAAGCAAAGGAAAATAGATCGCAAAGGCAAATATAATAAAGAAGAGACCCGGAGGCCGTAGGTTTCACTAGTGGCTTCTCTCGAGAAAAATAGCAAATGGTGGGTAAACAAATTACTGTTGGGCAATTAATAAACTTCAAATAATCATGACGATATCCAGGAAATGATCATTATATAGGCATCACGTCCAAGATTGGTAGACCGACTCCTTCCTGCATCTACTACTATTACTCCACACATCGACAGCTATCCAACATGCATCTAGTGTATTAAGTTCATGGAGAAATTCTATAATGCAATAAGAATGATCACATGATGTAGACAAGATATATTTATGTAGAAATAGACCCCATCTTGTTATCCTTAATGGCAACGATACATACGTGTCGGTTCCCGTTCTGTCACTAGGATCAAGCACCGTAAGATCGAACCCATCACAAAGCACCTCATCCCATTACAAGATAAATATATCAAGTTGGCCAAACAAAACCGAAATACCGGAGAAGAAATATGAGGCTATAAGAAATCATGCATATAAGAGATCAAAGAAGACTCAAATAACTTTCTTGGATAAAAAGAGATAGATCTGATCATAAACTCAAAGTTCATTGGATCCCAACAAACACACCGCAAAAAGAGTTACATCATGTGGATCTCCAAGAGACCATTGTATTGAGAATCAAACGAGAGAGAGGAAGCCATCTAGCTACTAACTACGGACCCGAAGGTCTACAAAGAACTACTCACGCATCAGCGGAGAGGTACCAATGGACATGATGAACCCCTCCGTGATGGTGTATAGATTGGATCTGGTGTTTCTGGAACTTGCAGCGGCTGGAATTGATTTTTGTCGACTCCCCAAGGGTTTCTGTAATATTGGGGTACTTATAGAGCAAAGAGGCGGTGCGGGAGGCCACTGAGGTGGGCACAACCCACCTGGGCGTGCCTGGGGGCCCAGGCACACCCTGGTGGTTTGTGCCCCCCTCGGGGCACCACCCAGGTGCTTCTCCGGCCCATTGGGTGTCTTCTGGTTCATGAATAATCCACAAAACATTTTGCTGCGTTTGGACTCCGTTTGATATTGATTTCCTGCGATGTAAAAAACATGCAAAAACAGCAACTGGCACTTGGCACTATGTTAATAGGTTAGTAACAAAAAATGATATAAAATGATTATAATACATCCAAGAATGATAATATAACAACATGGAACAATAAAAAATTATAGATACGTTGCAGACGTATCACATAACAATAGAGTAATAGAGTCTAGTATTCTTTTGGAATACTCTTGGCATGTTGTTAACATGTGGGAGTGAGTGATGAGTTAACCGACCTGAATAGATGGAAAAATCGCCAGCTCACCGCACTTTGGGAGAGACGAGCAACGAGAAGCGATACGGGCTGGTGGATTACTAGAGCTAGGTGTCGCACGAAGGCCAAGAAATATGGTGATAGTGTGGGTTCGCCATGTATGATGTAACTACACTGGGCTGCCGTGTTTCAGACTCTTCCGGTCTACTTTGGAGAAGATTGGTAGATTTGATATCCCCGAATAAAAATATCAAAGAGTCCATACACTCCACCGCGAGTTTTCTTGCTCCCTCTCCGTCGTCGGAACGTGTTCTTCTAAGTTTTGCTAACACGTGGGACATCCAGCATCCAGGTTCATGTGTCATGCAATAGAATGGAGTTAAGTATAGTAGGAGAGACTCACCAACGGTCACGAACATAGGTGGAGTACGTGCACGAATCACCCCAAAAAAAGGAATACGAGCACAAAGAGAATAGGTGCAGGCACCGACGCAGGTACTCTTTGCCTCTTTCCCTAATACTCATGCGCAGGTACACGGTGAGCTCATTTCTGTATGAAGAGGCAGCTCAGAAGATAATTTGGAGAGTGTAGTAGTTGTTCATGGGAACCATGCATGGACGAATCAAAGTTTGATCATGATGTGGTGGTGCGTTTTTTATAAATTAAGTTATTCTATTCGATGGAACGTACGCAACATTATTTTCTCAACGGAACGTGAATCGTGCACGCACTGAATGACGGAGCACGGGATGGTAGCCATGGACATGGTCAGCCCTTTTTGGAGACTACTACACTACTTTTGATGTGTCCTGTCAACTCACAAACGAGGAGAAGCTTTGCTTACTACGACTAGCCACAGTGGAGAGTAACATACACTAGTAATATACACATATTTCTATACTATGTTACTACCTTCATAGTGGGTAGTAACATAAGTGTGGTGTCATGCAAAGGTGCATTTATTAGGTTATAGACTCATATTGCATTGGGACATGTGATGTTACAGTAACTAGCTAAGTTACTCAAACTACCTCTCCTCATTAACTCACTGCCACATAACCAAATTTGCTGAGTTGGACTCGATGTTAATGCTGAAGTTACTCCCACTGTGGCTAGTCTACTAGTACGACCTCTCCCTCGCTCACGCACGCACGGTGGCTCGTAGGATGAGGATAAGCTTTTCCTTTACGATAGTGCGCTTAATACATGCGGTAGACGTGCAACAGTTCATTCGGTGTCAGATTGCAAGAAGTATATATATTGTAGTACCATCATCATTGTTCGACTTCCGAAAAAGGCGAAGAGCCAAGCGCACGGTCACCTACTCACAGTACAACCCGCTGTGTTTGCATGGATTTTTTAATGTAGTACAATCTGAGTGGATTGTTCCAGTGGTCATCACACGTGAGCCATTCGATCCGCACCCTTCAGCACTCCATTTTATCTTGTGTTCCTTCCTCCGTCCAGCATGCTGACAAGTGGGCCCCATGCTCATGTATGCCAACGTGGTAGTCAATTATTTTGCCAGAGTCAGCTATGACACCCTTTCGATGCCATGTCAATGTACCCACTAAAAACAAGTTAGACTTGTTCGGTTCAACTGCCTCCCTAGGTGTTTGGAGAGGAATTGGCCATCGCGAGGTGGTTCTATAGGTGGGCAGGCGGCAAAAAACAGGGGAAAATACACGAACTAGCTAGACAAGAGATTTGGTTGATTTTATATCGCTGAATAATATCAAATATTATGAGTGCATACGCTCCACCGCGAGGTTGCTTGCTCCTTCTTGGTCATCAGGAATCTATGTTCTTCCACTCTTTTTTTAGGTGAGCATTGTTCAACCTTTTGCCAACACGTGTGACATCTAGCATCAAGGTACACGTGTCATGCAAGAAAATGGAGATAAGCAGTGCGTAAGTGAGTCGTGCACTTCGATGGCACCTAGTACTATGCAATATTTTTTCTCCTCGATGGTACTTGAATAGTGCACGTACTCAATGACGGAGCACAGGATGGTAGCCATGGACATGGTCGGCCCTTTTTGGAGAGAGGATCAAATAACTTTGTTGTGCCCCGTTAACTCACAGAACGACGAGAAGCTTGCTTACTATGCCTTCTCCCTCGCCAACGCGTGCGTGGTGACTCACAGCACGAGGAGAAACTTTTGCTTACAATCGGTGGACGTGCAGTAGTTCATTTCGTGTCAGATTGCCAGAAGTAGTACTACTGTAGTACCATCATTATTTTTGACTTCCCGAAGAGGTGAAGAGACAAGCGCAAGGTCACCTACTAACCTAGTACAGTATACTATAGACAAAGCTAGTCCACCTTTTTAGAGCATGGTTAATTAATATATGCGGCTCTTAGAGTGGCACATCATTTAGAGAAAGTACTCTCTTCATAGGAACTTAAAATGCAGGAATAGGAAATTTATGAGAGGGGTGTCTCCAACAGTGTTCCTCGGATCGCACCTAGCATCATGGTGGTCGAACATGGAGTCATTCATCTCGTACACGTGGCATCTCAGATCTGGACACAAGGTGACGTACACCGTCTAGGTCCACGGTCAAGGTGGTCAGGGCGGACGCGACCTCTCATTGTGTCCGCCATTTGAAGCGGCGTGCCGGCCTAGGGTGCCACCCAATGTACCTGCCTCCTTGCTGCATTCAAAAACCTACATTTAACCCCGTGTGGAATGCGAGAAACCCACTCTGGCCACACACGTCCGCTCAGGAGCAGGACGTCGGCCAAGCTCCTCCTTCCACCATTTTATCCACTCTTTCAGCGGCATCCAACAAGCAGGAAGAGGAGTTCTCTGGCATAAAAGCCGTCTGGGTGGCCCGACGAGCCCGACAGTTATGAGCGAGGCAGCTCGGTGCTCCACCTACCTCGCCTAGCCCGTCGGAGGCAGTTACCGCACTAAGCCAGCGCGTGGTTCCGTAGCTGGCCGCTCCAATATAGCTCGAGGAAGAGTGCCGACTTGCTCCATGCCATCTTGTCGGGGAGCATGGCGGCATGGGCATCATCCCTGCCCTCGCTGCCACCGCAACGTACAACACCTACAGTATCTGCGACTACACCATCCCACATCGATGCGCGTAGACGCGCCATGCAGGCAGAGAAAGAAGCCATCGCGGATGTCGACGAGGTGATGTGGCTACGAGAATGTCGACGAGGTGATGTGGCTACGCAGATGTCGACAAGGTGACGGCCAGCACGTCCCCGCCCGCCGCCATCATCAAGGAGAAGTAGAACACGGGAGGCCACCGCCGATTGTATCCCATGATGGCCACCACCGAGGCGACGCCAGCGAATACAGCCAGTGTCTTGCACAATTTTTCTTCAGCTGGACGCTGGAGGAGGACAAAGAGATCGGACGGCGGCCTTTTAGATTAGGTATATTAATTCTACCAGGCTGGTTGTAATGGGAGTATCATAAGTAGTATCATGCATGCCAACTACTACCTCCGTCTTGGTGAATAAGTCATTCGCGTAGTTCCAGGTCATCGATTTGAGGAATTAAATATGTGTTATATGTCATGAAAAGTATATTATTAGATTTATACACGAATGTAGTTTCTAAATATATATTTTTGTCACATATAATACATATTTAGATAGTTAAATTATCGACCTAGAACTACGTGAATGACTTATTCACCGAGACGGAGGTAGTAGGCAAATTTGATGAGGTGGCGTAGAATTAAATGAAGAAAGAGAGGGTTGAGTATCATATTATGATACCATATGGAACTAAGGTACTTCCACTGTGGTTAGTCTTAGGCCTTGTTAGGTTCAACCTTCTCCTAAGGGCTTTGGAGAGGAATGGAGGGGAATTTGGCTTGTACATGATTTAATCCCCACATCCCTGTTAATCTATGTATATTGTGGGCATGCTATTTGACTCCTCATTTTGCCGCGCTATGACCAGTGTTAGTGTCTGCATGCAGTACAACATCCTCTAATTTGGTGGATGCCAAGCCGGCCCAAAAAGGAGCTATAACTTTTTTCAAGTTGAACAATGTTACTGATGAGGAGCCATAATTAAGCTTGAGGCGTCTATTATTCCTTTCGAATGGGCAATAAGCTGGAGAGCTGGGAGTGTCTCTAATGGGCTGCCTCTAGTGTTAAGGCCCTCCAGTAGGAAACACGGGCAGCTGACTGGGCCGATACAAAAGCCTATCCATCTTAAAGCCCATTTGTTTTTGTTTTTTGCGACGAGAAGCCCATATTTCTTGAAGAGGGGGCAATCCCAAAAAAACCCCTGCTCACCTTCTTCCTCACTCATACAGAAAACGCCTGCTCCTTTTCTTCCACTCCTACAAAAAAACCAGCCCTCCTTCTTCCCCACTCGCACTGCCACTAGGCTCGCCTCTAGCTACTCTGCTCAAACCTGTGAGCTCGGCGCGATGCCTGCAAGCAAAATGGAGTCGGCTGGCCCCAGAGCCAAGAATATGAGGCTCCCGCCAGCGGCGGCACCAGTTGTAGATCCCGCACCCAGTAGCACGGGGAGAAACGGCGAGCCCCCCACCCAGATCTGAGCAACTCGTAGAATCTACGGTGGACCGCATCAGCGATCCCCCGGATGAAATCCTTGGGGAGACCATCCCGCTTCTCCCCACCAAGGATTGTTGCCGCACACAAGTCCTCTCAACTCGGTGGCGCCCTCTATGGCGCACCACGCCCCTCAATCTCGACTATCGTCGGATATCTGTCCTTCCTGAATTTGATCTCCTTAGAGCCATCGTCTCCTCTCACCAGTAGGGCTCCGTCAACGCCTCTGCATCCCGACACACTACCTGTTGTCCATACCCTGCACGGTGGATGCTTGGCTGACATCCCCTAAATACGAAAAACTCCGGCAGTTTGAGTTCTACAATTACCATGAAAGTTTCATACCGCAAACTGAACATCAAGAATTTGTGCCCACACCACTGTTGTCCATCTCGTGGTTTTCCTCCTCTCTCTCCACACCGCCACCTTCGCCCGGTGCCATCTACCGAACGATCTGGTACAAATTCTTTGACTCCCACTGCTAAAAAACTTTCGCTTGTGGTGGTTTATCCGTCAGAGGCCTCACTGCACAGGATCATCGACTCTAGTTGCCCTGCCTTGGAGCGCTTGCTGATTGTTTTGGGAATTGAAATCCCTATCATTTGTCTCCAAATAAAGTCGCCTCACCTTAAAAGCATTGGAATTTGTTTTGAAGGACATCAGCTCATCATCAAAGATGCCCCTTAACTTCAAAGTTTGCTCCTTCATTATTGTTATAAACCTTCGCAAATAACTGTCCTCTTTGCGCCCAAACTGGAGACCTTGGGTGTAATTACTGATCCATTTAATGATCACAACAAGTTGGTGTTTGGATCCTCACTTTTTAGGTACCGTATATTATCATCTACACATTTGTAATCATAAGCTGCATTTTTCATTTGTGTGCATAAGTTTTATATCATCTTGGAGTACACTTTGGGTACTAATATTATGTTATATGCTCAATGAAGAGTTCGTCCATGGATAGCCTATCAATGCTGCTGGATTTTGTGAAGATCTTATATATCGGAATGTTTAATTATGATTTGAACATAATTATTGGCTTGCTGCGATGCTTTCGATGTCTGGAGAATTTATATATAAAGGTGATGATTTCATGCACATTGAAAGCCCGTATATATTGTACTAGAATTAACCGTTCAGCTGTCGCCCTTTCGATATACTCTTTTTTCAGACCTTAACAATTTTCAATGTTCATGAATACTTAGGCACTAACACATGGAGAAAAACATATAACCAATCGGTGGCGTAATAAGCACTAGGATTTTCTCAGTTCTCATGACATTCGTTTGAAGATAATAACGATGGAAGGATATGCATCCAACCAGGCAAACAGAAGCTTTGTCACATTCTTCCTGTTGAATGCGAGGTTACTATTGTCCATGAGGCTTAAGTTTTTCAACAAGAGATTTCTCATGGACAGACATGTTGAACAGCAAAAAAGAAGTTTCAAGTGGACAAATGGGCTTCTGAACATGCTCGGCTTCTATTTACAACAACCTGTAGTCATCCTCTAATAATTTTTTTTGCATAGGATGTTGATTTTATGGATCAGACCAATCCATTTGTTTGTGACTGTGCAAAAGAGTGGTTGGGTTAGATGTTATTGCCATGTTCAATCTGGGTTTTGTCTAAATTTGGTGAACAATTAATCCTTGGGCTTTTTATACCGTTTGTAAGCTTGAGTTACGTGTTGTTGCCCTCGTTCTCCCCTCCGCCTGCCACTACATTGCCGCATCTTCCACGGGTCCTGTTCATTCTCGTCGAGGCCTCACCATCATTCTCCGCCTTGGTTCGCTCGCTGTGCCTGCCGTCGTCTGGTGTTCTCAACATGGTCAACAAACAAGAGGAATCAGGAGATGATTGTACGTGGAGAGGCTGACAGTAGGGACCCACCAGGGTCATTGCATTACGCAAGCAGGTGCCTCGTTATTACAAGGCAAAAAATACTTCCTCCTAATTGTTTGACAACTAGGTCCCATGCCATTGTAAATGTAGTCAATAAACGAGAAAAATTACACAACAAGCGGATAACACCAGGGATCCAACAGCTCGCCCAGTTGTTTTTAGTTTTAGAGACGGAGCTCAATTGCATGCTGTGCGGGGGCTGTGGCCCGTCTAGCCCACACTTACGCTTTTATTTAAGCACATGACGAGCCCAGTTGATATCTTTTTTCTTTCTGAAAATGGCTAGCCAAGTTCTTTTTTTGGAGAATACCCAACCGAGGCCTACTTGCTTTTCTCAGCCCTGCCGGGCTGCAAATCTTTCAAGACGAGGAGGGATGTAAGTAGTAAGAAAAGGGCTTCCCCAAAAAATGGGCTATAAGTTGTAAGAAATGGGCTGTAAATTTTTAAATCAAAGCCAACCGGCAATTACATTCAAATATCGTTTTTCTGGATTTCTCTACTGTTATAAAAACCAGAGTTGGTGATGATGGTGTGCCTACTGTCCTGCAATATAGGCCGTCTGATCTATATCTAACAGTCAAGAAGGAAACTATGACAATTTACTCGCACTCCTCTCCACATTTGCAGATACATCCTTCCCTCGTTCATCCTTTTCTCCCACAAGATAAACTACTCATACAAATGCATCTTGATGTTCCGTGCAACGCACAGGCATCTTGCTAGTCAATATTTTAAATTTCATTCATTTTTTGCAGAGTTTTTTTAATTTTATTTGATATAATTTTTAAATATTATTTTTAATATGAGTCGAAATTTCATGATTAAAAGAGTTTGGACCGCACCAAAATATGCAAAGTTTCATTGAATTTTTTAGCAGTGTCCAGAATATGGTCTGTAATGCTAATAAAAAGAATATGGGCTTCAAAATATCCTTAAGAATTAGCAAATGGGCTATAAATTATTGAAAATAATGGATAATGGGCTGTATGCTGTTTTCCACCGATTTGGAGGCTGACTTCTGGGCCTACTAGGTTGACGATGACACTGTCCTAAAAAAATTTGACGCGTACGCAAGGCTTTGTCAACTTAGTGAACACAGAGTAGTGACTGTTGGATGTCCATCGAACAGCTGTCATGCTTCTTCAATCTCTGATCTTCCTGCTCCAGCCGCCCAAACCAGTGCTGGCGGGACTGCCTGCTCCCTCCTCTCGTGGCCGGTTGTGCTGCCGCCAGGCCATCCCTCTACCCACCCGCACATCCTGTTATTTTCTTTCGGCGATGCCAGCCTCACCCCGCAGTCGACTAGTCAGCTCTCATACTCCCCCCAGCGTGGGTGTTCGCTGTTGTGGCTTCACCGGCTCCGGGTCATTCCCTTCCTGGGCCTCGCCCTCGTCCACCGCGTTTGTGCTCTCGGCACAACGTGGTCAACATGGTCAACAAACAACAGCCATCGGAAGAGCGATGTAAGTGGAGAGGCTGACAGTAGGGACCCACACAAGCAAGTGCCTCCTTATTACGTGCAAAATAATGATTCCTCCACCTGATAGCTGGGACCCACCGGAAGGGCCTCTGTATTTCGCGAAACAAACATTCTCCCCGCTGATCGCTCGGACCCACTAGCTATATCTTCGCACGCAAGGAAGTGCCTACTTATTACGCAGAAAAAATGAATACTCCCCCTGCTAGCTGGGACCCACCATAGTGGGAGGCTGACTTGTGGGCCTACTAAGTTGACGCGGATGGAGGGCTTTGTCAACTTAGTCAATATGAACGATTCTAGCTCCAGCGACCATACGATATCCATCCAACGACCGTAGTGCTTCTTCAACCTCTGGTCTTCTTGCTCCAGCCACCCAAACCAGCACCGGTCGTGCCACCTGCTCCTGGCTCTCGTGGCCATCTCTGCTATCGTGCAGGCCTCACCGCCCCACTCTACTCCAACCTCTGGCTAGGCCATCCCTCTACTCACCCACAACCCCTGTTATTCTACAGCGACGGCAGCCTCACACCGTAGCCGAACGAGTTAACCCTCGTACTCCTCTCCATGTGGGCATCCATTGCCGCGTCTTCCCCAGTTCCACGTCATCCCCTTCCTAGGCCTCGCCGTCATCCATCGCCTTGGTGCTCTTGGCGCGGCGTGGTCAATGTGGCCAATGAATAACTTCCATCGGAAGAGTATTGTACGTGGAGAGGCTGACTGTTGGGTCCACGGCCGCAGCAAGGAAGTGCCTCCTTATTACACGCAAAATAATGATTCCTCTACCTGACAGCAGGGTCCCACCTAGCGGGCTATTGTATTTCATGAAAAAAAAGTTTCCCCCCCTGACTGCTAGGACCCACTAGCTACATCTTCGCACGCAAGGAAGTCTGTCCATATTACATGCAAAAAATTATGATTCTCCCTGATACGTCTCCAACATATCTATAATTTTTTATTGTTCCATGTTGTTATATTATCATTGTTGGATGTTTTATAATCATTTTATAGTCATTTTATATCATTTTTGGTACTAAGCTACTGACATAGTGCCAAGTGCCAATTGCTGCTTTTTGCATGTTTTTTTACATCCCAGGTAATCAATATCAAACAAAGTCCAAAAGCAGCGAAACTTTGCTCTGTAGATACCCCAATATTCCAGAAACCCTAGGAGAGTCGACGACAATTCCAGCCACCGTAGAGTCCAGAACCAGCAGATCCAATCTAGACACCATCACGGAGGGGTACATCATGTCCATTGGTGCCTCTCCGATGATGCGTGAGTATTCTTTTGTAGACCTTCAAGTCCATAGTTACTAGCTAGATGGCTTCCTCTCTCTCGTTTGATTCTCAATACAATGGTCTCTTGGAGATCCATATGATGTAATTCTTTTGCGGTGTGTTTGTTGGGATCCAATGAAATTTGAGTTTATGATCAGCTCTATCTCTTTTTATCCATGAAAGTTATTTGATTCTTCTTTGATCTCCTATATGCATGATTGCTTATAGCCTCGTATTTCTTCTCTGATACTTGGGTTCTGTTTGGCCAACTTGATCTATTTATCTTGCAATGGGAAGAGGTGCTTTGTGATGTGTTCGATCTTACGATGCTTGATCCCAGTGACAGAAGGGGAACCGACACGTATGTATCGTTGCCATTATGGATAACAACATTGGGTCTATTTCTACATAAATATATCTTCTCTACATCATGTCATCGTTCTTATTGCATTACTGCATTTCTCGATGAACTTACTACACTAGATGCATGCTGGATAGCGGTCGATGTGTGGAGTAATAGTAGTAGATGCAGGCAGGAGTCGGTCTACTAATCTTGGACGCGATGCCTATCTAATGATCATTGCCTGGATAACGTCATGATTACTTGAAGTTCTATCAATTCCCCAACAGTAATTCGTTAACCCACCGTATGCTATTTTTTCTCCAGAGAAGCCACTAGTGAAAACAACACTTATAGTAGTGATTTGTTTTCTTATACTAACAGATCTCATGAAGGTTTTGTTGAGTTTTGTGTGATTGAAGTTTTGATGTTTTGGGTGATCTTATGATGGATGAAGGAATAAGGAGTAAGAAGGCCTAAGCTTGGGGATGCCCATGGCATCCCAAGCTATTATCCAAAGAGAAGCTATCAACTACTCTTGGGGATGCCCCGAGTGGCATCCCCTCTTTCTTCTAACGACCATCGGTATTTTACTCGAAGCTATATTTTAATTCGTCACATACTATGAGTTTTGCTTCGAGCGTCTTGTACGATATGAGTCTTTGATTGTTTTGCTTTGTGTTTTCAATCTTGAATCCTTGCTGGACACACCTATTTGAGGGAGTCAAATAATGCCATGACTTGTTAGGGTTGCTCTCTATGCTTCACTTAAATCTTTATGAGCTATGTAATTGCTCTAGTGCTTCATTTTTTTAGCACGGTGTGCTTTAGTATTTTTGAGGAAATGCTCTCTTGCTTCACTTAGATTTATTTTAGAGTTAGTAAAATTTTGAAGAAATTCTCTCTTGCTTCACTTAAATTAATTTGAGAGAAATAAATATTATGCTCTTGATATTCACTTATATTTGTTTGAGTTTATCAAGAGCAACACATGAAAATTTGATGTAGGGTAGAACCCTAATCGCCCGATCTTTCATGAAAGGAGCGGATCCCGCGAAGAACACGAGGAACACAAAGAGGGAAACGGGGGAAAATGAGGGAAATCACAAGGGGAAACACAAGAGGAACACTCAAACTAACAAGAACAAGTCACACATGTGCTAGATCCTCGGATACATAGAACGATACACGGTCCACGAACAACTAGGGACGATACAAAAGGGTAACCGGTTCTTCTTCGTGAGGAGGTCTTGATGCTCTTCCCTAAAGAGGGGTCTTGAGTCCGCTTGGGGGATCTTCTCCGGTGGAAGCTCGAATCTCCGAGGAGAAGGTAACCAAGTGGATGAGCAAAGCTCTCTCACAAATATGAGCTAAACATTTGCTAACCCTAGAAAGTTGTACGGGATAGAGTATATATAGTCTAGGGGGGTAGAAGGGGCACACGCGCCTCAACCCTTTACTGTTCGCAGACAGGGAGGCCGGACGTCCGGGCGTCGGGCCGGATGTCCGGGCGTTCGCGGAGGGCCGGATGTCCGGGCTGTGGAGGTCGGATGTCCGGGCTGGTGAAGCTGGCCATGTTGCTCTCGGGTTCGGTGGGGTCCGGATTTCCGGGAAGGGGGCCGGATATCCGGGACCTCGGGAAGTGCCGGATGTCCGGGGCCTGTAGGTACTTGGTGGTTGGCAGCTGTAGAGGAAGGCGTTCCAGGGGCTGGATGTCTGGGGCCTTGGCCGGATGTCCGGGGCCTGGGAGATGTTCTTGGCTCCTTCCGTTGGTTCTCCTCATCCGTGGACTTGGGGACTTGTCCGTCTTCATGCGTATCTTTGGGAGGACCCTCTTGGTACCTAATCATGCACAACATCTCAGACTTAGGTAGTAGCCATGTCTCATGCATAGAAAGTGGAATTTCAGAGAGGAGTGAGTTCACCTTATCTTCGATAGCCTTGGCTCGGGCTTGTGTCATTGGTCCAAAAGGTGCCGTTGGAGGTGTGGGTGCGTCCATGGGGATGATCTTGGGATGCTCCGCATCATCTCCCCTCCCTTGGGGAAGATCCGTCCTCAGATCGAAATCCTCATCACCATGGTAGGGCGAGAGATCTTTGATGTTGAAGATGTCGCTCACGGAGTACTTGTCACGAGGAATGTCGATCTTGTAAGCGTTATCGTTGTAGCGTGCAAGCACCTTGAATGGTCCATCCGCGCGTGGTCGAAGTTTGGACTTGTGTTCTTGGTTAAAACGGTCCTTGCGAAGGTGTAGCCAGACGAGGTCACCAATGTTGAAGATCATAGGGTGCTTGTTGACGTTGAGCTTGGTCGCAAGGCATTGTACTTGGCGCTCGATGGTGTTTCTTGTATCTTCATGCACCTTCTTGATATGGGTCGCTCTTGCACTTGCGTCCAAATTAATTCGCTCTTGGAGTGGTAGATGTAGAATATCCAATGGTGACAAAGGGTTGAATCCGTAGACGACCACGAAAGGGGACTTGCCGGTTGTTGAGTGTCTTGCTCGGTTGTAGGCGAACTCGGCGATGGGTAGACACTCCTCCCACTCCTTGATGTTCTTCTTGATGAGTACTCGAAGTAGAGCGGAGAGTGTGCGGTTTGTCACCTCCGTTTGGCCGTCGGTTTGGGGATGGTACGCCATGGAGAAGAGTAGCTTGATTCCGAGCTTGGCGCATAGGGTCTTCCAAAAGTAGCTAAGGAACTTGACGTCGCGGTCCGAGACGATGGATTTTGGCACACCATCGAGACGCAAAATTTCCCTACAAAAGAGATTGGCAACATGTGAAGCATCGTCTACCTTGTGGCAAGGAATAAAATGTGCCATTTTTGAGAAACGGACCACAACGACAAATATGGAATCTTTCCCATTTCGAGTTCTAGGCAAACCAAGTACAAAGTCCATGCTAATGTCTTCCCATGGTTGGTATGGAATTGGTAAAGGCATATAGAGACCATGAGATTGAGCTTTGGACTTAGCTTTGCGACATGTAGAACACCAGTTGGTGAAGCGATTGACGTCCCGAAACATCTTTGGCCAAAAGTAGCTCTTCGAGAGCGTGGCGAACGTCTTGTCGCGTCCGAAGTGTCCCATTAATCCTCCTCCATGCGATTCCTAAAAAAGCAACAAACGAAGAGACGACTCGGGGATACAAAGTTTGTTAGCTCTCATAAGATAGCTGTCTTTGATGTAATAGCGTTCCCAAGATGTATTCGACAAACACTTGGCATAAGGAGTAGCAAAAGTTGCATCATGCTCATACAAGTCTTTGATATGCTCGAAGCCAATGACATCTAACTCAAGTTGCGTGACAAGCATGCATATGCGGGAAAGAGCATCCGCTACTATGTCTTCTTTACCCTTGATGTACTTGATGACATAGGGAAAAGACTCAATAAATTCACTCCATTTAGCATGACGCGTGTTCAAGTTAGTTTGTCCCTTAAGATACTTGAGAGTCTCATGATCGGTATGAATGATAAACTCATGGGGACGAAGGTAATGTTCCCATTCACGCAAAACACAGACTAAAGCATATAGCTCTTTGTCGTATATGGGATAATTGAGTTGCGCTCCGGAAAGTTTCTCACTAAAGTAAGCTATGGGGCGCTTCTCTTGCGTTAACACACCTCCTATGCCATTACCACTAGCATCGCAATGAATTTCAAAAGGCTTGTCGAAGTTTGGTAAAGCAAGCATGGGAGCATGAGTAAGAAAATTCTTAAGCTCATTGAATGCGGTATCTTGGGATGGTCCCCAAACAAAAGGCGCATTCTTCTTGCTCAAAGCATGCAAAGGCGAAGCAATGGTGCTAAAATCCTTCACAAAGCGACGATAGAAGCCCGCAAGGCCAAGAAAACTACGTACTTGATGCAAGTTGGTTGGTTGCGGCCAAGTCTTAATAGCATTAATCTTGGACTCATCAACATGAACACCCTTAGAAGAAACAACAAAACCCAAGAAAACGAGCTTATCAACACCAAAAAGACATTTCTCCATATTAGCATAGAGGCGCTCTTTTCTAAGAGTTTGTAAAACGGTGCGGACATGGGTGACATGCTCTTTGATAGATTTGCTAAACACAAGGATATCATCAAAGTAGACCACAACAAATATACCAATGTAAGGGCGAAACGTGATTCATGAGGCGCATAAAAGTGCCCGGTGCTTCCGAAAGACCCATAGGCATGACTAACCACTCATACAAACCAAACTTGGTTTTGAAGGCGGTTTTCCATTCATCACCCTCTTGTATGCGGATTTGATAGTAACCACTCTTAAGATCAATTTTGGAAAATATAGTGGCACCACTAAGCTCATCAAGCATATCATCTAGGCGTGGAATGGGATACCTATAGCAAACGGTGATAGCATTGATAGGTCTACAATCAGAGCACATGCAGAAACTACCATCATGTTTTGGCACAAGAATGACCGGAACGGCACAAGGGCTCAAACTTTCACGCACATGTCCATGGTCTATGAGATGCTTTACTTGCCTTTGTATTTCTTTTGTTTCGTCGAGGTTGACATGGTATGGAGCTTTGTTCGGAAGAGGTGCTCCGGGGATGAGGTCGCTTCGGTGCTCAATTCCTCGTAGAGGAGGTAGACCCGGAGGTAGCTCATAGGGAAAAACATCTTGAAATTCCTGCAAAAGAGAAGACAACACTAGAGGAAGAGTGTGAGAAGTTTTAGTTTGTGGTGCATTGTCCTTGCACACGAGGACGTAATGTAGGACACTAGATGGGTTCTCACACACTTCTCTCATCTCACGTTTGGTGGCAAATAGAACTAGGTTCTTGTTTTCTCTCATCGTGGAGGCACTCAATTTTGGCTTGTGGCGCTCACTCTCATTTTGGTGGCTCGCTCTCTCACTATGATCTCCATGATGGGTGGCTTGCTTGTCGGCGATCACTTGACTTGGCGACATTGGACGCAGGACGTACTCCTTGCCCTTCATCTTGAAGATGTAGTGGTTCGTTCGGCCGTTGTGTACGACTCCTCTATCGAATTTACATGGCCGTCCAAGGAGAAGATGACAAACGGTCATTGGAACAACGTCGCACTCCAAGGTGTCTTCGTAGGCGCCGATCTTGAAGGAGACTTGTACTCAGTGCTCGACTTGGATAGTGCCGGAGTCACTAAGCCATTGCACTTTGTATGGATGTGGATGCTTCATCTTGGGCAATTGGAGCTTGGAGCAAAGTTCTTCACTTGCGAGATTATGACAACTCCCTCCATCAATGATGACCTTGACGGATTGGCCATTGATGCCGACCTTGGTGTGGAATATGAGGCATTGTTGGTCTTCTTCTTGGCGATGTTGGAGAGTCAAGACTTTGGAGACAACAAGTGTGGGACTTGAGTCTTCATCACAAAAGACTTGTTCCTCTTCATTGTTCACTTGGTGGTGCATGTCGACTTGCTCGAGGGCTTCCATTTCGCCTTCGCTCATGGAGTCATAAGTGCCATCATCGTTGAAGACCATGGTTCGCTTGTTGGTGCACTCGTAGGACTTGTGGCCTCGGCCTCCCCAAGTGAAACACTTGAAGGAACTCATCTTGACGGTCTCATCGGTTGGGGTTGATGATGATGAAGCTCTCGGCATGAAGTTGCTCATAGGAGGATGGCTTGTAGTTGGCGAAGCTTTCTTGGAAGTCGACTTGTCGATGTTGGAAGTAGAAGGTCTTGTAGTCGGTGTTGGAGTCGTTGAAGCTTGGTTATTGGAGAAGCCGTAGGACTTGGATGAGAACTTGGCATACTTGAAATCATCTTGCACTTGGCGTTCCGCTTTGGTAGCTTGGTGCACGAGTTCGATGAGATTTGAGTATGGTTGGAAGTCTGCGATCTTCTTGATAGGGTCATTGAGTCCGTTCAAGAAACATGCCATTGTTTGCTCATCATCTTCCGTGACATTGGCTCTTATCATTGCAATCTCCATCTCCTTGTAGTATTCCTCAACGCTCTTTGTTCCTTGCTTGAGTTGTTGGAGTTTCTTGAAGAGGTCACGGTTGTAGTCGGTAGGTACGAAGCGTGCTCTCATGACATCCTTCATTTGTGCCCAAGTAGTGATGGGTGGTTCACCTCTTGCCTCTCGGTGCTCTATGATTTGTTCCCACCAAATGAGGACATAGTCTTGGAACTCAAGGGATGCCATCGCGATCTTCTTCTGTTCTTAAAAATTGTGCAAACAGAAGATCTTGTCAACCTTCAATGCCCATGAAAGGTACTCTTTGGGATCGTTGCTTCCGTTGAACTTGGGCATGGTGAACTTGAGCTTGCTGTAGCATTGCTCTTCATTGTGTTGGGGTCGGGGATGATGATTGTTCCAAATATGTTCCAAATATGTTCTATCCCAAATATGTTCCAAATATGTTCCAAATATGTTCTATCCCAAATATGTTCTATGCAAGGTGTTGCTATGATATGATCCAAGATGATCGAGTATGACAATCTTAATGTTGTAAGATGCTATGATTCTTGCTTACAAGTTCTTTGCTTATCTTTTGTCTTTGCTTAAAAGCTTGTTTGGCTCTTTGACGTTTGAGCTCTTTTCTCATGCAATGCTTGACGAACCAATATAGCAAATGAGTATGCGATGACAACTTTGTGACACAAGAGATGATACCAATATAGGCAACAATGATGTATGTATGCTATGGAAAGTATGATCACTAATGTGCAAAAGTCTCGTTGCTGGCAATACTCAATGGCTAGTCTCGATGGGTAAGCAACGCAAAGGAGTAAGGCTATGATGGCTATCAATGTAATGGCAAGAATGATATGTCCAATACCAATATGAGGTTACCGGTCTTGCTTCCGGTATGGTGTCAAAATGGTGGCATGAATACCAAGCCGTAGTCGAGGTGGTTGTTGTTGATGACGCGTCCGTGGCGAAGATGAGCGGCGGTGATGTCGATGTCGAACCGTACCTAGATAGCCGAAACACAAAAGGATACGGTACCGCAACTCAAATTCTCAAACCTCGAAGTAGCAATTGTGTCGGAGAGTGAAACGTTCGAAAAATGGTTTTGTTATGCGGAAGTGGTGGAGGTATGTGGAAGTATATGTGGTGTATGGTGGGCACCGGAACAAAATTTGGTGGAATTTGGGGCATAAAACGGGGCGGTGGATGGAGAAGTTGCTGCTAGGGGCCGGATGTCCGGGTGGAAGGCCGGATGTCCGGGTGGGGTCGGATGTCCGGGCTCAAGATCCGGGGCTGAACGGGATGAACACCGCATGGGGAGGTTAAATCCGGGCGAAATTTCGGAGGTTTTGTGGATGGGAAAAAGGGGAAAAGGATGGGAAGCTTGATCCACTCAAAACAAAGCAAATCCACGGATCCAAACCAACAAAATCTCAACACACCAACAAATCACAAAAAATATTTGGGGCTATTTTTGGTGGGGAATTTTCGAATTAGGACGAAAAACAAGAAAACAAGGCTAGAAAAACAACGGGGAGGCTTCGATATCGTGATCAACGTGGCTCTAGATACCAAGATGGTGTAGGGTAGAACCCTAATCTCCCGATCTTTCACGGAAGGAGCGGATCCCACGAAGAACACGAGGAACACAAAGAGGGAAACAAGGGAAAACGAGGGAAATCACAAGGGGAAACACAAGAGGAACACCCAAACTAACAAGAACAAGTCACACATGTGCTAGATCCTCGGATACATAGAACGATACACGGTCCACGGACAACTAGGGACGATACAAAAGGGTAACCGGTTCTTCTCCGTGAGGAGGTCTTGATGTTCTTCCCTAAAGAGGGGTCTTGAATCCGCTTGGGGGATCTTCTCCGGTGGAGGCTAGAATCCCCGAGGAGAAGGTAACCAGGTGGATGGGCAAAGCTCTCTCACAAATATGAGCTAAACATTTTCTAATCCTAGAAAGTTGTATGGGATAGAGTATATATAGTCTAGGGGGTAGAAGGGGTACACGGGCCTCGGCCCTTTACTGTTCGCAGACAGGGAGACCGGACGTCCGGGCGTCGGGCCGGATGTCTGGGCGTTCGCGGAGGGCCGGATGTCCGGGCTGTGGAGGCCGGATGTCTGGGCTGGTGAAGCTTGCCATGTTGCTCTCGGGTTCGGTGGGGTCTGGATTTCCATGCAGGGGGCCGGATATCCGGGACCTCGGGAAGTGTCGGATGTTCGGGCTTGCGGGGCCGGATGTCCGGGGCCTGTAGGTACTTGGTGGTTGAGCAACTGTAGAGGAAGGCGTTCCAGGGGCCGGATGTCCGGGGCCTGGGAGATGTTCTTGGCTCCTTCTGTTGGTTCTCCTCATCCGTGGACTTGGGTACTTGTCCGTCTTCATGCGTATCTTCGGGAGGACCCTCTTGGTACCTAATCATGCACAACATCTCGGACTTAGGTAGTAGCCATGTCTCATGCATAGAAAGTGGAAGTTCGGAGAGGTGTGAGTTCACCTTATCTTTGATAGCCTTGGCTCGGGCTCGTGTCATTGGCCCAAACGGTGCCGTTGGAGGTGTGGGTGCGTCCATGGGATGATCTTGGGATGCTCCGCATCAAAATTAGTCCCAAAGTGATAGATATCCAAGAAGGATATAATAAAAAAAATCATGAAGATCATTGGACAAAATAAACTTGATTCTTTGTAATAGTTTTGAAATATGATGATGTGATATGTGAGTCATGTTGATGAGTAATTATGCTTTACTAAGAATATTGGTGTTAAGTTTTTGATTCCCTATGCAAGCACGAAAGTCAATAGTCATGCAATGAAATTACATCCTACTTGTGGTGCATTATTCGGTGTTAATTATGCTTACTGCTCGCTTATGAGATTATCCGTTTCTTGGTTGGTCGCTTCTCAATATTTTGCTAGCCTTCATTTTGCACTAAGTATGATCACTACTTGTGTGTCCAAAATCCTTTAAACCATTTTTGCCATATGAGTCCACTATATCTACCTATATGCGGTATTCTTTTGCCATTCTAAGCAAATTTGTATGTGTCATCTCTAATATTCAAAATATATTTCTCTTTTGTGTGATCGTACAGCTCGTGAGGCGGTGAGGGGTGGCTAATATTTTCCATGCTAGATGTGTTATTCTCAAGATGAGTGTTTATTCACTTGTCATTGCACGAGAGTAAGGCAAAGGTATTAGGGATGTACAGTCCTAAAATGAAAAATGAATTTACTTTATGTTGTCAAATAATAAATTCCATGGAAAGTGTTGGTATGTAAGGCACCCATAGATGGTTAGCCATGGAAAGTGAAAGTATGGTGGAAAAAGGAATAGACTTTATTTTCTGTTTGGGAACCGCCTATGATATATCTAGGATGGAAAGTGTTGGGAACTCTAAGTTGTTTTCATTGGTGGGAAAAGTATGCCTCTCAAAATGTTTTTATCTCTCAATTTCCGATTTGAGCTCTGGCACCTCTACAAATCCCTACTTCCCTCTGCGAAGGGTCTTTCTTTTAATTTATGCATTTTTTTAATTTGAGTCTCCATCTTCGCGTATAAAGCACCAACTAAGGGGTACTATGATCGTACTTGAGCATTTGATGTAGTTAATGTGCGAGTGTATTTCATGACTGGATCAATGATTGAGCATGATGGGCTAGGGATAACTTCTTTTAGTGTTGATATTTTGAAATACATGTTTGCTTGTTGATATACAAGAGTATTTAAGTCTCATGTCAAAACTAGACTATTGTTTTGAATCATATAAAAGTCCAAATGTCCATGCTATAAATAAAAGAATATGAGACAACATTTTAGGCAGCATTCCACATCAAAAATTCAGTTTTTATCATTTACCTGCTCGAGGACGAGCAGGAATTAAGCTTGGGGATGCGGATACGTCTCCAACGTATCTATAAATTTTTGATTGTTCCATGCTGTATCAAACGGAGTACAAACGCAGTGAAAGTTTTTGTGGATTTTTTTGGACCAGAAGACATCCAATGGGCCGGAGAAGTGCCTAGGGGGGTGCTCCGAGGGGAGCACAACCCACCAGGGCGCGCCTGGATCCCCAGGCGTGCCCTGGTGGGTTGGGCCCACCTCGTGTGCCCCCCGGACCGCCTCTTTGCTCTATGAATACCCCAATATTCCAGAAACCCTAGGAGAGTTGAAAAAAAATCAATTCCAACTGCCGCAGAGTCCAGAACCACCAGATTGAATCTAGACACCATCACGAAGGGGTTCATCATGTCCATTAGTGCCTCTCTAATGATGTGTGAGTAGTCTTTTGTAGACCTTCAGGTCCGTAGTTAGTAGCTATATGGTTTCCTCTCTCTCGTTTGATTCTCAATACAATGGTCACTTGGAGATCCATATGATGTAATTATTTTGCGGTGTGTTTGTTGGGATCCGATGAACTTTGAGTTTATGATCAGATCTATCTCTTTTTGTCCATGAAATTTATTTGAGTCTTCTTCAATCTCTTATATGCATGATTGCTTATAGCCTCATATTTCTTCTCCGATATTTGGGTTTTGTTTGGCCAACTTGATCTATTTATCTTGCAATGGGAAGAGGTGCTTTGTGATGGGTTCGATCTTACGGTTCTTGATCCTAGTGACAGAAGGGGAAGCGACACGTATGTATTGTTGGCATTAAGGATAACAAGATGGGGTCTATTTCTACATAAATAGCTCTTGTCTACATCATGTCATCGTTCTTATTGTATTACTTTGTTTCTCCATGAACTTAATACACTAGATGCATGCTGGATAGCAGTCGATGTGTGGAGTAATAGTAGTAGATGCAGGAGGAGTCGGTCTACTAATCTTGGACGTGATGCCTACATAATGATCATTGCCTGGATATCATCATGATTATTTGAAGTTCTATCAATTCTCCAACAGTAATTCATTTACCCACCATTTGCTATTTTTCTCGAGAGAAGCCACTAGTAAAAACTACGACCCCTGGGTCTCTTCCTTAATATATTTGCCTTGGCGATATTTTTTATTTGCCTTTTATTTTCAGATCTATTATACCAAAAATACAAAAATACCTTGCTGCAATTTATTTTATCCGAGATCTATTTATCATATCTATCATATTTTTATCACGTCTGTTTGCCAGTTTCTAGTGCAGTTACCCGAAAGGGATTGACAACCCCTTTTACACGTCGGGTTGCGAGTATTTGTTATTCGTGTGAAGGTGATGTTTACGTAGTGTTGCTTGGTTCTCCTACTGGTTTGATAACCTTAGTCTCATCACTGAGGGAAATACCTACCGTTGGTGTGCTGCATCATCCCTTCTTCTTTGGGGACATAGTTCTAGCAGACATCACTCCCCTGACAGATGGGACTCACCAGCTATATCTTCGCATGCAAGGAAGTGCCTCCTTACCTCCCTGATAGCTGGGACCCACCCGGTCGAACCGTATGTAGGGTTGTCTATCTGGTCTTGAACATGTTCGTACATACTGGTCGATCGGTCTGTCTGCAGGCTGCAGCGATGAACCATGGCCGAGTAAGGAAGGGCATGTGTCATAGTAGAGGCGCGGACTTAGCATGTCATGCGGTCCCGTTAAATATTGTGTACATGTACGTACAACCAGGGTGCAAGAAAGTAAATACGACCACACACGTACATACGGGCAGGGTCTCGAGCGCCCACTCGCACATACATACGGCCATGGCTTGTGTACATGAAGAGGCAGCGGAGAGCAGTGACGGCGTCCTATTCATCGGCAGCCAACTGGCTGGGTTGGAACGGAGAAACTGCGGCGTGTTCATCGGGAGGCAATGGAATGCGTCCTGTTCATCGGGAGCCAACCGGCTTGGACGGAACAGCCAAAACGAGGCTTGGCGTACTGCAGAACAAAGGAAACGGCCTTATGTTCGACCGCCTACGGTCGAAACGGGATCCTGTTCATCGGGAGGGGTATGGTGTACCACAAAACTAAGCAAACAGACTTCTCTTCGACCTCCTACAGTCAATATGGGGTCCTATTGATTGGGAGGGGTGTGGCGTACCACAAAACGGGGCTCCACGGGCTACTGTTCATCCACTGTCAACCTCCTCCAGCCTCCACCTGCTACTGTTCATTCACGACATCTCCCTCCTTCCTCCACGGGCTCCTGTTCCTCCAGCCTCCACCGACTAATGTTCAACCAGCCCTCCATGGGGGCCTGTTCGTCTAGCCTCCACCGACTACTGTTCAACCAGCCCTCCAGACGGGGTCCTGTTCAACCAGCCCTCCACGGGGTCCTTTTCATCCACCCCCAATCGGCTCGGGTGTGTGGCGTCCTCCTCTCGATCGGGGTCCTATTCATCCAGCGGCAACGGGCTCTACTACCACGGTGTCCTATTCATCCAACCCCCACCGGGAACTGTTCATCTAACCCCCAACAACGATCACTGTTCATCAAGAGGCAGTGATAACCCACAAGTATAGGGGATCACAACCATTTTTGAGGGTAGAGTATTCAACCCAAATTTATAGATTCGACACAAGGGGAGCCAAAGAATATTTGAAGGTATTATCAGCTGAGTTGTCAATTCAACCACACTTGGAGATTAATTATCTGCAGCAACGTGATCAGTAGCAAAGTAATATGATAGTTTTGATAATAGTAGCAGTAGCAATGGTAACGATAACCGTGATAGCAGTAGTTTTGTAACAAGTGCAACAGTAACGATAGCAATAGTAACTTAGCAAGAACAATATAAGAAAATTCATAGGCATTGGATCGGTGACTTGTTGGATGATACTCATCATGAGACGGTTATAACCTAGGGCGATACGGCACTAGCTCCAGTTCATCAGTATAATGTAGGCATGTATTCTGTAAATAGTCATACGTGCTTATGGAAAGAACTTGCATGACATCTTTTGTCCTACCCTCCCGTGGCAGTGGGGTCCTATTGGAAACTAAGGGATATTAAGGCCTCCTTTTAATGGAGAACCGGAACAAAGCATTAACACATGGTGAATACATGAACTCCTCAAACTACGGTCATCACCGGGAGTGGTCTCGACTATTTTCACTCCGGGGTTGCCGGATCATAACACGTAGTAGGTGACTATAACTTGCAAGATCGAATCTAGAACATGGATATAATGGTGAAAACATAAACGGTTTAGATCTGAAATCATGACACCTGGGCCCAAAGTGACAAGCATTAAGCATGGCAAACTCAAAGCAACATCAATCTTAGAACATAGTTGAAAGTGCAACTATCCCTGGGTGGTTTTGGTAATTATTAACAACATTTAGCTCATTGAGATAATGCTATTTCAAGATAAATATTTCAGGAAAGCTCAATGATTGACATGGCATGTATTAGGAATGTGGACCCCTCAAAATGCTAAGGAAAAAAGATTGGCTCAAGCTCTAAAGCTCAAGCTCAAGACTCTACATTTCACTTTTAGTGATCTAAGATCACATTGAGTGTGACGCCCCAAGTCCGGAGCTTCAGATGCCTTCCAGGGTTTCCGGGTTTCGTCGTGCGTTTTGTTTGGTTCGTTGCATCATGTGCATTGCATCATGTCATCATGCCATCATCTCATAAATCTTTTACAACTCAACTAAATAAACCATATGGATCTTCAATCCATTTAAACCGAGGGAATTCACATGGTGAGTTCTCTTTATAACATATCATCCCAGTATTTAGGGACCTACTATAAATATTCCATTAGTTTGGAATTAACCGCAAACACAGTTGCAATTTAAACTCTCAAGTGTCTTCTGCTTCAAGTTTCACCTCCAAACTTTGCCAACGATTCGTTTCCCTTTTATCGAGACTCTTCTTGTGTTCCTAACATTTTTGGACTCTTAAAAAAACCTTGAGTTTATTCAAGCCATTTGAATTAAATTCAAATGTATTTGAATTTAAATCTTTCAATCATGCCACTTTCATTTTCCTAGATCGAGCTCAGTTTTGTGAGTCTGAAAAAAATACCCCTTTGCCTAAGTCCCTTCTCTTCTCTTCCCTTTTTATTTTCCTTTCCTTTCTTTCTTACTTTTTTTCTTTCTTTCTCTGGTACGAGAGAATGGGGGAGAGAGGAAAACCCCAGTGCAGCCCAGTCGGCCAGTTGGGCCTCCAGCAGCCTCGTCCCACCAGTGGCCCAAGGCCCAGTCACGCCCCCGTAAACCTAGCGAGCCCCTCCTCGTTCCCTTCCGCCGCCGCTGGCCCGATCCCCATCTCACTGCTCGATACCCCAACCTCTCGCTCCCGTGCCTGATCGATCTAGCGCCTCCAAGGGCGACACCCGATTCTCGTGGCCCTGACCTCGGCCTCGGCCATGGCGCCGCGCCGCCGACCACCAGCAGGACGCCGCCCATGGACGCGCCCGTCCCCGAGCATTGATCCGGCCCTCGTCGAGCCTCCGTGCAGCACCCGCCTCCCTGGATGCGTCTCTGGATCTCCGTCCTCCAGCCGCGCCCGAGGGAGCTCCCCGAAGCCGGCGCCGTGTTCCTCCAGCACCACCACCAGGCTGTCCTCTCCTTCCCCCTGCGCAGGATCTCGCAACCACCACCATGGCGCGTCTTGCTACTCCCCCCCAGCACCCCAATCCTTCCCTTCTACTCCCTCAGTCATGGCACTTCGCCGCTCTTTTGCTCGCCCGCCTTGCCTCGTGCGACCTGCATGGCCGCCGGCCATGGATGCCATCATGTTGGCCTAAAGCTTCGAGTGCGCTGCCGTGCCTTGCTGCTCCTGCTTCGTACGACAGCTGATGACCTCTGTCGAGCTCGCCCGGCCACCTTCGACCTCGGCGTGGCCCTGCCTCCACTAGCAGTCTCCTGCTGTCGGCCGTTTCCATGGGTTCGGGGAGCCCCAAGTCATGTCCGTGGCCTTCGTGTCTATTGATGCTCCACTGTTTTCTTTCTCCATCGTCTCCCCGAGCTCGTCAAATCCTGTACCCGGAGCCCAAGTCGGAAGACTCCGTGGATGTACATCTCATTTGTGCCATTTTGGATGATCAAGGACATTTCGGCTTTCTTCAAGTACCATTACACCCGGAGACCACGGATTCGTGAAGTTCCACTACCGTCGCCGTGGATCCAACAAGTTCCCGAGTACGACTACTTCCCACGACGACCTTGTACCACTACCGCCCCGATGATCGCTGATGAACGATAGGACGACTACTTCTACCGCCATCGCCGTGAACATCTACTTCCACTACCGTCGCCGGAATCGCGAGAACCTCTACCGACGACCTCGGAACGTGTACGATGACAGTTGTCGAAGACCCGTACCTCTACCGCTTCCCGAACATGAACGATTACCTCCATTACAAACGCCCCGAGAACGTCTACTTCCTCTACCATCACCGAGTACCACTACTTCCCACGACGATCTGGAACAACTACACCGCTTGACTCGGACCGATCCGGTAACGCACACTTCGAAGGTATGACCCCGAGACGACCGCCGTGAACGAATGCCTTGTGATGTATGAGATGCTCATGCTTGCACCGTGCTCGATTTGTCGGTGCATGTTGCCCTCTTTTACCTTGTCACCGTCATGTGGGAACCCGGTAACTGGGAGCACCCCACCTTCTATCGCATGTCCCGCTCCCGTCGCACTTTCTTTGCACCGGGATCTCAATCGAGTTACCAGAACCGGAACGTTGTCGTGGCACCGTTTCGTTATCGTTGTTGTGGCTCCCCTTTTCATTTCCGCCACGATGACAAATGCTTCTTAATATGCTCTTGTAAACTTTTAATAAAAATTGCATAAACTTGTTCATGTCATCCGCATCATGAAAACAACAATTAAAATGTTTAGATTGTTGTTGCACCAAATTACTAATGCATATGGGGATTTACCAGATTTGTTGTTTGTTATATCCGGCCCCATTTAATTTGTTTAGATAGTATAGTTTTGTTATGCTTCACCTCTTGCCATGCTAACCAACATTTAATATTGTTGGGTACCTAAACGAGAGAGAACTAAATAATTGATGTGGTGTTCCATCAATATGCAACTAGTTGCATATTGAGCTCCACTTAACTTGTAGTTTTGTTTGTGCCCTTTGCCATGCCATGCTTCATTAAATCGGACATGCATCATACTTGTTTGCGCATCATGCCATGTTTATGTGGTGGTTGTTTACGATGTTGTGTGCTTCTTTTCGGTGTTGCTCCTTCGGGTTGGATCCGGTAACGTCGCGTTTGTGAGGACCCGTTCGACTACATCCATTTGTCTTCTTCATGGACTCGTTCTTCTTCCTTGCGGGATCTCAGGCAAGATGACCATACCCTCAAAATCACTTCTATCATTGCTAGCTAGTTGCTCGCTCTTTTGCTATGCCTATGCTGCGATACCTACCACTTGCTTATCATGCCTCCCATGTTGTTAAACCAAGCCTCTAACCCACCTTTCCTAGCAAACCGTTGTTTCACTATGTTATCGCTTTGCTCAGCCCCTCTTATAGCGTTGTTAGTTGCAGGTGAAGATTGAAGTTTGTTCCTTGTTGGAACATGGAGATGTTGTTCCTTGTTGGAACATGTTTACTTGTTGGGATATCACAATATCTCTTATTTAATTAATGCATCTATATACTTGGTAAAGGGTGGAAGGCTCGGCCTTATGCCTGGTGTTTTGCTCCACTCTTGCTGCCCTAGTTTCCGTCATATCGGTGTTATGTTCCCGGATTTTGCGTTCCTTACGCGGTTGGGTCATAATGGGAACCCCTTGACAGTTCGCCTTGAATAAAACTCCTCCAGCAAGGCCCAACATTGGTTTTACCAATTGCCACCTAGCCTTTTTCTTTCCCTTGAGTCGGCCAGCTCAAAGGTCATCTTATTTTAACCCCCCCGGGCCAGTGCTTTTTTAAGTGTTGGTCCAAACTGAGCGATGCCCGAGGCTACCAGGGGCAACTATGGGCTGGCTTACCCGACGTCTTGCTCATCCGGTGTGCCCTGAGAACGAGATATGTGCAGCTCCTATCAGGATTTGTCGGCACATCTGGGTGGCTTTGCTGGTCTTGTTTTACCATTGTCAAAATGTCTTGTAATCGGGATTCCGAGTATGATCGGGTCTTCCCGCTAGAAGGAATATCCTTCGTTGACCGTGAGAGCTTGTGATGGGCTAAGTTGGGACACCCCTGCAGGGATTTGAACTTTCGAAAGTCGGGCCCGCGGTTATGGGCAGATGGGAATTTGTTAATGTCCGGTTGTAGAAAACCTGAAGTTGACCTTAATTAAAATACATCAACCGCGTGTGTAACCGTGATGGTATCTTTCCGGCGGAGTCCGGGAAGTGAACACGGTGTTGGAGTTATGCTTGACGTAGGTTGTTCTAGGATCACTTCTTGATCATAGTTTCTCGATCGTGCTTTGCCTTCTCTTCTCGCTCTCATTTGCGTATGTTAGCCACCATATATGCTAGTCGCTTGCTGCAGCTCCACCTCATACCTTTTACCTTACCCATAAGCTTAAATAGTCTTGATCGCGAGGGTGCGAGATTGCTGAGTCCCCGTGGCTCACAGTTACTTCCTAAACCAGCTTGTAGGTGTCGTTGAACCGTGCAGATGACGCAACCAAGATCAAGGAGGAGCTCGATGAAGATCTTGTCCTTTGTTTTGTTTCGTTCTAGTTGATCAGTAGTGGAGCCCAGTTGGGGTCGACCGGGGATCTGTGTGGCATTTTGGGTAGTCTTCTTTTATTTTGGCTCCGTAGTCGGGCCTTGATTGTATCTGGTTGATGTAATTCTTTATTCATGTAACTGTGTGAAGTGGCGATTGTAAGACAACTATGTATCTCTTTCCCTTATGTATTACATGGGTTGTGTGAATATTACCTCACTTGCGACATTGCTTTCAATGCGATTATGCCTCTAAGTCGTGCTTCGACACGTGGGAGATATAGCCGCATCAAGGGCGTTACAAGATGGTAATTAGAGCCTTCCCCGACCTTAGGAGCCCCCACTGCTTGATCGAATTAGCGGGCAAGTTGAGTCTAGAAAAATGTTTTGAGTAATCTAGGAATTACATATCAGAGAGTTTAGTAATTCTTTTTACTCCCCAGTCCCTTCATCGCTCTGGTAAGGCATCCTGACGTAGAGTTTTGACTCTTCTCTTCTCAAATTTCACTAAAAAAATTTTAGGATCACGCGGGTATCTTGGAATCGTTCCGATGGTTTTATGACGAGAACATTGTCTTGGTGCCTCCTGTCAGGGGTTTGGTGGAAGTGTCCCGGGGAATTGAGCTCTGAGGTGTTGTCGTCATAATTTTATCCTTGCAGTTCTGGAATACCTGAGTTTAGTTTCGCCAACATCGAAAATCTCTTTTATGCAGTTCGTTGGTGAGATAACCTCGACGCCACCCAGTACTGGGGCGGGAGTTCGGGAGTATTGCCATAACTTGCATAACGGATGCTTTTCGAAGGTTGAGGTAGTTGATTTCCGAAGGTTTCTTGGTTATGTGTTGAAGGATGGATACAGCTGGATGTAGGATTTGCTAGTTTTAGGTGAGATATTATGCTTCCCCTGTATCCCCAACACCTGATTGCATAACCGGAAAATTTCGGGAGTTTATAAGTGGGAATTCAAGTAGCTCTTAGGATATCTTTCCGACAGATGTATGATATGAAATTGGGGTTCGACGTCTAGTGGTCCACCTATTCACGGTCGGTTTTACAGTGGTCTCGTTGTGTCTTAAAGAGTCCTTGGCTATGCCGACTCGGGGACGCTTCGTATGTCATGTGCACTACCGTGTACATGATGGTGATGTACGATCGAGCCCGTGTAGGCCCCACCACGAAAACTTCGGACGAAATCTCTATCATATGTTTGTTCTGGCTTATTCTGCAAGCCAATCCTTTGTTTTGTTTTGAGTTGTGGTATTCGAGTTGCTTCAAAGTCAAATGTTGATTCCATACTTTTCCTAAGTGGTGTTCTCATACTCCTATGTGAATACTAATCCTTCATAATAATCGAGATTGTCATGTCAATCCTTTTCAACCGGTGTGCTTCTCTTCAAGTGGATCCGATCATTTCAATATCAGCAAGATCTATTACTAGTTCTTCTCAACGGCGTTTGTTTCATCCGTTCTAAGTTGTCTTTATTTTTTCCCACCCTCCCACCCTTGTTTGCCTTGAAGGATTCATATTTCTTAATCACTATCCATTTTATTGATGGAAGTCTCTCCATTCTTTTTCCTTCATGTTTTTACCCGGTGTTTCTCATGAAGATGCTCTACTTGTTCTTCATTCTCCATTCTTTTCTTCTCCGGTGGATTCAATTCAAGCTTTTGGTGTTGATCATATCCTTTCCTCGTTTCAGAAGTTTTATCATACCGGTGCTCATCATATTCATTCATTTCCCGCTATTCAATTATTCCGGAGTGCTGAAGATATCTCGGAAGGCTCATCTTTTCCTTCAAGATACGTTCAAACCTATTCCGAGGTTGTTATCTCTTTCAAGCCATTTTATTTAACCGGTGCTTTCTCTCTTTTAAATCGTTCAACGGTGTTTCTTTTGAGTGGGCCCTAACCCACAGGTCTTTTTCTAGGATCTTACCTGACTCTTCTTATTCTCCCGGAGCTTTTCAAATTCATCTCAAAGTTTGACGTAAGAATGAATTTTCTGATTCGGTTCCACCGAGTTTGGTGATTTGTGTGTAACGGTTAGATTTTGTGTGGAGGCTATATATACCCCTCCACCCACTCTTCATTCATGGAGAGAGCCATCAGAACATGCCTACACTTCCAACATTCATTTTTTGAGAGAAAACCACCTACTCATGTGTTGAGATCAAGACATTCCATTCCAACCATATGAATCTTGATCTCTAGCCTTCTCCAAGTTGCTTTCCACTCAAATCATCTTTCCACCAAATCCAAATCAATGAGAGAGATGAGTGTTGGGGAGACTATCATTTGAAGCACAAGAGCAAGGAGTTCATCATCAACACACCATTTATTACCTTTTGGAGAGTGGTGTCTCCTAGATTGGTTAGGTGTCACTTGGGAGCCTCCATCAAGATTGTGGAGTTGAACCAAGGAGTTTGTACGGGCAAGGAGATCGCCTACTTCATGAAGATATACCCTAGTGAGGCAAGTCCTTCGTGGGCGATGGCCATGGTGGGATAAACAAGGTTGCTTCTTCGTGGACCCTTCATGGGTGGAGCCCTCCATGGACTCGCGCAACTGTTACCCTTCGTGGGCTGAAGTATCCACCAACGTGGATGTACGATAGCACCACCTATCGGAACCACGCCAAAAATCTCCGTGTCTACATTGCGTTTGCTCCCTCCAAACCCCCCCCCCCTTTACCTTCATGTGAAATGTTTTACATTCCGCTGCTATACTCTTAGACTTGCATGTGTAGGTTGATTGCTTGACTAGTGCTAAGCTACTAAAATCTGTTGTCGGCGTTCTGGGAACAGGGGTCCCGAGACTTGCCTGCCTGCGGCCCATGACGTGGCTTTGCTGGGAGGCCTATATGGCCCATCTTCATCAACAAGGAATCAAGACCCTCGCGAGGGGCCAAGCCTCGTGAGGCGGACGACACAAGACCTCCTCACGAGCGGCCTCACCAGGCTGGCTCGCGAGGGGCGGAGAGTTCAAGGCCGGGCAAACCTCGCGAGCTTCGCGTGACGTAAGCCATGACGATCGAGACCAAGCGGGCGCCAGCGCGCATAGAGTTCTTGCTTCCTCTTTGGTACTAAGGGGGAAAGCACAGGCGCGGAGTACCGAGGCGTCAAGCAAAGGTTGGCATATTGGTGCAACGAGACCAAGACCAGAAGGATGGCAAGATGGAGGTCACCGTGGATCCCAAGATCTCATACTCCCCCCAGCGTGGGTGTTCGCTGTTGTGGCTTCACCGGCTCCGGGTCGTTCCCTTCCTGGGCCTCGCCCTCGTCCACCGCGTTTGTGCTCTCGGCACGACGTGGTCAACATGGTCAACAAACAACATCCATCGGAAGAGCGATGTAAGTGGAGAGGCTGACAGTAGGGACCCACACAAGCAAGTGCCTCCTTATTACGTGCAAAATAATGATTCCTCCACCTGATAGCTGGGACCCACCGGAAGGGCCTCTGTATTTCGCGAAACAAACATTCGCCCCGCTGATCGCTCGGACCCACTAGCTATATCTTCGCACGCAAGGAAGTGCCTACTTATTACGCACAAAAAATGAATACTCCCCCTGCTAGCTGGGACCCACCATAGTGGGAGGCTAACTTGTGGGCCTACTAAGTTGACGCAGATGGAGGGCTTTGTCAACTTAGTCAATATGAACGATTCTAGCTCCAGCGACCATACGATATCCATCCAACGACCGTAGTGCTTCTTCAACCTCTGGTCTTCTTGCTCCAGCCACCCAAACCAGCACCGGTCGTGCCACCTGCTCCTGGCTCTTGTGGCCATCTCTGCTATCGTGCAGGCCTCACCGCCCCACTCTACTCCAACCTCTGGCTAGGCCATCCCTCTACTCACCCACAACCCCTGTTATTCTACGGCGACGGCAGCCTTACACCGTAGCCGAACGAGTTAACCCTCGTACTCCTCTCCACGTGGGCATCCATTGCCGCGTCTTCCCCAGTTCCACGTCATCCCCTTCCTAGGCCTTGCCGTCATCCATCACCTTGGTGCTCTCGGCGCGGCGTGGTCAATGTGGCCAATGAATAACTTCCATCGGAAGAGTATTATACGTGGAGAGGCTGACTGTTGGGTCCACGGCCGCAGCAAGGAAGTGCCTCCTTATTACACGCAAAATAATGATTCCTCTACCTGACAGCAGGGTCCCACCTAGCGGGCTATTGTATTTCGTGAAAAAAAAGTTTCCCCCCTGACTGCTAGGACCCACTAGCTACATCTTCGCACGCAAGGAAGTCTGTCCATATTACATGCAAAAAATATGATTCTCCCTGATACGTCTCCAATGTATCTATAATTTTTTATTGTTCCATGTTGTTATATTATCATTGTTGGATGTTTTATAATCATTTTATAGTCATTTTATATCATTTTTGGTACTAAGCTACTGACATAGTGCCAAGTGCCAATTGCTGCTTTTTGCATGTTTTTTTAACATCCCAGGTAATCAATATCAAACAAAGTCCAAAAGCAGCGAAACTTTGCTCTGTAGATACCCCAATATTCCAGAAACCCTAGGAGAGTCGACGAAAATCAATTCTAGCCACCGTAGAGTCCAGAACCAGCAGATCCAATCTAGACACCATCACGGAGGGGTACATCATGTCCATTGGTGCCTCTCCGATGATGCGTGAGTACTCTTTTGTAGACCTTCAGGTCCATAGTTAGTAGCTAGATGGCTTCCTCTCTCTCATTTGATTCTCAATACAATGGTCTCTTGGAGATCCATATGATGTAATTCTTTTGTGGTGTGTTTGTTGGGATCCAATGAACTTTGAGTTTATGATCAGCTCTATCTCTTTTTATCCACGAAAGTTATTTGAGTCTTCTTTGATCTCCTATATGCATGATTGCTTATAGCCTCGTATTTCTTCTCTGATATTTGGGTTTTGTTTGGCCAACTTGATCTATTTATCTTGCAATGGGAAGAGGTGCTTTGTGATGTGTTCGATCTTACGATGCTTGATCCCAGTGACAGAAGGGGAACCGACACGTATGTATCGTTGCCATTATGGATAACAAGATTGGGTCTATTTCTACATAAATATATCTTCTCTACATCATGTCATCGTTCTTATTGCATTACTGCATTTCTCGATGAACTTACTACACTAGATGCATGCTGGATAGCGGTCGATGTGTGGAGTAATAGTAGTAGATGCAGGCAGGAGTCGGTCTACTAATCTTGGACGCGATGCCTATCTAATGATCATTGCCTGGATAACGTCATGATTACTTGAAGTTCTATCAATTCCCCAACAGTAATTCGTTAACCCACTGTATGCTATTTTTTCTCCAGAGAATCCACTAGTGAAAACAACACTTATAGTAGTGATTTGTTTTCTTATACTAACAGATCTCATGAAGGTTTTGTTGAGTTTTGTGTGATTGAAGTTTTGATGTTTTGGGTGATCTTATGATGGATGAAGGAATAAGGAGTAAGAAGGCCTAAGCTTGGGGATGCCCATGGCATCCCAAGCTATTATCCGAAGAGAAGCTATCAACTACTCTTGGGGATGCCCCGAGTGGCATCCCCTCTTTCTTCTAACGACCATCGGTATTTTACTCGAAGCTATATTTTAATTCGTCACATACTATGAGTTTTGCTTCGAGCGTCTTGTACGATATGAGTCTTTGATTGTTTTGCTTTGTGTTTTCAATCTTGAATCCTTGCTGGACACACCTATTTGAGGGAGTCAAATAATGCCATGACTTGTTAGGGTTGCTCTCTATGCTTCACTTAAATCTTTATGAGCTATGTAATTGCTCTAGTGCTTCATTTATATCTTTTTGAGCACGGTGTGCTTTAGTATTTTTGAGGAAATGCTCTCTTGCTTCACTTAGATTTATTCTAGAGTTAGTAAAATTTTGAAGAAATTCTCTCTTGCTTCACTTAAATTAATTTGAGAGAAAGAAATATTATGCTCATGATATTCACTTATATTTGTTTGAGTTTATCAAGAGCACACATGAAACTTTGATGTAGGGTAGAACCCTAATCGCCCGATCTTTCATGAAAGGAGCGGATCCCGCGAAGAACACGAGGAACACAAAGAGGGAAACGAGGGAAAATGAGGGAAATCACAAGGGGAAACACAAGAGGAACACTCAAACTAACAAGAACAAGTCACATATGTGCTAGATCCTCGGATACATAGAACGATACACGGTCCACGAACAACTAGGGACAATACAAAAGGGTAACCGGTTCTTCTTCGTGAGGAGGTCTTGATGCTCTTCCCTAAAGAGGGGTCTTGAATCCGCTTGGGGGATCTTCTCCGGTGGAAGCTCGAATCTCCGAGGAGAAGGTAACCAAGTGGATGAGCAAAGCTCTCTCACAAATATGAGCTAAACATTTGGTAACCCTAGAAAGTTGTACGGGATAGAGTATATATAGTCTAGGGGGGTAGACGGGGCACATGCGCCTCGACCCTTTACTGTTCGCAAACAGGGAGGCCGGATGTCCGGGCGTTCGCGGAGGGCCGGATGTCCGGGCTGTGGAGGTCGGATGTCCGGGCTGGTGAAGCTGGCCATGTTGCTCTCGGGTTCGTTGGGGTCCGGATTTCCGGGCAGGGGGCCGGATATCCGGGACCTCGGGAAGTGCCGGATGTCCGGGGCCTATAGGTACTTGGTAGTTGGCAGCTGTAGAGGAAGGCGTTCCAGGGGCTGGATGTCTGGGGCCTTGGCCGGATGTCCGGGGCCTGGGAGATGTTCTTGGCTCCTTCCGTTGGTTCTCCTCATCCGTGGACTTGGGGACTTGTCCGTCTTCATGCGTATCTTTGGGAGGACCCTCTTGGTACCTAATCATGCACAACATCTCAGACTTAGGTAGTAGCCATGTCTCATGCATAGAAAGTGGAATTTCAGAGAGGAGTGAGTTCACCTTATCTTCGATAGCCTTGGCTCGGGCTTGTGTCATTGGTCCAAACGGTGCCGTTGGAGGTGTGGGTGCGTCCATGGGGATGATCTTGGGATGCTCCGCATCATCTCCCCTCCCTTGGGGAAGATCCGTCCTCAGATCGAAATCCTCATCACCATGATAGTGCGAGAGATCTTTGATGTTGAAGATGTCGCTCACGGAGTACTTGTCACGAGGAATGTCGATCTTGTAAGCGTTATCGTTGTAGCGTGCAAGCACCTTGAATGGTCCATCCACGCGTGGTCGAAGTTTGGACTTGTGTTCTTGGTTAAAACGGTCCTTGCGAAGGTGTAGCCAGACGAGGTCACCAATGTTGAAGATCATAGGGTGCTTGTTGACGTTGAGCTTGGTCGCAAGGCATTGTACTTGGCGCTCGATGGTGTTTCTTGTATCTTCATGCACCTTCTTGATATGGGTCGCTCTTGCACTTGCGTCCAAATTAATTCGCTCTTGGAGTGGTAGATGTAGAATATCCAATGGTGACAAAGGGTTGAATCCGTAGACGACCACGAAAGGGGACTTGCCGGTTGTTGAGTGTCTTGCTCGGTTGTAGGCGAACTTGGCGATTGGTAGACACTCCTCCCACTCCTTGATGTTCTTCTTGATGAGTACTCTAAGTAGAGCGGAGAGTGTGCGGTTTGTCACCTCCGTTTGGCCGTCGGTTTGAGGATGGTACGCCGTGGAGAAGAGTAGCTTGATTCCGAGCTTGGCGCATAGGGTCTTCCAAAAGTAGCTAAGGAACTTGACGTCGCGGTCCGAGACGATGGATTTTGGCACACCATGGAGATGCAAAATTTCCCTACAAAAGAGATTGGCAACATGTGAAGCATCGTCTACCTTGTGGCAAGGAATAAAATGTGCCATTTTTGAGAAATGGACCACAACGACAAATATGGAATCTTTCCCATTTCGAGTTCTAGGCAAACCAAGTACAAAGTCCATGCTAATGTCTTCCCATGGTTGGTATGGAATTGGTAAAGGCATATAGAGACCATGAGATTGAGCTTTGGACTTAGCTTTGTGACATGTAGAACACCGGTTGGTGAAGCGATTGACGTCCCGAAACATCTTTGGCCAAAAGTAGCTCTTCGAGAGCGTGGCGAACGTCTTGTCGCGTCCGAAGTGTCCCATTAAGCCTCCTCCATGCGATTCCTGAAAAAGCAACAAACGAAGAGACGACTCGGGGATACAAAGTTTGTTAGCTCTCATAAGATAGCTGTCTTTGATGTAATAGCGTTCCCAAGATGTATTCGACAAACACTTGGCATAAGGAGTAGCAAAAGTTGCATCATGCTCATACAAGTCTTTGATATGCTCGAAGCCAATGACATCTAACTCAAGTTGCGTGACAAGCATGCATATGCGGGAAAGAGCATCCGCTACTATGTCTTCTTTACCCTTGATGTACTTGATGACATAGGGAAAAGACTCAATAAATTCACTCCATTTAGCATGACGCGTGTTCAAGTTAGTTTGTCCCTTAAGATACTTGAGAGTCTCATGATCGGTATGAATGATAAACTCATGGGGACGAAGGTAATGTTCCCATTCACGCAAAACACAGACTAAAGCATATAGCTCTTTGTCATATATGGGATAATTGAGTTGCGCTCCGGAAAGTTTCTCACTAAAGTAAGCTATGGGGCGCTTCTCTTGCGTTAACACACCTCCTATGCCATTACCACTAGCATCGCAATGAATTTCAAAAGGCTTGTCGAAGTTTGGTAAAGCAAGCATGGGAGCATGAGTAAGAAAATTCTTAAGCTCATTGAATGCGGTATCTTGGGATGGTCCCCAAACAAAAGGCGCATTCTTCTTGCTCAAAGCATGCAAAGGCGAAGCAATGGTGCTAAAATCCTTCACAAAGCGACGATAGAAGCCCGCAAGGCCAAGAAAACTACGTACTTGATGCAAGTTGGTTGGTTGCGGCCAAGTCTTAATAGCATTAATCTTGGACTCATCAACATGAACACCCTTAGAAGAAACAACAAAACCCAAGAAAACGAGCTTATCAACACCAAAAAGACATTTCTCCATATTAGCATAGAGGCGCTCTTTTCTAAGAGTTTGTAAAACGGTGCGGACATGGGTGACATGCTCTTTGATAGATTTGCTAAACACAAGGATATCATCAAAGTAGACCACAACAAATATACCAATGTAAGGGCGAAACGTGATTCATGAGGCGCATAAAAGTGCCCGGTGCTTCCGAAAGACCCATAGGCATGACTAACCACTCATACAAACCAAACTTGGTTTTGAAGGCGGTTTTCCATTCATCACCCTCTTCTATGCGGATTTGATAGTAACCACTCTTAAGATCAATTTTGGAAAATATAGTGGCACCACTAAGCTCATCAAGCATATAATCTAGGCGTGGAATGGGATACCTATAGCAAACGGTGATAGCATTGATAGGTCTACAATCAGAGCACATGCAGAAACTACCATCATGTTTTGGCACAAGAATGACCGGAACGGCACAAGGGCTCAAACTTTCACGCACATGTCCATGGTCTATGAGATGCTTTACTTGCTTTTGTATTTCTTTTGTTTCGTCGAGGTTGACATGGTATGGAGCTTTGTTCGGAAGAGGTGCTCCGGGGATGAGGCCGATTCGGTGCTCAATTCCTCGTAGAGGAGGTAGACTCGGAGGTAGCTCATAGGGAAAACATCTTGAAATTCTTGCAAAAGAGAAGACAACACTAGAGGAAGAGTGTGAGAAGTTTTAGTTTGTGGTGCATTGTCCTTGCACACGAGGACGTAATGTAGGACACTAGATGGGTTCTCACACACTTCTCTCATCTCATGTTTGGTGACAAATAGAACTAGGTTCTTGTTTTCTCTCATCATGGAGGCACTCAATTTTGGCTTGTGGCGCTCACTCTCATTTCGGTGGCTCGCTCTCTCACTATGATCTCCATGATGGGTGGCTTGCTTGTCGGCGATCACTTGACTTGGCGACATTGGACGCAGGACGTACTACTTGCCCTTCATCTTGAAGATGTAGTGGTTCGTTTGGCCGTTGTGTACGACTCCTCTATCGAATTGCCATGGCCGTCCAAGGAGAAGATGACAAACGGTCATTGGAACGACGTCGCACTCCAAGGTGTCTTCGTAGGCGCCGATCTTGAAGGAGACTTGTACTCAGTGCTTGACTTGGATAGTGCCGGAGTCACTAAGACATTGCACTTTGTATGGATGTGGATGCTTCGTCTTGGGCAATTGGAGCTTGGAGCAAAGTTCTTCACTTGCGAGATTATCACAACTCCCTCCATCAATGATGACCTTGACGGATTGGCCATTGATGCCGACCTTGGTGTGGAATATGAGGCATCGTTGGTCTTCTTCTTGGCGATGTTGGAGAGTCAAGACTTTGGAGACAACAAGTGTGGGACTTGAGTCTTCATCACAAAAGACTTGTTCCTCTTCATTGTTCACTTGGTGGTGCATGTCGACTTGCTCGAGGGCTTCCATTTCGCCTTCGCTCATGGAGTCATAAGTGCCATCGTCGTTGAAGACCATGGTTTGCTTGTTGGTGCACTCGTAGGACTTGTGGCCTCAGCCTCCGCAAGTGAAACACTTGAAGGAACTCGTCTTGACGGTCTCATCGGTTGGGGTTGATGATGATGAAGCTCTCGGCATGAAGTTGCTTGTAGGAGGATGGCTTGTAGTTGGCGAAGCTTTCTTGGAAGTCGACTTGTCGATGTTGGAAGTAGAAGGTCTTGTAGTCGGTGTTGGAGTTGTTGAAGCTTGGTTATTGGAGAAGCCGTAGGACTTGGATGAGAACTTGGCATACTTGAAATCATCTTGCACTTGGCGTTCCGCTTTGGTAGCTTGGTGCATGAGTTCGATGAGATTTGAGTATGGTTGGAAGTCTGCGATCTTCTTGATAGGGTGATTGAGTCCGTTCAAGAAACGTGCCATTGTTTGCTCATCATCTTCCGTGACATTGGCTCTTATCATTGCAATCTCCATCTCCTTGTAGTATTCCTCAACGCTCTTTGTTCCTTGCTTGAGTTGTTGGAGTTTCTTGAAGAGGTCACGGTTGTAGTCGGTAGGTACGAAGCGTGCTCTCATGACATCCTTCATTTGTGCCCAAGTAGTGATGGGTGGTTGACCTCTTGCCTCTCGGTGCTCTATGATTTGTTCCCACCAAATGAGGACATAGTCTTGGAACTCAAGGGATGCCATCGCGATCTTCTTCTGTTCTTAAAAATTGTGCAAACAGAAGATCTTGTCAACCTTCAATGCCCATGAAAGGTACTCTTCGGGATCGTTGCTTCCGTTGAACTTGGGCATGGTGAACTTGAGCTTGCCGTAGCATTGCTCTTCATTGTGTTGGGGTCGGGGATGATGACGCCCTTGTTGTAGATGATTGTTCAACTCTTGGTGCTCTTGGTGCGGAGGATTGTTATCGTCATGTTGCTCTTGTCGTGGAGGATCTCCAATGTCGTCATGCTCTTGATTGACTTGTTGTTCTTGGCGAGCTTGTGGAGGAGCATGTCGAGCTCGAGGAGGAACTTGCCGATGCACGCTAGCTTGAAATCTTCGTTCTTGAATTTCTTCGCGAAATGCTTCCTCTTGTTGACGGGCTTGTCGGCTTCGGTCGGCAACGGCTCGACTCGAATCGCGTAGAGCTTGTTGCGCCGCAAGTGCTTGAGCGTCACGGAGTTGTTGTTCTTGACGTTGTGCCTCGGCATCTTGAGCATTTTGGTGTAGACGCGCTCGCTCTTCCTCTTCATGTTGGCGTTGTCGTAGGCTTCTTGAGTTTGACATTGTCGGCACTCTTGAGAGTCGATGTCTCTTAGGGGATTGAGGCTTGCTTGACGGTCGGTGCGCGTGGCTCGACGAAGAGTGTTCAATGTCGGTGTACTTGAGCAGGAGAGGGTGAAGTCGGAGTGGCGGCTTGAACGACTCCTTCTTGAAGTGGAAGACGAGCAGTTGAGCAACAAAGCACAAATTTCGTACATCCTTGCGTCATTCTCTTGCTTGTGATCGTCGAGCTTGTGGTCGAAGTAGTCCCTTGTACGTTGCTCGGAAAGTCGCAAGTCGGTGGCAAGGTTCTCGATTCGTTCACTCATAGCTTGTTGCTCTTGATGCAAAGCACGCTGTGCACCAAAGAGGTGACTCTTGGCGACGAAGGAGTTCATGTCATCGTCTTGCTCCATGAAGAGTGGGTTGGTAGAAGTACTTGGCCTATCCATCATTCCAAGACAAATGTGAGTGGTAGAAAGATAAGAACGAGTACCAAATGTACCTTGACCGAAGTTGAAAGTGGATCAAGGATCACTCCAATGTAGGACAAGGAAATAGCAAAATTGGTACGAGTTCTTGTCGGTTTCTCACACCTACACATGTAAAAGCTTTTGGTGGAGCTTGGTTAGGATGGTGGCACAAAATTTGATGCAATTGTAAGTGAGCTTCAATAATGTTGGAAAAGATTCGCAAGATGCAATGTAACAAGTAGGCCAAGCATATAAGGTACACGGAAACACACACGCAAAAAGATAAGTGGGGTTGTGCAACCAAGGGTGAGCCAAAATGTGAATCCACAAAAATGCTCTTGTTGCACAACACTAGAGAGATGCTAGCACGATTGCACAATAGGCGGATACAAGAACTTGTGCACAACCTACTTAGCAAAAGTGTAACGACTTCTATCCCAAATATGTTCTATGCAAGGTGTTGCTATGATATGATCCAAGATGATCGAGTATGACAATCTTAATGTTGTAAGATGCTATGGTTCTTGCTTACAAGTTCTTTGCTTATCTTTTGTCTTTGCTTAAAAGCTTGTTTGGCTCTTTGATGTTTGAGCTCTTTTCTCATGCAATGCTTGACGAACCAATATAGCAAATGAGTATGCGATGATAACTTTGTGACACAAGAGATGATACCAATATAGGCAACAATGATGTATGTATGCTATGGAAAGTATGATCACTAATGTGCAAAAGTCTCGTTGCCGGCAATACTCAATGGCTAGTCTCGATGGGTAAGCAACGCAAAGGAGTAAGGCTATGATGGCTATCAATGTAATGGCAAGAATGATATGTCCAATACCAATATGAGGTTACCGGTCTTGCTTTCGGTATGGTGTCAAAATGGTGGCATGAATACCAAGCCGTAGTCGAGGTGGTCGTTGTGTATGGTGGGCACCGGAACAAAATTTGGTGGAAATTGGAGCGTAAAACGGGGCGGTGGATGGAGAAGTTGCTGCTAGGGGCCGGATGTCCGGGTGGAAGGCCGGATGTCCGGGTGGGGCCGGATGTCCGGGCTCTAGATCCGGAGCTGAACGGGATGAACACCGCGTGGGGAGGTTAAATCCGGGCGAAATTTCGGAGGTTTTGTGGATGGGAAAAAGGGGAAAAGGATGGGAAGCTTGATCCACTCAAAACAAAGCAAATCCACGGATCCAAACCAACAAAATCTCAACACACCAACAAATCACAAAAAAAATTTGGGGCTATTTTTGGTGGGGAATTTTCGAATTAGGACGAAAAACAAGAAAACAAGGCTAGAAACACAACGGGGAGGCTTCGATATCGTGATCAACGTGGCTCTAGATACCAAGATGGTGTAGGGTAGAACCCTAATCGCCCGATATTTCACGGAAGGAGCGGATCCCACAAAGAACACGAGGAACACAAAGAGGGAAACAGGGGAAAACGAGGGAAATCACAAGGGGAAACACAAGAGGAACACTCAAACTAACAAGAACAAGTCACACATGTGCTAGATCCTCAGATACATAGAACAATACACGGTCCACGGACAACTAGGGATGATACAAAAGGGTATCCGGTTCTTCTCCGTGAGGAGGTCTTGATGTTCTTCCCTAAAGAGGGGTCTTGAATCCGCTTGGGGGATCTTCTCTGGTGGAGGCTAGAATCTCCAAGGAGAAGGTAACCAAGTGGATGAGCAAAGCTCTCTCACAAATATGAGCTAAACATTTGCTAATCCTAGAAAGTTGTATGGGATAGAGTATATATAGTCTAGGGGGTAGAAGGGGTACACGGGCCTTGGCCCTTTACTGTTCGCAGACAGGGAGGCTGGACGTCCGGGCGTCGGGCCAGATGTCTGGGCGTTCGCGGAGGGCCGGATGTCCGGGTTGTGGAGGCCGGATGTCCGGGCTGGTGAAGCTTGCCATGTTGCTCTCGGGTTCGGTGGGGTCCGGATTTCCAGGGGGCCGGATATCCGGGACGTCGGGAAGTGTCGTATGTTCGGGCTTGTGGGGCCGGATGTCCGGGGCCTGTAGGTACTTGGTGGTTGAGCAGCTGTAGAGGAAGGCGTTCCAGGGGCTGGATGTCCTGGGCCTGGGAGATGTTCTTGGCTCCTTCTGTTGGTTCTCCTCATCCGTGGACTTGGGTACTTGTCCGTCTTCATGCGTATCTTTGGGAGGACCCTCTTGGTACCTAATCATGCACAACATCTCGGACTTAGGTAGTAGCCATGTCTCATGCATAGAAAGTGGAAGTTCGGAGAGGTGTGAGTTCACCTTATCTTTGATAGCCTTGGCTCGGGCTCGTGTCATTGGCCCAAACGGTGCCGTTGGAGGTGTGGGTGCGTCCATGGGGATGATCTTGGGATGCTCCGCATCAAAATTGGTCCCAAAGTGATAGATATCCAAGAAGGATATAATAAAAAAATTCATGAAGACCATTGGACAAAATAAACTTGATTCTTTGTAATAGTTTTGAAATATGATGATGTGATATGTGAGTCATGTTGATGAGTAATTATGCTTTACTAAGAATATTGGTGTTAAGGTTTGTGATTCCCTATGCAAGCACGAAAGTCAATAGTCATGCAATGAAATTACATCCTACTTGTGGTGCATTATTCGGTGTTAATTATGCTTACTGCTCGCTTATGAGATTATCCGTTTCTTGGTTGGTCGCTTCTCAATATTTTGCTAGCCTTCATTTTGCACTAAGTATGATCACTACTTGTGTGTCCAAAATCCTTTAAACCATTTTTTCCATATGAGTCCACTATATCTACCTATATGCGGTATTCTTTTGCCATTCTAAGCAAATTTGTATGTGTCATCTCTAATATTCAAAATATATTTCTCTTTTGTGTGATCGTACAGCTCGTGAGGCGGTGAGGGGTGGCTAATATTTTCCATGCTATATGTGTTATTCTCACGATGAGTGTTTATTCACTTGTCATTGCACGAGAGTAAGGCAAAGGTATTAGGGATGTACAGTCCTAAAATGAAAAATGAATTTACTTTATGTTGTCAAATAATAAATTTCATGGAAAGTGTTGGTATGTAAGGCACCCGTAGATGGTTAGCCATGGAAAGTGAAAGTATGGTGGAAAAAGGAATAGACTTTATTTTCTGTTTGGGAACCGCCTATGATATATCTAGGATGGAAAGTGTTGGGAACTCTAAGTCGTTTTCATTGGTGGGAAAAGTATGCCTCTCAAAATGTTTTTATCTCTCAATTTCCGATTTGAGCTCTGGCACCTCTACAAATCCCTACTTCCCTCTGTGAAGGGTCTTTCTTTTAATTTATGCATTTTTTTTAATTTGAGTCTCCATCTTCTCGTATAAATCACCAACTAATCGTACTTGAGCATTGGATGTAGTTAATGTGCGAGTGTATTTCATGACTGGATCAATGATTGAGCATGATGGGCTAGGGATAACTTATTTTAGTGTTGATATTTTGAAATACATGTTTGCTTGTTGATATACTTGAGTATTTAAGTCTCATGTCAAAACTAGACTATTGCTTTGAATCATATAAAAGTCCAAATGTCCATGCTATAAAGAAAAGAATATGAGACAACATTTTAGGCAGCATTCCACATCAAAAATTCAGTTTTTATCATTTACCTGCTCGAGGACGAGCAGGAATTAAGCTTGGGGATGCGGATACGTCTCCAACGTATCTATAATTTTTGATTGTTCCATGCTGTTATATTATCAATCTTGGATGTTTTATAATCATTTTATAGTCATTTTATAACATTTTTTGGTACTAACCTATTGACATAGTGCCAAGTACCAGTTGTTGTTTTTTGCATGTTTTTTACATTGCAGGTAATCAATATCAAACGGAGTCCAAACGCAGTGAAAGTTTTTGTGGATTTTTTGGACCAGAAGACATCCAATGGGCCGGAGAAGCACGTGGGGGGGTGCTCCAAGGGGAGCACAACCCACCAGGGCGCGCCTGGATCCCCAGGCGTGCCCTGGTGGGTTGTGCCCACCTCGTGTGCCCCCCGGACCGCCTCTTTGCTCTATGAATACCCCAATATTCCAGAAACCCTAGGAGAGTTGAAAAAAATCAATTCCAACTGCCGCAGAGTCCAGAACCACCAGATTGAATCTAGACACCATCACGAAGGGGTTCATCATGTCCATTAGTGCCTCTCTAATGATGTGTGAGTAGTCTTTTGTAGACCTTCGGGTCCGTAGTTAGTAGCTATATGGTTTCCTCTCTCTCGTTTGATTCTCAATACAATGGTCACTTGGAGATCCATATGATGTAATTATTTTGCGGTGTGTTTGTTGGGATCCGATGAACTTTGAGTTTATGATCAGATCTATCTCTTTTTGTCCATGAAATTTATTTGAGTCTTCTTCAATCTCTTATATGCATGATTGCTTATAGCCTCATATTTCTTCTCCGATATTTGGGTTTTGTTTGGCCAACTTGATCTATTTATCTTGCAATGGGAAGAGGTGCTTTGTGATGGGTTCGATCTTACGGTTCTTGATCCTAGTGACAGAAGGGGAAGCGACACGTATGTATTGTTGGCATTAAGGATAACAAGATGGGGTCTATTTCTACATAAATAGCTCTTGTCTACATCATGTCATCGTTCTTATTGTATTACTTTGTTTCTCCATGAACTTAATACACTAGATGCATGCTGGATAGCGGTCGATGTGTGGAGTAATAGTAGTAGATGCAGGAGGAGTCGGTCTACTAATCTTGGACGTGATGCCTACATAATGATCATTGCCTGGATATCATCATGATTATTTGAAGTTCTATCAATTCTCCAACAGTAATTCATTTACCCACCATTTGCTATTTTTCTCGAGAGAAGCCACTAGTAAAAACTACGACCCTGGGTCTCTTCCTTAATATATTTGCCTTGGCGATATTTTTTATTTGCCTTTTATTTTCAGATCTATTATACCAAAAATACAAAAATACCTTGCTGCAATTTACTTTATCCGAGATCTATTTATCCTATCTATCATATTTTTATCACGTATGTTTGCCAATTTCTAGTGCAGTTACCCGAAAGGGATTGACAACCCCTTTTACACGTCGGGTTGCGAGTATTTGTTATTCGTGTGAAGGTGATGTTTACGTAGTGTTGCTTGGTTCTCCTACTGGTTTGATAACCTTAGTCTCATCATTGAGGGAAATACCTACCGTTGGTGTGCTGCATCATCCCTTCTTCTTTGGGGACATAGTTCTAGCAGACATCACTCCCCTGACAGATGGGACTCACCAGCTATATCTTCGCACGCAAGGAAGTGCCTCCTTACCTCCCTGATATTTGGGACCCACCCGGTCGAACCGTATGTAGGGTTGTCTATCTGGTCGTGAACATGTTCGTACATACTAGTCGATCGGTCTGTCTGCAGGCTGCAGCGATGAACCATGGCCGAGTAAGGAAGGGCATGTGTCATAGTAGAGGCGCGGACTTAGCATGTCATGCGGTCCCGTTAAATATTGTGTACATGTACGTATAACCAGGGTGCAAGAAAGTAAATACGACCACACACGTACATATGGGCAGGGTCTCGAGCGCCCACTCGCACATACATACGGCCATGGCTTGTGTACATGAAGAGGCAGCGGAGAGCAGTGAGGGAGTCCTGTTCATCGGCAGCCAACTGGCTGGGTTGGAACGGAGAAACTGCGGCATGTTCATCAGGAGGCAACGGAACGCGTCCTGTTCATCGGGAGCCAACCGGCTTGGACGGAACAGCCAAAACGAGGCCTGGCGTACTGCAGAACGAAGGAAACGGCCTTATGTTCGACCGCCTACGGTCGAAACAGGATCCTGTTCATCGGGAGGGGTATGGTGTACCGCAAAACTAAGCAAACAGACTTCTCTTCGACCTCCTACAGTTGATATGGGGTCCTATTGATTGGGAGGAGTCTGGCGTACCACAAAACGGGGCTCCACGGGCTACTGTTCATCCACTGTCAACCTCCTCCAGCCTCCACCTGCTACTGTTCATTCACGGCATCTCCCTGCTTCCTCCACGGGCTCCTGTTCCTCCAGCCTCCACCGACTAATGTTCAACCAGCCCTCCATGGGGTCCTGTTCGTCTAGCCTCCACCGACTACTGTTCAACCAGCCCTCCACACGGGGTCCTGTTCAACCAGCCCTCCATGGGGTCCTTTTCATCCACCCCCAATCGGCTCAGGTGTGTGGCGTCCTCCTCTCGATCGGGGTCCTATTCATCCAGCGGCAACAGGCTCTACTACCATGGTGTCCTATTCATCCAACCCCCACCGGGAACTGTTCATCTAACCCCCAACAACCATCACTGTTCATCAAGAGGCAGTGATAACCCACAAGTATAGGGGATCGCAACCATTTTTGAGGGTAGAGTATTCAACCCAAATTTATAGATTCGACACAAGGGGAGCCAAAGAATATTTGAAGGTATTATCAGCTGAGTTGTCAATTCAACCACACTTGGAGATTAATTATCTGCAGCAACATGATCAGTAGCAAAGTAATATGATAGTTTTGATAATAGTAGCAGTAGCAATGGTAACGGTAACCATGATAGCAGTAGTTTTGTAACAAGTGCAACAGTAACGATAGCAATAGTAACTTAGCAAGAACAATATAAGAAAATTCATAGGCATTGGATCGGTGACTTGTTGGATGATATTCATCATGAGACGGTTATAACCTAGGGCGATACGGCACTAGCTCCAGTTCATCAGTATAATGTAGGCATGTATTCTGTAAATAGTCATACGTGCTTATGGAAAGAACTTGCATGACATCTTTTGTCCTACCCTCCCGTGGCAGTGGGGTCCTATTGGAAACTAAGGGATATTAAGGCCTCCTTTTAATGGAGAACCGGAACAAAGCATTAACACATGGTGAATACATGAACTCCTCAAACTACGGTCATCACCGGGAGTGGTCTCGACTATTTTCACTCCGGGGTTGCTGGATCATAACACGTAGTAGGTGACTATAACTTGCAAGATCGAATATAGAACATGGATATAATGGTGAAAACATAAACGGTTTAGATCTGAAATCATGACACCTGGGCCCAAAGTGACAAGCATTAAGCATGGCAAACTCAAAGCAACATCAATCTTAGAACATAGTTGAAAGTGCAACTATCCCTGGGTGGTTTTGGTAATTATTAACAACATTTAGCTCATTGAGATAATGCTATTTCAAGATAAATATTTCAGGAAAGCTCAATGATTGACATGGCATGTATTAGGAATGTGGACCCCTCAAAATGCTAAGGAAAAAAGATTGGCTCAAGCTCTAAAGCTCAAGCTCAAGACTCTACATTTTACTTTTAGTGATCTAAGATCACATTGAGTGTGACGCCCCAAGTCCGGAGCTTCAGATGCCATCCAGGGTTTCCGGGTTTCGTCGTGTGTTTTGTTTCGTTCGTTGCATCATGTGCATTGCATCATGTCATCATGCCATCATCTCATAAATCTTTTACAACTCAACTAAATAAACCATATGGATCTTCGATCCATTTAAACCGAGGGAATTCACATGGTGAGTTCTCTTTATAACATATCATCCCAGTATTTAGGGACCTACTATAAATATTCCATTAGTTTGGAATTAACCGCAAACACAGTTGCAATGTAAACTCTCAAGTGTCTTCTGCTTCAAGTTTCACCTCCAAACTTTGCCAACAATTCTTTTCCCTTTTATCGAGACTCTTCCTGTCTTCCCAACATTTTTGGACTCTTAAAAAAACCTTGAGTTTATTCAAACCATTTGAACTAAATTCAAATGTATTTGAATTTAAATCTTTCAATCATGCCACTTTCATTTTCCTAGATCGAGCTCAGTTTTGTGAGTCTGAAAAAATACCCCTTTGCCTAAGTCCCTTCTCTTCTCTTCCCTTTTTATTTTCCTTTCCTTTCGTTCTTTCTTTTTTTCTTTCTTTCTCTGGTACGAGAGAATGAGGGAGAGAGGAGAACCCCAGTGCAGCCCAGTCGGCCAGTTGGGCCTCCAGCAGCCTCGTCCCACTAGTGGCCCAAGGCCCAGTCATGCCCCCGTAAACCTAGCGAGCCCCTCCTCGTTCCCTTCCGCCGCCGCTGGCCCGATCCCCATCTCACTGCTCGATACGCCAACCTCTCGCTCCCGTGCCTGATCGATCCAGCGCCTCCAAGGGCGACACCCGATTCCCGTGGCCCTGACCTCGGCCTCGTCCATGGCGCCGCGCCGCCGACCACCAGCAGGACGCCGCCATGGACGCGCCCGTCCCCGAGCATTGATCCGGCCCTCGTCGAGCCTCCGTGCAGCACCCGCCTCCCTGGATGCGTCTCTGGTATCTCCGTCCTCCAGCCGCGCCCGAGGGAGCTCCCCGAAGCCGGCACCGTGTTCCTCCAGCACCACCACCAGGCTGTCCTCTCCTTCCCCCTGCGCAGGAGCTCGCAGCCACCACCATGGCACGTCTTGCTACTCCCCCCCCAGCACCCCAATCCTTCCCTTCTACTCCCTCAGTCATGGCACTTCGCCGCTCTTTTGCTCGCCCGCCTTGCCTCGCACGACCTGCATGGCCGCCGGCCATGGATGCCATCATGTTGGCCTAAAGCTTCGAGTGCGCTGCTGTGCCTTGCTGCTCCTGCTTCGTACGACAACTGATGACCTCCGTCGAGCTCGCCCGGCCACCTTCGACCTCGGCGTGGCCCTGCCTCCACTAGCAGTCTCCTGCTGTCGGCCGTTTCCATGGGTTCGGGGAGCCCCAAGTCATTTCCGTGGCCTTCGTGTCTATTGATGCTCCGCTATTTTCTTTCTCCATCGTCTCCCCGAGCTCGTCAAATCCTGTACCCGGAGCCCAAGTCAGAAGACTCCATGGATGTACATCTCATTTGTGCCATTTTGGATGATCAAGGACGTTTCGGCTTTCTTCAAATACCATTACACCCGAAGACCACGGATTCGTGAAGTTCCACTACCGTCGCCGTGGATCCAACAAGTTCCCGAGTACGACTACTTCCCATGACGACCTTGTACCACTACCGTCCCGATGATCGCCGATGAACGATAGGACGACTACTTCTACCGCCGTCGCCGTGAACATCTACTTCCACTACCGTCGCCGGAATCGCGAGAACCTCTACCGACGACCTCAGAACGTGTACGATGACAGTTGCCGAAGACCCATACCTCTACCGCTTCCCGAACATGAATGATTACCTCCATTACAAACGCCCCGAGAACGTCTACTTCCTCTACCATCACCGAGTACCACTACTTCCCACGACGATCTGGAACGACTACACCGCTTGACTCGGACTTCTCCAGTAACGCACGTTTCGAAGGTATGACCCCGAGACGACCACCGTAAACGAATGCATTGTGATGTATGAGATGCTCGTTCTTGCACCGTGCTCGATTTGTCGGTGCACGTTGCCCTCTTTTACCTTGTCACCGTCATGTGGGAACCCGGTAACTGGGAGCACCCCACCTTCTATCGCATGTCACGCTCCCGTCGCACTTTCTTTGCACCGGGATCTCAATCGAGTTACCAGAACCGGAACGTTGTCGTGGCACTGTTTCGTTATCGTTGTTGTGGCTCCCCTTTTCATTTCCGCCACGATGACAAATGCTTCTTAATATGCTCTTGTCAACTTTTAATAAAAATTGCATAAACTTGTTCATGTCATCCGCATCATGAAAACAACAATTAAAATGTTTAGATTGTTGTTGCACCAAATTACTAATGCATATGGGGATTTACCAGATTTGTTGTTTGTTATATCCGGCCCCATTTAATTTGTTTAGATAGTATAGTTCTGTTATGCTTCACCTCTTGCCATGCTAACCAACATTTAATATTGTTGGGTACCTAAACGAGAGAGAACTAAATAATTGATGTGGTGTTCCGTCAATATGCAACTAGTTGCATCTTGAGCTCCACTTAACTTATAGTTTTGTTTGTGCCCTTTGCCATGCCATGATTCATTAAATCGGACATGCATCATACTTGTTTGCGCATCATGCCATGTTTATGTGGTGGTTGTTTACGATGTTCTGTGCTTCTTTTCGGTGTTGCTCCTTCGGGTTGGATCCGGTAACGTCGCGTTTGTGAGGACCCGTTCGACTACGTCCGTTTGTCTTCTTCATGGACTCGTTCTTCTTCCTTGCGGGATCTCAGGCAAGATGACCATACCCTCGAAATCACTTATATCTTTGCTTGCTAGTTGCTCGCTCTTTTGCTATGCCTATGCTGCGATACCTACCACTTGCTTATCATGCCTCCCATGTTGTTAAACCAAGCCTCTAACCCACCTTTCCTAGCAAACCGTTGTTTCACTATGTTATTGCTTTGCTCAGCCCCTCTTATAGCGTTGTTAGTTGCAGGTGAAGATTGAAGTTTGTTCCTTGTTGGAACATGGAGATGTTGTTCCTTGTTGGAACATGTTTACTTGTTGGGATATCACAATATCTCTTATTTAATTAATGCATCTATATACTTGGTAAAGGGTGGAAGGCTCGGCCTTATGCCCGGTGTTTTGTTCCACTCTTGCCGCCCTAGTTTCCGTCATATCGGTGTTATGTTCCCGGATTTTGCGTTCCTTACGCGGTTGGGTCATAATGGGAACCCCTTGACAGTTCGCCTTGAATAAAATTCCTCCAGCAAGGCCCAACATTGGTTTTACCATTTGCCACCTAGCCTTTTTCTTTCCCTTGAGTCAGCCAGCTCAAGGGTCATCTTATTTTAACCCCCCCGAGCTAGTGCTTTTTTAAGTGTTGGTCCAAACCGAGCGATGTCCGAGGCTACCAGGGGCAACTCTGGGCTGGCTTACCCGACGTCTTGCTCATCCGGTGTGCCCTGAGAACGAGATATGTGCAGCTCCTATCGGGATTTGTCGGCACATCTGGGTGGCTTTGCTGGTCTTGTTTTACCATTGTCGAAATGTCTTGTAACTGGGATTCCGAGTCTGATCGGGTCTTCCCGCTAGAAAGAATATCCTTCGTTGACCGTGAGAGCTTGTGATGGGCTAAGTTGGGACACCCCTGCATGGATTTGAACTTTCGAAAGCCGGGCCCGCGGTTATGGGCAGATGGGAATTTGTTAATGTCCGGTTGTAGAAAACCTGAAGTTGACCTTAATTAAAATACATCATCCGCGTGTGTAACCGTGATGGTCTCTTTCCGGCGGAGTCCGGGAAGTGAACACGGTGTTGGAGTTATGCTTGACGTAGGTTGTTCTAGGATCACTTCTTGATCATAGTTTCTCGACCGTGCTTTGCCTTCTCTTCTCGCTCTCATTTGCGTATGTTAGCCACCATATATGCTAGTCGCTTGCTGCAGCTCCACCTCATAACTTTTACCTTACCCATAAGCTTAAATAGTCTTGATCGCGAGGGTGCGAGATTGCTGAGTCCCCGTGGCTCACAGTTACTTCCTAAACCAGCATGTAGGTGTCGTTGAACCGTGCAGATGACGCAACCAAGATCAAGGAGGAGCTCGATGAAGATCTTGTCCTTTGTTTTGTTTCGTTCTAGTTGATCAGTAGTGGAGCCCAGTTGGGGTCGACCGGGGATCTGTGTGGCATTTGGGGTAGTCTTCTTTTATTTTGGCTCCGTAGTCGGGCCTTGATTGTATCTGGTTGATGTAATGCTTTATTCATGTAACTGTGTGAAGTGGCGATTGTAAGCCAACTATGTATCTCTTTCCCTTATGTATTACATGGGTTGTGTGAAGATTACCTCACTTGCGACATTGCTTTCAATGCGGTTATGCCTCTAAGTCGTGCTTCGACACGTGGGAGATATAGCCGCATCGAGGGCGTTACAAGTTGGTAATCAGAGCCTTCCCCGACCTTAGGAGCCCCCACTGCTTGATCGAATTAGCGGGCAAGTTGAGTCTAGAAAAATGTTTTGAGTAATCTAGGAATTACATATCAGAGATTTTAGGAATTCTTTTTACTCCCCAGTCCCTTCATCGCTCTGGTAAGGCATCCTGACGTAGAGTTTTGACTCTTCTCTTCTCAAATTTCACTAAAAAAAATTTTTAGGATCACGCGGGTATCTTGTAATCGTTCCGATGGTTTTATGACGAGAACATTGTCTTGGTGCCTCCTGTTAGGAGTTTTGTGGAAGTGTCCCGGGGAGTTGAGCTCTGAGGTGTTGTCGTCAAAATTTTATCGTTGCAGTTCTGGAATACCTGAGTTTAGTTTCGCCAACATCGAAAATCTCTTTTATGCAGTTCGTTGGTGAGATAACCTCGACGCCACCCAGTACTGGGGCGGGAGTTCAGGAGTATTGCCATAACTTGCATAACGGATGCTTTTCGAAGGTTGAGGTAGTTGATTTCCGAAGGTTTCTTGGTTATGTGTTGAAGGATGGATACAACTGGATGTAGGATTTGCTAGTTTTGGGTGAGATATTATGCTTCCCCTGTATCCCCAACACCTGATTTCATAACCGGAAAATTTCGGGAGTTTATAAGTGGGAATTCAAGTAGCTCTTAGGTTATCTTTCCGATAGATGTATGATATGAAATTGGGGTTCGACGTCTAGTGGTCCGCCTATTCACGGTCGGTTTTACAGTGGTCTCGTTGTGTCTTAAAGAGTCCTTGGCTATGCCGACTCGGGGACACTTCGTATGTCTTGTGCACTGCCGTGTACATGATGGTGATGTACGATCGAGCCCGTGTAGGCCCCACCACGAAAACTTCGGACGAAATCTCTATCATATGTTTGTTCCGGCTTATTCTGCAAGCCAATCCTTTGTTTTGTTTTGAGTTGTGGTATTTGAGTTGCTTCAAAGTCAAATGTTGATTCCATACTTTTCCTAAGTGGTGTTCTCATACTGCTATGTGAATACTAATCCTTCATAATAATCGAGATTGTCATGTCAATCCTTTTCAACCGGTGTGCTTCTCTTCAAGTGGATCCGATCATTTCAATATCAGCAAGATCTATTACTAGTTCTTCTCAACGGCATTTGTTTCATCCGTTCTAAGTTGTCTTTATTTTTCCCACCCTCCCACCCTTGTTTGCCTTGAAGGATTCATATTTCTTAATCACTATCCATTTTATTGATGGAAGTCTCTCCATTCTTTTTCCTTCATGTTTTTACCCGGTGTTTCTCATGAAGATGCTCTACTTGTTCTTCATTCTCCATTCTTTTCTTCTCCGGTGGATTCAATTCAAGTTTTTGGTGTTGATCATATCCTTTCCTCATTTCAGAAGTTTTATCATACCGGTGCTCATCATATTCATTCATTTCCCGCTATTCAATTATTCCGGAGTGCTGAAGATATCTCGGAAGGCTCATCTTTTCCTTCAAGATACGTTCAAACCTATTCCGAGGTTGTTATCTCTTTCAAGCCATTTTATTTAACCGGTGCTTTCTCTCTTTTAAATTGTTCAATGGTGTTTCTTTTGAGTGGGCCCTAACCCACAGGTCTTTTTCCAGGATCTCACCTGACTCTTCTTATTCTCCTGGAGCTTTTCAAATTCATCTCAAAGTTTGATGTAAGAATGAATTATCATGAGTCATATGTATTTCTCCAAGATCTATCAAATTCTTTTAACCGTTGGTTCAACCTTTCTATTTGTCATCCCGGAGTATCTCAACATTTCTTGGTGGTGTTTCTCATCGTCATTCTCTGCATTTGAAGACCAAAAGAAGAGTTTCTCTTAAATCTTGCTCCATTCTCTTCAAGATTCGTGATTCTAGCTTGTTGCCATCCTCTCATAATTGTTTTCGATTGTGAGATATTCTTTTCATCCATCCGGAGCAATTCAGGAGTCTTTTCAGCTTGTGCCTCCGAAGGCCATCATTTTGGAAGGTTTATTCATTCTCAGAAAAATATATCATTCTCCAATCTTGCCGGTACATCGTTCAAGTGATCTCTAATCAGTTCGTGATCTCTTCGTTCTCATGTATCTAAATCCTAGCAAGTATTTTCATTCATTTGCTAATTCCTCCCGGTGTTTCTTTATCTTCTCTTTGTTCATTTTTTAATTCTTACGGTGGTTCGTTCAAGATTTCTCTTCCTTATCAATTCATTGTTATTTCAATTCTACCGGTGGTTCGTTGAAGACCTTCCTCAAGTTTGCGCGATATCTATATTAATCCTTTTTACGAGAATGAGTAGTATGCCAAATACGTTGATCGTCATCAATTTAATTGGTGAATGATAATCATAATGTAATTCTCATTCTTGTTTCATCGAGTGAACTCAATTTCCTATTCCGGAGGCTCATCAAATTCTCGTCTTCATTTGTTTCATCTTTCTTTTCCGGAGTTCTAGTTTTCCGCTATCTCATCACAAAGTCCATCTAAATCATTACAAGGTTTCACATTGTGTTTCGAATTTCTCTTTATTTTTGTTATTCTTTTGTTTTACCGGAGTTCTTCATGAAGGTTCTACATGATGGTTCATAAAGGATGTTATTTCTTCTCCAAGTTTTTCATCGAGATTTTTCTAAGAAGCTCAAGCTTTCTTCGTATTGTAATCCGGAGTGCAATTATTTCTTCCGTATCATTGGAGGTGGTATTATGTCATTCTTGATAATTTGAATTCATGTTTCATGATTCATATGTTGTCATGAATGAGGTATTTTAAATCCATCAATCTCGTCATTGGAGTTATCTTGGGTTCTATTTCACCTAAAGCCTTCTCTAAGGTTTGTTGCTATTATGGTGCTTATAAATGACCCAAGTTCTTCTTTCATCCTTCTGGTGCAATAAGCTTTCTTGTCTCCTTGTTCATACCAATCCAATTCTTTTCCCGTGAGTGGCAGGTTGCTACCTCATAATTTGAGATGTATTCCTTAAGACCATATCAAGCTCATCTTTTCGTTGTTGGTGTTCCAACAACTCCATTCGACCCTTCTCCTAAGGATGCCTTCTCAAGCTCTTTTGGGGCATAAGATGGCATTTTCGTCTCCATTCTTTTATTTCAATTATCTATCTTCTATTCTTTTGTTCCGGAGCCGTTGTCATGTTGCTCTTTTCTCTCATCATTTTGGATCGTGTTCTTTTCATGCTTGACCATTCAACAGGAGTGTTCTGTCCTTTTTGTTCAAGTTCTTTTCGCCTTATCAAGCCTTGCAAACCTTCTCAACAGGAGTACTGCCCAAAGTTATTCTTCCTTGTTCCTCTTTGCTAACAGAGTGTTTTCAACTTCATTTATCTCTGTTGTATTCTTTCCTTGAAATGGTTTAACCTTTTACAAGGTTCTTTGGTCTCACTCGTTTGTCAAAGGAGCAACTTAGTTTTACCTCTTCTCTTTCTTCTCCGTTTTCCCTCCGGTGCAATTCTAGATCTCGGGACGAGATCCTCTCGTAGTGGTGGAGTGTTGTGACGCCCCAAGTCCGGAGCTTCAGATGCCTTCCAGGGTTTCCGGGTTTCGTCGTGTGTTTTTTTTTGGTTCGTTGCATCATGTGATTGCATCATGTCATCATGCCATCATCTCATAAATCTTTTACAACTCAACTAAATAAACCGTATGGATTTTCGATCCATTTAAACTGAGGGAATTCACATGGTGAGTTCTCTTTATAACATATCATCCTAGTATTTAGGGACCTACTATAAATATTCCATTAGTTTGGAATTAACCGCAAACACACTTGCAATTTAAACTCTCAAGTGTCTTCTGCTTCAAGTTTCACCTCCAAACTTTGCCAACAATTCTTTTCCCTTTTATCGAGACTCTTCCTGTTTTCCCAACATTTTTGGACTCTTAAAAAAAACCTTGAGTTTATTCAAACCATTTGAATTAAATTCAAATGTATTTGAATTTAAATCTTTCAATCATGCCACTTTCATTTTCCTAGATCGAGCTCAGTTTTGTGAGTCTGAAAAAAATACCCCTTTGCCTAAGTCCCTTCTCTTCCCTTTTTATTTTCCTTTCCTTTTTTTTTTCTTTCTTTCTCTGGTACGAGAGAATGAGGGAGAGAGGAGAACCCCAGTGCAGCCCAGTCGGCCAGTTGGGCCTCCAGCAGCCTCGTCCCACCAGTGGCCCAAGGCCCAGTCACGCCCCCGTAAACCTAGCGAGCCCCTCCTTGTTCCCTTCCGCCGCCGTTGGCCCGATCCCCATCTCACTGCTCGATATCCCAACCTCTCGCTCCTATGCCTGATCGATCCAGCGCCTCCAAGGGCGACGCACGATTCCCGCGGCCCTGACCTCGGCCTCGGCCATGGCACCGCGCCGTCGACCACCAGCAGGACGCCGTCCATGGACGCGCCCGTCCCCGAGCATCGATCCCGCCCTCATCGAGCCTCCGTGCAGCACCCGCCTCCCTAGATGCGTCTCTGGTATCTCCATCCGCCAGCCGCGCCCGAGGGAGCTCCCCGAAGCCGGCGCCGTGTTCCTCCAGCACCACCACCAGGCTGCCCTCTCCTTCCCCCTGCGCAGGAGCTCGCAGCCACCACCATGGCGCGTCTTGCTACTCCCCCCAGCACCCCAATCCTTCCCTTCTACTCCCTCAGTCATGGCACTTCGCCGCTCTTTTGCTCGCCCGCCTTGCCTCGCACGACCTGCATGGCCGCCGGCCATGGATGCCATCATGTTGGCCTAAAGCTTCGAGTGCGCTGCTGTGCCTTGCTGCTCCTGCTTCGTACGACAACTGATGACCTCCGTCGAGCTCGCCCGGCCACCTTCGACCTCGGCGTGGCCCTGCCTCCACTAGCAGTCTCCTGCTGTCGGCCGTTTCCATGGGTTCGGGGAGCCCAAGACCCAAGTCATGTCCGTGGCCTTCGTGTCTATTGATGCTCCGCTGTTTTCTTTCTCCATCGTCTCCCCGAGCTCGTCAAATCCTGTACCCGGAGCCCAAGTCAGAAGACTCCATGGATGTACATCTCATTTGTGCCATTTTGGATGATCAAGGACGTTTCGGCTTTCTTCAAATACCATTACACCCGGAGACCACGGATTCGTGAAGTTCCACTACCGTCGCCGTGGATCCAACAAGTTCCCGAGTACGACTACTTCCCACGACGACCTTGTACCACTACCGTCCCGATGATCGCCGATGAACGATAGGACGACTACTTCTACCGCCGTCGCCGTGAACATCTACTTCCACTACCGTCGCCGGAATCGCGAGAACCTCTACCGACGACCTCAGAACGTGTACGATGACAGTTGCCGAAGACCCATACCTCTACCGCTTCCCAACATGAATGATTACCTCCATTACAAACGCCCCGAGAACGTCTACTTCCTCTACCATCACCGAGTACCACTACTTCCCACGGCGATCTGGAACAACTACACCGCTTGACTCGGACCGCTCCGGTAACGCACACTTCGAAGGTATGACCCCGAGACGACCGCCGTGAACGAATGCATTGTGATGTATGAGATGCTCGTGCTTGCACCGTGCTCGATTTGTCGGTGCACGTTGCCCTCTTTTACCTTGTCACCGTCATGTGGGAACCCGGTAACTGGGAGCACCCCACCTTCTATCGCATGTCCCGCTCCCGTCGCACTTTCTTTGCACCGGGATCTCAATCGAGTTACTAGAACCAGAACGTTGTCGTGGCACCATTTCGTTATCGTTGTTGTGGCTCCCCTTTTCATTTCCGCCACGATGACAAATGCTTCTTAACATGCTCTTGTAAACTTTTAATAAAAATTGCATAAACTTGTTCATGTCATCCGCATCATGAAAACAACAATTAAAATGTTTAGATTGTTGTTGCACCAAATTACTAATGCATATGGGGATTTACCAGATTTGTTGTTTGTTATATCCGGCCCCATTTAATTTGTTTCGATAGTATAGTTTTGTTATGCTTTACCTCTTGCCATGCTAACCAACATTTAATATTGTTGGGTACCTAAACGAGAGAGAACTAAATAATTGATGTGGTGTTCCGTCAATATGCAACTAGTTGCATATTGAGCTCCACTTAACTTGTAGTTTTGTTTGTGCCCTTTGCCATGCCATGCTTCATTAAATCGGACATGCATCATACTTGTTTGCGCATCATGCCATGTTTATGTGGTGGTTGTTTACGATGTTGTGTGCTTCTTTTCGGTGTTGCTTCTTTGGGTTGGATCCGGTAACGTCGCGTTTGTGAGGACCCGTTCGACTACGTCCGTTTGTCTTCTTCATGGACTCGTTCTTCTTCCTTGCAGGATCTCAGGCAAGATGACCATACCCTTGAAATCACTTCTATCTTTGCTTGCTAGTGACTTTCTCTTTTGCTATGCCTATGCTGCGATACCTACCACTTGCTTATCATGCCTCCCATGTTGTTAAACCAAGCCTCTAACCCACCTTTCCTAGCAAACCGTTGTTTCGCTATGTTATCGCTTTGCTCAGCCCCTCTTATAGCGTTGTTAGTTGCAGGTGAAGATTGAAGTTTGTTCCTTGTTGGAACATAGAGATGTTGTTCCTTGTTGGAACATGTTTACTTGTTGGGATATCACAATATCTCTTATTTAATTAATGCATCTATATACTTGGTAAAGGGTGGAAGGCTCGGCCTTATGCCCGGTGTTTTGTTACACTCTTGCCGCCCTAGTTTCCGTCATATCGGTGTTATGTTCCCGGATTTTGCGTTCCTTATGCGGTTGGGTCATAATGGGAACCCCTTGACAGTTCGCCTTGAATAAAATTCCTCCAGCAAGGCCCAACATTGGTTTTACCATTTGCCACCTAGCCTTTTTCTTTCCCTTGAGTCGGCCAGCTCAAGGGTCATCTTATTTTAACCCCCCCCGAGCTAGTGCTTTTTTAAGTGTTGGTCCAAACTGAGCGATGTCCGAGGCTACCAGGGGCAACTCTGGGCTGGCTTACCCGACGTCTTGCTCATCCGGTGTGCCCTGAGAACGAGATATGTGCAGCTCCTATCGGGATTTGTCGGCACATCTGGGTGGCTTTGCTGGTCTTGTTTTACCATTGTCGAAATGTCTTGTAACCGGGATTCCGAGTCTGATCGGGTCTTCCCGCTAGAAAGAATATCCTTCGTTGACCGTGAGAGCTTGTGATGGGCTAAGTTGGGACACCCCTGCATGGATTTGAACTTTCGAAAGCCGTGCCCGCAGTTACGGGCAGATGGGAATTTGTTAATGTCCGGTTGTAGAAAACCTGAAGTTGACCTTAATTAAAATACATCAACCGCGTGTGTAACCGTGATGGTCTCTTTCCGGCGGAGTCCGGGAAGTGAACACGGTGTTGGAGTTATGCTTGACGTAGGTTGTTCTAGGATCACTTCTTGATCATAGTTTCTCGACCGTGCTTTGCCTTCTCTTCTCGCTCTCATTTGCGTATGTTAGCCACCATATATGCTAGTCGCTTGCTGCAGCTCCACCTCATACCTTTTACCTTACCCATAAGCTTAAATAGTCTTGATCGCGAGGGTGCGAGATTGCTGAGTCCCCGTGGCTCACAGTTACTTCCTAAACCAGCTTGTAGGTGTCGTTGAACCGTGCAGATGACGCAACCAAGATCAAGGAGGAGCTCGATGAAGATCTTGTCCTTTGTTTTGTTTCGTTCTAGTTGATCAGTAGTGGAGCCCAGTTGGGGTCGACCGGGGATCTGTGTGGCATTTGGGGTAGTCTTCTTTTATTTTGGCTCCGTAGTCGGGCCTTGATTGTATCTGGTTGATGTAATGCTTTATTCATGTAACTGTGTGAAGTGGCGATTGTAAGCCAACTATGTATCTCTTTCCCTTATGTATTACATGGGTTGTGTGAAGATTACCTCACTTGCGACATTGCTTTCAATGCGGTTATGCCTCTAAGTCGTGCTTCGACACGTGGGAGATATAGCCGCATCAAGGGTGTTACAAGATGGTAATCAGAGCCTTCCCCGACCTTAGGAGCCCCCACTGCTTGATCGAATTAGCGGGCAAGTTGAGTCTAGAAAAATGTTTTGAGTAATCTAGGAATTACATATCAGAGAGTTTAGGAATTCTTTTTACTCCCCAGTCCCTTCATCGCTCTGGTAAGGCATCCTGACGTAGAGTTTTGACTCTTCTCTTCTCAAATTTCACTAAATTTTTTTAGGATCACGCGGGTATCTTGGAATCGTTCCGATGGTTTTATGACGAGAACATTGTCTTGGTGCCTCCTGTCAGGGGTTTGGTGGAAGTGTCCCGGGGAGTTGAGCTCTGAGGTGTTGTCGTCATAATTTTATCGTTGTAGTTCTGGAATACCTGAGTTTAGTTTCGCCAACATCGAAAATCTCTTTTATGCAGTTCGTTGGTGAGATAACCTCGACGCCACCCAGTACTGGGGCGGGAGTTCGGGAGTATTGCCATAACTTGCATAACGGATGCTTTTCGAAGGTTGAGGTAGTTGATTTCTGAAGGTTTCTTGGTTATGTGTTGAAGGATGGATACAGCTCGACGTAGGATTTGCTAGTTTTGGGTGAGATATTATGCTTCCCCTGTATCCCCAACACCTGATTTCATAACCGGAAAATTTCGGGAGTTTATAAGTGGGAATTCAAGTAGCTCTTAGGATATCTTTCCGACAGATGTATGATATGAAATTGGGGTTCGACGTCTAGTGGTCCGCCTATTCACGGTCGGTTTTACAGTGGTCTCGTTGTGTCTTAAACAGTCCTTGGCTATGCCGAGTCGGGGACGCTTCGTATGTCATGTGCACTGCCGTGTACATGATGGTGATGTACGATCGAGCCCGTGTAGGCCCCACCATGAAAACTTTGGACGAAATCTCTATCATATGTTTGTTCCGGCTTATTCTGCAAGCCAATCCTTTGTTTCGTTTTGAGTTGTGGTATTCGAGTTGCTTCAAAGTCAAATGTTGATTCCATACTTTTCCTAAGTGGTGTTCTCATACTCCTATGTGAATACTAATCCTTCATAATAATCGAGATTGTCATGTCAATCCTTTTCAACCGGTGTGCTTCTCTTCAAGTGGATCCGATCATTTCAATATCAGCAAGATCTATTACTAGTTCTTCTCAACGGCGTTTGTTTCATCCGTTCTAAGTTGTCTTTATTTTTCCCACCCTCCCACCCTTGTTTGCCTTGAAGGATTCATATTTCTTAATCACTATCCATTTTATTGATGGAAGTCTCTCCATTCTTTTTCCTTCATGTTTTTACCCGGTGTTTCTCATGAAGATGCTCTACTTGTTCTTCATTCTCCAT
>NC_041380.1:214706746-214756380 GCF_002162155.2 Triticum dicoccoides
ATTTCCCGCTATTCAATTATTCCGGAGTGCTGAAGATATCTCGGAAGGCTCATCTTTTCCTTCAAGATACGTTCAAACCTATTCCGAGGTTGTTATCTCTTTCAAGCCATTTTATTTAACCGGTGCTTTCTCTCTTTTAAATCGTTCAACGGTGTTTCTTTTGAGTGGGCCCTAACCCACAGGTCTTTTTCCAGGATCTTACCTGACTCTTCTTATTCTCCCGGAGCTTTTCAAATTCATCTCAAAGTTTGATGTAAGAATGAATTTTCTGATTCGGTTCCACCGAGTTTGGTGATTTGTGTGTAACAGTTAGATTTTGTGTGGAGGCTATATATGCCCCTCCACCCACTCTTCATTCATGGAGAGAGCCATCAGAACATGCCTACACTTCCAACATTCATTTTCTGAGAGAAAACCACCTACTCATGTGTTGAGATCAAGACATTCCATTCCAACCATATGAATCTTGATCTCTAGCCTTCTCCAAGTTGCTTTCCACTCAAATCATCTTTCCACCAAATCCAAATCAATGAGAGAGATGAGTGTTGGGGAGACTATCATTTGAAGCACAAGAGCAAGGAGTTCATCATCAACACACCATTTATTACCTTTTGGAGAGTGGTGTCTCCTAGATTGGTTAGGTGTCACTTGGGAGCCTCCATCAAGATTGTGGAGTTGAACCAAGGAGTTTGTACGGGCAAGGAGATCGCCTACTTCATGAAGATATACCCTAGTGAGGCAAGTCCTTCGTGGGCGATGGCCATGGTGGGATAAACAAGGTTGCTTCTTCGTGGACCCTTCATGGGTGGAGCCCTCCATGGACTCGCGCAACTGTTACCCTTCGTGGGCTGAAGTATCCACCAACGTGGATGTACGATAGCACCACCTATCGGAACCACGCCAAAAATCTCCGTGTCTACATTGCGTTTGCTCCCTCCAAACCCCTCCCTTTTACCTTCATGTGCAATGTTTTACATTCCGCTGCTATACTCTTAGACTTGCATGTGTAGGTTGATTGCTTGACTAGTGCTAAGCTACTAAAATCTGCTGTCGGCGTTCTGGGAATAGGGGTCCCGAGACTTGCCTGCCTGCGGCCCACGACGTGGCTTTGCTGGGAGGCCTATACGGCCCATCTTCATCAACAAGGAATCAAGACCCTCGCGAGGGGCCAAGCCTCATGAGGCGGACGACACAAGACCTCCTCACGAGCGGCCTCACCAGGCTGGCTCGCGAGGGGCGGAGAGTTCAAGGCCGGGCAAACCTCGCGAGCTTCGCGTGACGTAAGCCATGACGATCGAGACCAAGCGGGCGCCAGCGCGCGTAGCGTCCTTGTTTCCTCTTTGGTACTAAGGGGGAAAGCACAGGCGCGGAGTACTGAGGCGTCAAGCAAAGGTTGGCATATTGGTGCAACGAGACCAAGACCAGAAGGATGGCAAGATGGAGGTCACCGTGGATCCCAAGACGGCGTCACCACCAAAGCCTTTGGCAGGCAAAGACTGCTTTTGTCAGGATAGCTTGTACTAGTTGTCCCCTTTCGAATTGGTCGTTGTTGGCTCCCTTCCCGCTCAATATTTGGGGAGAGGACCATGTCCTTTATAAATAGGATTAGCCACCATAGTAGGAGGGACTCATCTCGAATCCACCCGAACAACAACCAGTTCGCCAAGCACAAGAACACCTCAACCTCAGGAGGCTGTTCCTCCCCTTGTACTGTCCATCCTCAGCCCAAGAGGCAATCCACCACCACCACACTGGAGTAGGGTATTACACCACAACGGTGGCCTGAACCAGTATAAATCTCGTGTCCTTTGTGTTGCGAGTTTGCCGAGTTAGTTCGTGAGATCTTAGCTAAGTTAGGACGCGGATCGATAGGGAGGGGGGGAGATCTTCGCGCGTACTCCAGTGTTCAAACCTTAAGGGTTTTGCCGGAACCCGTGATCCGACATTTGGCGCACCAGGTAGGGGGTGCGCCAGAGTCTTCCTTCCATCGGCTCGCGCTCCACCATCTTCATGCCCGCTCCCCATGGCGGACGCCCCTCTAGCTGGATCTACTGGTGCCCACGGTGGCGCTCGGGGGCTCCGAGCCCTTGCCCCCGCCTTGCGGCAGGTGCAGTGGCCACACAAGTTCAAGCCGGAGATGCCGCCGCGCTACGACGGCGCGGCGAACCCGTAGGCTTTCCTGCTAGCATACTAGGAGGCCGTCCTGGAAGCCGGGGGCGATGACAAGGTCATGGCCAACTGGTTCCCAATGGCCCTTGTGGGCGCGCCGCGCGCCTGGCTCCTCGACCCGCCGGAGTCTTCTCTCGCCACCTGGGAGGAGCTGCGCGGCCTCTTCGTCACTCGCTTCGGGGAACCGACGACCCCTATTGTCGCAGCTCTTCTCGGCGGTTTGCAAGCACCACCCTCAGTTCGGCACATCAAGTCATACTTTTGCTTGATCGACATCGCTTCCAAGCACCTGGGGGCTCCGCCTGGCTGGGCCACGCCTGAGGCCGACCTCACCTTCGACTCGGAGGATCATCCCGCCTCCACCGTTGGCTCGGGTGCGCTCCCGGTGCTCTGCGCACCCACCATTTGCCACGTATCCATCACCAAGACACACGTCGACGGCGGCGCCAGCCTCAATGTGCTCTCCGTCGAGGCCTTCAGCCTCCTTCACGTACCGTTTGAGCGGCTCCGCCCCAGCAAGCCCTTCTCGGGAGTTGGAGGAGGCTCCAGCCGCTCCCTGGGACGGATCCGCCTCCTCGTGACCTTCGGCACGCGCGACAACTACTGCATCAAGCTCATCGACTTTGACATCGCCCGCATTGGCCTCCCATACAACGCCATCGTCGGGTACCCAGCTCTGGCCCAGTTCATCATAGCAACCCATCCTGCTTACAATCTCATGAAGATGCCGAGGAGCCAGGGCGTCCTCACCATCAATGGGGATGCTAAGGAGGCCCTAGCGGCGCTCAAGCTTGCCCTCAAGGCCGCAGCGATAGCACAACCCGCCGACGTGGATACCTCCAAGCCCAAGGGAACCGCGCCAACCAATAAGAAGCAATTTTTCACTCAGGCCAAGGCCGAAACCAAGCAAGCATTGGTCGAGAAGAACGGGTCCTCAGGGGCAACCTTTACCATAGGCGCCAACCTCGAGCCTGCTCAGGAAGAGGCGCTAGTGAAGTTTCTGCGTGCAAACAAGGGAGTGTTCGCCTGGGAGCCCGACCAGCTGGTAGGGGTCCCAAGAGATGTAATAGAGCACCACCTGAAGGTGTGCCCCAACGTACACCCTGTGAAGCAGAAGGAGAGGCGGCAGTCCACGGAGAAGCAAGCTTTCATCGTCCAAGAAACTCACAAGTTGGAGGTTGTGGGTGTCATATGCGAGGTTCGATACCCTGAGTGGCTGGCGAACCCCATCGTCGTCCCCAAGAAAGGCGGGAAGGAGCGGATGTGCGTCGACTTCACCAACCTCAACAAGGCCTGCCCCCAAGATCCGTTCCCGCTTCCATGCATCAACCAGATCGTCGACTCCACCGCCAAGTGCGACTTGCTATGCTTCCTAGACGCGTTCTCAGGGTATCACCAGATCAAGATGGAGGTAGAAGATGTGGAGAAGACGGCCTTCCTGACCCCGTGTGGGGTGTACTACTACACCTGCATGTTGTTCGGGCTACGCAACGCGGGTGCAACCTTCCAATGACTCATGCACATCGCCTTGGGGCGGCAGCTCGGGAGAAATGCTGAAGCCTACGTCGATGACATCGTGGTGAAATCCCGGGAGGCGGGGACCTTGATCCAAGACCTAGAGGAGACCTTTGAAAGCCTTCGCCAGGTGGACTTGCGGCTCAATCCGGAGAAATGCATGTTTGGCGTCCCATCCGGCAAGCTACTGGGTTTCCTAGTGTCCCATAGGGGGATCGAGGCCAACACAGAGAAAGTCAAGGCCATTGAATACATGAGTACACCACAGACCTTCAAGGAAATGCAGAAGTTGGCTGGTCAGGTGACTGTGTTGGGGTGCTTCATCTCCAAGCTTGGAGAGCGCGCCCTACCCTTCTTCAAGTTGATGAAAAAAGAAGGGCCCGTTCGAGTGGACCCCGGAGGCCGACCAAGCTTTTCAAGACCTCAAGAGATACCTGACCAGCCCTCCAGTGATGGTGGCGCCACGACCTCAGGAGCCCCTAGTGCTCACGAGTAGGTGCGCAAGATGGAGAAGCAATTCCTGGGCCTGGAGTTGCAGCACGTGCCCCGCGGCACCAACAAGGAAGCAGACAACATCGCCAGGAGAGCATCCAAGCGATAGCCCCAGGAGCCTGGCGTCTTCGAGGAGCGGCTCTTCAAGCCATCAGCAACGCCGCCGATTTCAAGAACAATTCAGCCTCGGGAGGAACTCCCGCAGCCGCCAGCCTCAGGAGCCCCAACCTATGGCCCGACCTCAGGAACGCGCCTACTCCTAGCGCTCAAGCCCCAGGAGGGGTGCTGGACCAAGGAATTCAAGGAATACCTGATGCAAGGGATGTTGCCAGAGAAGTAGGAGGACGCGGAGCGCATGGCCCGTCAGGCCACGGCATACTGCATCCAGGATGGTGAGTTATATAGAAAGCGACCAAATGACGTTACACTGCGTTGTATCTCCAGGGAACAGGGGAAAGAGCTGATAGCTGACATACACGGCGGAGACTGTGGGCAACACTCGTCATCGCGAACCCTCGTCGGCAAGGCATTCCGAAGTGGATTCTACTGTCCTACGACGCTCAATGACGCGGCCGAGCTGGTGAAGTCCTGCGAGGCCTGCCAATTCCACGCCAAGCAGATCCATCAGCCAGCTCAGGGCCTCCAAACCATCCCACTCTCATGGACGTTGCGGTCTGGGGGCTGGATATTCTGGGCCCGTTCCCTTAAGCGCCTGGGGGCTATCGATACCTCTACGTCGCCATCGACAAGTTCACTAAGTGGCCGAAAGTTGAAGCCATCCGTGCCATCCCAGCTGGCTCTGCAGTCAAGTTCATCAAGGGCCTCGTGAGCCGTTTTGGGGTCCCCAACCGCATCATCACCGATAACGGCTCGCAGTTCACTAGCAATCTCCCCAAGTCATATTGTGCTAACCTTGGAACACAGATCTGCTATGCCTCAGTAGCACACCCCAGGAGCAACGGCCAGGCCGAACGCGCCAACACGGAGGTCCTGAAGGGCCTCAAGACCAGGAACTTCAAGAAGAAGCTCGAGGCCTGCGGCAGGGGCTAGCACGACGAGCTCTAGTCTGTGCTGTGGTCGATCCGCACCACCGCCACCAAGCCAACGGGCGAAACCCCGTTCTTCCTCGTCTATGGAGCGGAAGTAGTCCTCCCTCATGAGGTCGAGCATCGCTCCACATGGGTCCCGACGTTTGATGAGACGCAGCAGGACGCCATGCGGGGGATGGAGCTCGTGCTGGGGGAGGAACGACACTGTGAAGCTGCACTACGGGCGGCAAGGTACCAGCAGGCGCTGCGACGGTACCACTGCCGCAGCGTCCGCTCTAGGACTCTTGAGGTGGGTGACCTCGTCCTGAGGCGGGTGCTCTCTAGGGAGGGGCTGCATAAGCTCTCGCCCATGTGGGAGGGCCCGTTCAAGGTCATCCACGTCTCCAGGCCTGGCGCCTCGCGCCTGGAGACACAGTGCTTGTGAAGAAGGCCCGATGCATGTGAGGAAAGGCCCAGTGCCTGTGAAGCAAGGCCCCATTCCTGTGAAGAATCGCCGCCCGTGACACTCTCACGTAATAATGAGTGGCGCTGTACATGCCCCGGAGCCTCAGGAGAGCCGCCCTTGGGCCTCGGGGGCTCCCTCCCACGCCGAGTGGCAGCACTTAGCTCCGCACTGGTGAGAAGACGTCGAAGACTAGACTAGGTGCCAGACGCGGCTTTTTATTTGCTTTCGAAAGTTGGCTCGGCCCTCTTTTAATTGAAATTTTCTTTCTGATATCTCTTGTCGGTCCCGTTTTATCGCTTTCTGCCTCTATTCTGCCTTCGCCTCTTTGGTCGACCTGTACTCTCCCTTGCGTCCCTCTCGAGGGGGCTGAATAGGTACCCTTGTGAGCTTCCTCCTTCTGTCTTTTCGCGAGGCACCCTCATTCGAGCCCACAAGCCGACACACTTCTCCCGATCCATGCCCCACGGGTATCGCGATGTGAAGCACTGAGTCAAGGCCAGCGACACCTATGACCAAGCCCCGGGTGAGCAATAAACCTCTTGACGAATTATTTGCAGTTCCTAAGCGCATATCACGTCAAGGAGGCCTCGACAGGCACTAGGAGGCAAGCGCCTTGTGAGAAGGAGGCTACCCAAAAGAAGTTGAGCTAAGTTATCCTTACATAAAATGACCGTGTTGCGACACGGCACAGGAACGACAAGCATAACATAACGATTGAGATCACAGTTCGATACACGCCCCTCCGGGGCCCATTCTGGTTTCTTTCTGATGCAGGAAGGAAAAGAAGAACAAAATAGAAGCGGCGCCTACAGCAGTTCACGGGTGTCGGTGTCAAAATCGGCGGATCTCGGGTAGGGGGTCCCGAACTGTGTGTCTAGGATCGATGGTAAGAGGAGACGGGGGACACGATGTTTACCTAGGTTCGGGCCCTCTCTATGGAGGTAATACCCTACTTCCTGCTTGATTGATCTTGATGAATATGAGTATAAAAGGAGTTGATCTACCATGAGATCATAATGGCTAAACCCTAGAAGTCTAGCCTATGTGGGTATGGTAATGAGTATATGTATCTGTCCTTTCTGGACTATCCCATTCGGTTTATATAGACACCGAGGGGATCTAGGGTTTATATGGAGTCGGTTACATAAAAAGGAATCTTCGGTCGCCAAGCTTTCCTTCCACACCAAGTAGAGTCCACTCTAGACACGATGCAGTCTTCAGCCTTCATGTCTTCATAGTCTATCAGTCCGGCCCATGGATACCAGGCCGGACGGCCGAGGACCCCTTAGTCCAGGACTCCCACAGTAGCCCCTGAACCTGACTTTCAATGAAGAGGAGTCCGGTGCGCTGATTGTCTTCGGCATTGTAAGGCGGGTTCCCCTTTCTCTGAACTCCAAGATAGTCTTCGGATGCAATGATCGTATCCTGATCTATTATGCGCATTATACACAACCGCAGAGAGAATATAATATTTGCACGAATCTAATCTGTTGACAACTTTTTTCCAACACGACATCGCGTCTGTCCGGTTATAATTTTGAACCATTTTTCGTCTACCGCTCCACGTCTTGAGACGCGGTTGCCATTGGCACGTGTAGTCAAAGCAGAGATCGTCTCCCTTATCGTGGGATTCTCATCAATGCGGGCATGGGTAACCCAACCGTGCCGATTGTACAGCCCTTGGGAATAGGCGATTAGGACGAGTGGGGAGGCGCTTGATATTCGTGGCCTTTATAAGGGGATAAGGACACTCTCCCTTTACCCACACCCTTCTTCATCTTTAGTCCTTCTGTCCTCGAGCTCTAGCGCCCAAGATTTCAGCTTTTCCTCATTCGGGAAGGCACTCCAATCATGTCCTGATCCGGAGCTGGAGGCAAGTGGATGGCCTCCTCCGTTAAGGAGAAGGACATCACGGAACTCCGGGAGGCCGGCTATCTAGCCAAGGAGATTGCTCACCGACTCCCGGCAAAAGGGCAAATTGTCCCTACCCCCCGAGCCCCATGAGAGGGTTGTGTTTCTCACACACTTCATCCGTGGGCTGGGATTCCCTCTTCATCCATTTGTCCGTGGATTGATGTTTTAATATGGGTTGGACTGCCACGATCTGGCCCCCAACTTTATCCTCAATATCTCCGCATTCATAGTTATGTGCGAAGCCTTTCTCCACATCCCACCTCACTTTGGCCTATGGCTGAAGACTTTTAATGTAAAGCCAAAGGTGGTGCGCGACCAACAGGCTGAGTGCGGAGGTGCCATGGTGGGCAAGATGCCCAATACCACCTGGATCGAAGGCTCCTTTGTAGAGACGGTGAAGGGATGGCAATCGGGGTGGTTCTATATCACCGAGCCGCGTGATGCCAACTGGGCGGCAGCTCCCAAATTCCGATCCGGAGTCCCGATGCGGCTTACCTCCTGGCAAGAGAAAGGCCTCACCTGGGGATCCTTAGAAAAGATCACGAGGCTCCAAACGTGCCTCCAGAATATGATAACCCGGAAGATGAAGCTCGTTGATGTGATCCAGGTCATGCTTGTACACTGGATCCTTCCATGTCAGCGCCGGACCTGTTATTTGTGGGAGTTCGATTCGGCCAAGCACCAGACACTGCTAAGGCTTTTCGGCACGACGCACAAAGATATCTAGAAGGTGCTCTTCAAGGGCAGCGAGACGACGCCAGCCTTGACGAAAGATCGCGGTCTCAACTTTAAGCGTCAAACCAATTCGGTAAGCCATCAAGGTATAGTCTTTAAGGACACACTCTGAGGAAGGATACTAAGCCTTCTTATGAATTTCTTTTTCAGGCCTGGGTCGACCTAGCGGGACGGAATTAATAGTCCGGCTCCGCTTCCCGAAGACGAAGAAACTCCACTCCTTACGGAGATGCTATTTCCGGTGCCTTACGACGTGCCAGAGAAGAAGGTCAAAACCACGGCCAAGGGGACCAGGAGTGGGCTTCACCAAAGGAGTACCTTGGTCATCTCATCTGACGATGAGACAGACCCCTCAGCCGCCAACGATGACGACGAGGAGGGAGGCGACTCCCCTCCTGTGGGAGGAAGGGAGAAAAGGGAGGCCTCCACGAGTTTGGAGGCGGAGGCGCCCAAGAGGGGGAGAGGCTCCCTCGTGAATAACTCCGCGTGGGATGTTGATAGCAGTCCGGAGCGACCTCGCCGGACCAAGCCTCAGGCCGCCTCGTGAGTACCAGAATCAAAAACATCTGGCCTTCTCGGTTTGTAATATTGATACATCTTCAACCTTGTCATTGCAGTCCGGCACGCGATGTCTCCCCGCGATCCTCGACGGAGTATTCGATGGACTCGAAGGAGATGGCTAGCATGTCTCCGCCACCTGCTTATTCCATCTCACCCAAGGGTGATGACGAGGTGGTGTCCAAAAAGACTTTCCCGGGCTGGGGGGAGATTCCGGAGACCATGAGGGTGATGTCCCAGGATGACTCTTCGGCCGCCGGACATACGGGGGAAAAAGTCCCCACGGGGACTGGTGACGGGGCCCGAGTTTCCTTCGGGCCTCAGCCGGATACCATTCCGGAGATCTACATGGCTTCGGGGTCCAGCGAACGGTATTCCCCTCAAGGAGGGAATGTGCCTGTTCCACTGGTGACCTCTATCCAACCAGAGGCGCCAGATAATCTGTTGGAGGCGCTAGAAGGCGCCTCTATCGTGGATGAGCATCATGTCCTTATGGACACGGTAGTAGAGAAGGTTCAGTTTGTCAAAAACGGAGTGACCGAAGCCTGCACCAGCCTTCTAACTAGCTTTGAGGTGAGTAATGTGATTGTAGGGAAAATATCACCATATAGACAGTATCCCCTGATGCTCTGTTTGGTGTTCGGGAGGAAATGCCAAACAGAGGATCGAGAATAAATATCGTAGGAGTCTAACATGAGTTGTCTATGTGAATAAGCAGGTATCACTGCAGGCTGCCACTTCTCGTGCTGCGGAAGTTTCCGGACTGAAGCGGAAACTGGAGCGGGCCGAGGAGGAGCTCGGCCTCGTGAAGAAGCAGCTGGAAGATAGCCAAGGTATGCAGTAACCTATGGGTACAGTTTGAAAAAATGAGTAGTCCATCCAGACTAAAGTGTCATAAACTTTATTAGTGGCCACGACCGAGGTGGCGGCCCTTAAGAAGGCGCTAGCTGAGGCCAAGGACAAAGTGGCCAAGAAACGCGCCTCGTGTGAGGAGCACGAGGCCCGGGTTGGCGAGGCGTAGCAACAGCTCCAGGGTGTGATAGACAGGTTTGAGTCCTTGGAGCGCGATTGTAAGGTGCAAGAGTTCGAATTGGCGAAGGCCCGCCAGAGCACGTAGGATGCACGAGCCGAAGCCAAGAGCGTCCTCGAGGAAATTCAGGCGGCCAAGAAGATTACGGCGGGTGTGAAGAAGAAACGTTCCTTGTACTTATCCTGAATTTGGATTTTCCAGGGGCATTTACAGATCTGCCGCACAGTGTGTCAAATGCTCCCAAGCATTATAGAGCTGAAGAAGGGATGTCTATGGAGAAGCTATTCTGGTCCCAATATCTGGGATCCGAACATCCGGTGCGCTTCAGCGACCAGCTAAAGCAGTTGGTCGAGCTGCATAAGTTAGAAGAGCTAGCCATGAAGGACCTGATAGTCCGACTGTGGCCTGCCGATCCTATACATAGCAGCTACTTCGGGCTTGTGCAGCGGCTTATGAGTGCCTGTCCGCGGCTTGAAGCCGTGAAGCAGTCGGTCTGTATTCAAGGTGCGCGTATGGCCTTTGCCCGCGTTAAGACGCATTGGGCGAAGCTGGATGCCAAGAAGCTAATGACCGAGGGGCCGCCGGAGGGCAAGGAGCATCGTCGGCCCGAGCACTATTTTGATGGTGTCCTGGAGGGGTCCCGCCTTGTGGCGGAGCAATGTTCGAAGGATATCATATTCCCATGAGAACATGTGTATTACCTTGCCCTGTAATATGGAACAATGGTGTTATGTAGTATAATGCTTATGATTTAAATATACCTCCTGTGCGGCCATTTATTAACTCTGAGGGTTGACTAGTCGTTGGCTTCTGCCTAGACGTAGATAGTATAGGGGTGTTCAGGATAAATCTAAACACTCTTTACTCCACATTCTGGTCCTTTAAGGAGGTGCTTAGCGCAACGAACAAGGCAATCAGACTATGCGGCCTTTACCGCCCTCACTTAGCCATAGGAGTTTGACAGTTAAGAAAGTTGGTGAAGCCCCTGGTATTCGGAAGACCGAACTAGGGGCGCTATGCACGCCTAATCGGGGGAACCGATTCTTCGCAATAAGCGGAAAAGAATCTCTAACAATTTGGGACCTCTCGAACAGCTGACCGGCTCTCGCCGCATCATGACAGTCAGTTTTTGGCTTTCTCTACTGAGGTGCTCCTCCGGAAGAACCGGGACTGTAAGTGCATCTAGTGCCACCCCTAGTTGGATTTGGAGTATTGACGACAAACCTAGTTGAGGGACTAATGTGTTTGTGAGAATTGCAGGATAACACAAGTAGAAGTCCCTCATTGATTCGGTTTCACTACCAGAGATGACCCCTAAAAATGTATGAAGACATTGAAGCCAAAGGTGGTATATGAAGATATTCACATTGAAGACTATGACAAAAGAAGACACGTTATGAAGCCTATGGAGCTCGAAGACTTAGATATTTCGTAGTTCTTCTTCTTTTTGTGTTGAGTCATAGGAACCACCGTACTGTTAAGTGGGGTCCAGGAGAACCAGTCAGAATGACTGAGGTGATGCCTAAACCAAAAACCTATGTCTTCGAGTGAAGACAATGAGAGCGAATCTTGTCCAGAGCCGGAAAAGTCAGCTTTGCTTGTAGCCCAAGTAAAGTGGCCATGAGAGTTTGAAATCTGACCGTTGAGACACGTGTCAGTTCCTTAGTGACCCAGGGTCATTTCGGACAAATCAGGTCGGGTTGCCAAGTGGCTATAAATAGCCCACCCCCTACAACCATAAATGGCTGCTCAGATTTCAGTGCACGGCTTTTGTCGTTTGAGAGCAACCCACCTTGAAGCCTTTGAAGAGAAAATTCCTAGCTAGGAGAAAAGTCCTAACCACCCAGAGCCAGAGAACATTGGGCATCACTTAAGTCTTCTTGTCTGTGTGATCTGAAGACTTATTACACTTGAGGATTGTGCATCCCCAGACGGTTAGGCGTCGCGTTCAGAGCATCCAAGAGACATTGTGGATTGCCAGTGAACAAAGTCTGTGAAGGTTTGGGAGTCTACCTTGAAGACTTACCAGAGTGATTGGGCGAGGACTATGTGACCTTAGCTCAAGGAGAATACGGTGAGGACTTGGTGTCCTGAGCTGCGTGTTCAGGACTGGGTGTCCGGGACTGTGTGTCCTAAGGTTTAAATACCTAGCCGCTCCAACCAGACGTACAGTTGTCACAGCAACTAGAACTGGTCCAACACATCATTGTCTTCAACGAGTCACTGGTTTCATCTTCACTTCCTTTTACTTACTGATCACTCATTGTGAAGTCATTGCATGTCTGTTCTATCTTTTGTCTTCACAACGTGAGTGTATGATCTGTTTGGCTTCATAGTATCTTCCTACCTGATCCTAATTACACTACAACTATTTGTCACTGTGCTTTCACTCTATTGATACTTGACCATGGCTTGCCTAGTGTAGTCTAACTTCCGCTGCATAGTAATAGGCATATCTCTACAGTTTGTCTTCATAACTTCCACGTTTTGAAGACTTCCATAAAAATCGCCTATTCACCCCCCCTCTAGTCGATATAACGCACTTTCAATTGGTATCAGAGCAAGGTGCTCCCTTGTTCTGTGTGATTTGGTTTAACCACCTGGAGTTTTAGCTATGTCGACTGCAGGGATAATCAAAGTGTCCGCTGCGTGCCCCATCTTCAATGGAACTGAATATCCCTACTGGAAGAATAAGATGCGCATGCATCTTGAAGCTATTGACGTCGACCTATGGTATGTCGTCGAGAATGGCATTCCCAAGGCTGGAGAAGGTGTCACTGCTGTTGATGTCAAGAAATTCGTTCAACTGGACTCTACTGCCAAGAATATCATCTGTGGTCATCTGACCAAAGGACAGTATGGCCGTGTGAGTGCTTTGAAGACATCCAAGCTGGTCTGGGACTAGCTCTCCAAGGTCAATGAAGGCATCTCAACACAGAGAGATCAAAGAATCAGTGTCCTTCGCAATCTCTTCAACCGCTTCAAGCGAAATGACAATGAGAATGTCCAGCACACATTTGATCGACTCACTGACATCACAAATGAGCTTCAAGCCCTCGGCGCCACTGAGATCACCAAGCATGAAATCGTCAAGACGCTGCTGAGATCACTTGATAGTTCGTTTGACATTCTAGCCCTGATGATTCAAGAACGTCCTGATTTCAAGACACTCGATCCGTCTGACATACTCGAGAGGCTCAACACACATGAGTTTCAGCTTTCTGAGAAAAGAGATATCTACGGTTCAAACTATGGGCGAACTCGTGCCTTGAAGGCAAAAGCTGTTTCCTCATCTGAAGAAGAATCTGACAGCAGTTCTGATGATCCTGAAGACATTGGAAGGGAACTTGCAATGCTTGTGAAGAAGTTCCAAAAGTTCACCAAGAAGAAAGGCTTCAGAAAGTCTTCACGATCAAGCTCAAGGAATGATGAAGCTTCTGCTCATGACTACAAGAAGAAAACATGCCACAAGTGCAAGAAAACTGGACACTTCATCTCTGAGTGTCCACAGTGGGACAATGAGAACAGAAGGAAGAAGAAGAGCAAGGAATATGACTCTGACGACAAGAAGAAGAAGAAATACTCAAAGTCTTCTTCCAAGTCTTCCTCAAAGTCTTCATCACACAAGAAGAGCTCATCTGGGAAGGCACGTGCATTTGTTGGCAAGGAAATGGATTCTAAGGAGGAGTCCGCTTCCGAGGAGGCAGAGGTGGAGTCTGAGGAGGAGTCTGATTCTGGCATTGCAAGTCTGGCTACAACATACGTCGCCAAGTCCATCTTCAATATTGAAGACAATGACTTCATCACCGACACCGATGCAAATGACAAGGACGACTCCACTCCTACCTACTGCTTCATGGCACGTGGTGCCAAGGTAAACACACGCACTACTCGCTATCAAATATCCAGTGACGATGACTCTGATTGTGATTCAAAACCCAGCTACAAAACACTTGCTAAAATTGCAACTGAACAACAAAAGGCCATGGAACATATTCAAAAACTGTTAGACAGAAGCGATGATCTGTTGGGTGCTGAAATGACTCGATCTGAATCCTTAATTGAAGACATAAAAAATCTTCACGTTAAGTATCAGGAACTTGAAGATCGTCTAGATACTCTCTCAACAACTCATGAAAAGCTTTCCTATGATTATCTTCAAAGGAAGCAAGAACTTGAGAAATTGAGAGCGGTTCATGAAGATCTTCAAAAGTAAAACGAGTCACTTCGCTCCGAACAGATCAGTTCCGCTCAGGAAGGATTTGAACCACCATGTCTTAAATGCATTGAACGTGATAATGCTACTTCTGTTACTGAATGTTCCACTGCTACTGTTGTTGCAATATCTTCAACTGTTGATGTGGTAACTAACCCCTCTGCTGAGGATACCACTGTTTTGCTGATGAGAATGCTAGGTTGAAGACATTGCTTGAAACAGGGATGTACAAAAGTCTTAAAGGACATCAGACATTATGTGATGTCCTCAAGAAGCAGATTCTGAACCGAAACCCTAGGAAAGAGGGTGTTGGGTTCATAAGGAAAATAAATGCAGATGGCTCTTACTAGAAACCTGAGCAGTACCCCAAAACCAAGTGGGTTGCTGCAAAGGAACCTTCAGCAGATCCATCCAATTTATCTGGCTTCACTTGTGCTAACCCCATTATCATTGATGAATCCTTTGATGCAAACTATATACTGTTTAAGAATCAGAATGGTGAAGTGTTTGCCAGGTACATTGGTACTAACTGCAGGAATGGACCGCCTATGAAGAAGATCTGGGTTCCAAAACGGTGTCTGGAAAATCTTCCTGTGAATGTCTTCATGACACCTCACTTGAAGAAGACAAACCTCAGACCAAAGGCTTCATACGGTCCAAAGGCTTCATACAAACAGAGGACTCACCTGAGTCACACTAACGCAAATGTTTTGCAGGGAAACCATACTCAGGCATATGAATATGAGAGCGGTTCATCAAACCGTCATGTTCATATGACCAAACATTATTCTACTTATTCTTATGAGTACTATTGTCCACCTGCGAGACTGTTTGCTAAGGCTTCAAAGCCAAAATTCTCAGATGCTGCACTTAGACTTATTGCTTCTAAGCCACCCTTGAAGATGTGGGTGGTTAAGAAGGCTTAACTCTCTTTTGCAAGGAAAGGTCTCCAGCAGAAAACCAAAATCTTCTGACGCTATTGCTGGGGACCTTAAAAATCTTGTAGGGCGCAAGATAAAATGCCCGAATGGCATCATTATGTACTTCGTTCCTGAATCGCATGCTACTCTCCCTATTAGTCCTAATCTGGATCTAAGTTTTCATAACCCACTGGTTCGTCAAATGTTTTTGCTTCACAATTCTCTTCGTGAAGCCTATCCCCCTAACTGCACTGTAGGGTACGACACCAGCATCTTCAAAGTCTTCAGAATGGAATATTGACAGTGGGTGTACAAATCACATGACTGGGAAAAGAAGTCTTCTTATGGACTCAACCTTACGTCCATCTGACAAGAGCCACATCACATTTGCTGACACTGGTAAAAGTAAGGTATTGGGTCTAGGTAGAGTTGCAATCTCAAAGGATCAACACATGGACAAAGTCATGCTTGTTGAATCCCTTGGTTTCAACTTAATGTCTGTCTCAATGCTTTGCGATTTGAACATGATCGTAATGTTTGGAAAATATTGTTGCCTAGTACTAATGGAATCTGACAAGTCTCTAGTGTTTGAAGGGTATCGAAAAGATGATCTGTACGTGGTAGATTTCTCAGCAGGGCCACAACTTGCAGTATGTCTTCTTGCAAAAGCTTCAGAATGCTGGCTTTGGCATCAGAGGCTTGGGCATGCTGGCATGAGGAACCTCCACACCCTTGCGAAGAAGAAGCATGTCATAGACATCGAGGGCGTCAAGTTCAAGAAAGATCACTTGTGCGGTGCCTGTGAAGCAGGGAAGATGATGAGGGCAAAACATCCCTCGAAGACAATCATGGCCACTACTCGACCCTTCGAACTGCTTCACATGGATCTCTATGGTCCCACTCGCTACTCAACTTTTACTACTACTGCTTGCCTCTATGGCTTCGTTATTGTTGATGATTATTCTAGATATACTTGGGTGCACATAATTCTTTACAAGACTGAAGTGCAGGATGTCGTCAGACGCTTCGCCAATCGTGCTATGAACAATTTCGGCGCCAAGATAAAGCACATTAGAAGTGATAATGGCACCGAATTCAAGAACACTGGCCTTGATACATATCTTGATACCTTGGGCATCACACATGAATTCTCAGCTCCGTACACGCCACAGCAGAATGGCGTCGTCAAACGCAAGAACAGAACACTAATTGAGATGGCCAGAACAATGCTAGATGAATACAAGACTCCAAGAAAATTCTGGACTGAAGCCATTGACACTGCATGCCATACAATCAATCGTGTTTATCTTCACAAACTTCTGAACAAGACATCTTATGAACTCCTAACTGGCAAGAAGCCAAATGTCAGTTACTTCAGAGTATTTGGCGCAAGGTGCTGGATCAAGGACCCACATCACACCTCAAAATTTGCACCAAAAGCACATGAGGGTTTTATGCTTGGATATGGAAAGGATTCGCACTCCTACAGTGTCTTCAATCTCTTTCATTACAAAGTGGTTGAAACAGTGGATGTGCGGTTCGATGAGACCAACGGATCACAAAGAGAGCAGCTGCCAAGTGTGCTAGATGAAGTTCCTTCCAGTGAATCAATCAAGCTAATGGGAACTAGAGAGATTATTCCTTCTGAAGCTCATCCTGAAGAAGAACTTATCATCTCAGCACCTGATCAACATGAAGACAATGCTCAGCCTGAAGACATTCCTCCCAACAACAACACAGATCAGCAAGGGCAAAGTCTTCGCCCAGTACATCCTCGCGTTGCCAATGAAGTGCAGATTGAAAGAATAATTGATAGCATCAATGCACCTGGTCCACTCACTCGTTCAAGGGCAACTCAGCTAGCAAATTTCTGTGGGCACTTCGCATTCATCTCAATATCAGAACCCAAGAAAGTTGAAGAAGCCTTCATGGAACCTGAATGGATTCAAGCTATGCAAGAAGAGCTTCAACAGTTTGAGCTTAATAATGTATGGGAACTGGTTAAGCGTCCTGATCCACGGAAGCACGACATAATAGGCACCAAATGGATATACCGCAACAAGCAAGATGAGCATGGTCAAGTTGTCAGAAACAAAGCTCGTCTCGTTGCTCAAGGACATACTCAAGTGGAAGGCATTTACTTCGATGAAACATTTGCTCCTGTGGCTAGGCTTGAAGCCATACGCATACTGCTGGCCTATGCAAATCATCATAACATACTTCTATATCAAATGGATGTGAAAAGTGCCTTTCTCAATGGCAAGATTGAAGAAGAAGTGTATGTTGCACAACCGCCTGGGTTTGAAAATCCAAAACATCCTGACATGGTATACAAGCTCAACAAGGCACTGTATGGCCTCAAACAAGCCCCTAGGGCTTGGTATGACACACTCAAATACTTCCTGAAGAGCAAAGGCTTCATACCTGGTTCCCTGGATCCCACTCTTTTCACGAAGACATATGATGGTGAACTATTTGTGTGCCAAATATATGTGGATGACATTATCTTCGGCTGCACCAATCAGAAGTACAGTGAAGAGTTTGGATATATGATGCAGGAGCAATATCAGATGTCCATGATGGGGAAACTGAAGTTCTTCCTTGGTCTTCAAATACGACAACAACGCAATGGCATCTTCATATCTCAAGAGAAGTATCTCAAAGATTGCCTAAAGAAGTTCGGTATGCAAGACTGCAAAGGCTTCACAACACCAATGCCAGCCAAACATCATCTAGGTCCTGACGACAATGGTAAAGAGTTCGATCAAAAGGTATACCGCTCCATGATTGGTTCTTTGCTTTATTTATGTGCATCTAGGCCAGATATTATGCTTAGTGTTTGCATGTGTGCTCGATTTCAAGCGGCACCAAAGGAGTCGCATCACTTAGCTGTGAAGCGAATTCTTCGATATTTGGCTCACACCCCAACTCTAGGATTATGGTATCCAAAGGGCTCAGAGTTTGATTTGGTTGGATTTTCGGATGCTGATTATGCTGGTGACAAAGTTGATCGCAAGTCTACATCAGGCACATGTCACTTTCTGGGACGATCACTTGTATGTTGGTCTTCAAAGAAGCAGAACTGTGTATCTCTCTCCACTGCTGAATCTGAATACATTGCTGCTGGATCTTGCTGCGCTCAGCTTCTGTGGATGAAGCAAACACTCAAGGATTATGGCATTCATCTGAAGCAAGTACCACTTTACTGCGACAACGAACGTGCCATCAAGATTGCCAACAACCCAGTTCAGCACTCGAAGACAAAGCACATTGAAATTCGTCATCACTTTCTCAGAGATCATGTTGTGAAGGAAGACATTGATATCATACACGTCAACACTGAAGGGCAATTGGCAGATATCTTCACCAAGCCCTTGGATGAGAAGAGGTTTTGCAAGTTATGGTGTGAGCTAAATATCCTAGAATCCTCAAATGTCCTGTGATCAGGCACACATCCTAACACTTATGCATATGATGACTTAGATGTGCAATGCACAAAGTAAAGTATATCTTCAATCAATGAAGACATACATTCTAAGTGTGAATACATTAATGTGGAATTTGACTTCGGAACGCCACGATAATTGTGCGTCGTGTCTGGGTCTAATACTTCCTATACGGTGGTTAACGCCACCACCAAACGTTCCATTTTGAAGTGTTTCACTCGTGGCGTTACCTTGCAATGTCTTCACATTTGGTTGGCTTCAAACTCAACATATTTTCATGATTATCTTCACTATGTTGATTATAGATATATATATATATATATATATATATATATATGCTAGTGTTTTGTCCTCTACAGCATTCACTTATAGCTATGTCTTCTTGGTTGAATCTTTTGAACTAAGTGAATGTGATCGGACCCTAATCTCTCTATGCTTTCTACCTCAAATTCTATCTCTCCAAGTCATATGCATTCTATTGAAACTGTCGAATGTCTTCACTGAGTCCTTGTCAGCAGAAGATATAGAGACAACCATAAAGTCCGTTTTCAATGCTCATTCCTCCACATAAAATCCGGAGAAGCAGGAACGACCGCCCGACAATCTAGGCGTGCGTGGGACGTGGAACAAACCCCAAACTTCCGCAAACTGGCCACGCATTCCTCAGATGTGAATCGCCAGGGGCACCTGTGTAATAGAACAGTGCCGCCCCTGAGCCTATAAATTCACACTTACCGTGGTCATTATCTCCTTCTTCCACCCTCGCACGAACCCTAGCGCCACCGCTAGCTCTCGACGATGCCGGCGACGAAGCGCTTCGCTGCCGCAACCTCTCCGACGCCGTCTTCACGCCGATCGCGGACATCATACTCTCCGCCGTCACCGTAGGTGTCTTCCGTCGCCAAGTTAGGGCACGGAGGATTGAACTGCTCGGCATCATTTCCCACTCCGTCTAGCAGTTCCAAGTGTGGTAAATAAAACTTCTTTGCACAGCCCCTTTTGATCTCATGGTTCTGTCACTTTCTACCATAAGAAGTTTCTCTTCACACAAGTTAGATCTCTCAATCTGCATCTCATAACATGCCTAGTATATTCACTTGTGCGTCATGAAGTAGTTAGATTCCTCACTTGTACTGATCTGTGGGTTCATACAAATCTGGAACCAACTTCTTATCTATGAGTGAATGTCTTCGCACGATGAGGTCAATGTCTTCAAAACTGATTTATCTTCAAAATCTTCTGAGAATGCATATGACCTCTTCCCCTTCCCTCGCACCTTAATGCTGTCACAGGTACATCTCCGTGGGAGAATCCTTTGGTTCTCATAGTCTGCATTCATTTGCAGAAGTCCTACAGCATCACATAAATTCTCCTGAAGCCAGTTCCTGTTGGTCCAGCAAAAGAAAGCCTTTGAAGCCTTTGAAAGTTTTGAAGCCTTTCAAGTTAAAGTTTATGGCTTCAGAAGCAGCAGCAAGGAAGGGGGGCAGACAGAGACGTGGAGGAACTTCCAAAGATCTGCCTGAAGACCTGGCAGAAATGTATAAAACAGATCCTGAAGAGAATTATGGGCAGCGCAAGACCCGAATCCAATGGATTCGACGCTATTGGGCTGAACAATGGTTCAAATACTGCTTCACAACCCAAGAGTATGCTGAGAAAAGTGCCATCAAAAGTCCGTGGGGAGACATCTTATACAAGAACCTTGTACCCAGGACCAGAGATGAAGCTATTGCCCAAAGCTTCTATCCATGCATGGTTCATGGGCCACAGCCTGATGATGCACATCCGTCGTCACTACTCTGGTGTCATGATGACAATCTGTTCAAGCGCAACTTCCAGTTTGCCCAACAATCAGCGAAGCAGAACAAGAAGTTTGGGTTAGACTTCAACCCTGGTCCCTCAGCACCAAGGGCAGATGGCACACGCGACACAGAACCCAATATCATCGGTCCGTATGCCAACCTTCAGGGCCTCATCACCCGCATCTTAGTCCAAGGGACTGCCGTGAATGACCCTCCAGCTGACTCTGAGTCTGATGAAGCTCCTGCTGTACCGAAGCCAAAGCAGTCGAAGAAGCCAAAAGCTTCAAAGCCGGCCCCTTCACCAAAAATCTCAAGGGCGGAGCCATTGGCAACTGCACCTCCTGAAGACAGTGTGCAGTCTGAAGACGTATCCCACGTCTCCAAGCCTAGAAGGCCAAGATGCCTCAGCCACACACCGGCAAAGAGCTCACAGCTGCTGCCATTCTGCGCAGCAAAGCCATTGATCTGTCAAGTGATGAAGATCTTGGAGATGACGCTCTCGAGCAGCTCATCAAGAGCAAAGAAGAAGCTGAAATCTTCAACAAATTGCCTCTCTTTGATGTCGCCATCATCCACAACTTCATCGACGAATGGTTTGCCACACCAAACATCAGCTTCCAAGATCTGCAGCTGCCCGTTAGCCTCAGCGTCGCCTTCCAAGGCGCTATTGCTTCAGAACTTGCAATTGCCCAGCGCATTGTTGAACTGAAGCAGAAAATTGATCATGAAAAGGCTCAGTTCAAGAAGAATATGGCCAAGCTCAGCGTGCAAGAAGTAAAGAGCTTCAAGATCATGTTGCATGAGCTTAAGGAAAACTTTCTGAAGAAGCGTGCAGAAGCTCAGGGTTCACGTGAGCGGATGAAGTCTCTGGCTGAAAGATGTGTGCAAGCCTACAATGAGGCTGAGAAGCGCAAGGCACTTGGGCGTCCTGGCATCGACCCCAAGATGGCCGCAAAGAAAAAGAAGAAGACTGTTCCAGCTGAACCAGAGGCACCAAGGCAGGAAGCAGTTCCGATTGTCTTCCCAACTGCAACGACTGGCTCGAAGCCAAAGAGTCGGTCAACAGCTTCAGAGCTCAAGAAGACAAGAACTGCTGAGGCTGAAGCCAGGAAAAGGAAAAGCTCTGAAGCCTCTCCTACTGCCCCCAGCAAGAAAAAGAGAAAGACCAAGAAATCTCGGGCTGCTCCCACAGAGCCCTTGATAGTTGAACCTATTTCTGTGGTTCACCCTAACGCAGAACGTCAACTGACGGTTCATGAGCCTGCTTCCACAGAGGCTCCTAAAGCTGAAGACATACCAGCAGCCGACCCCATCGCTGCTGAAGACATTGGTCATCAGGACAATGTACAAGATGATGCAGCCCTTCCTCAGTATGAACACAGCGAACACATCAGCATTGGTCGTCCTCTGACGCCAATTTCACAAGATGCTTCATGGGCGGATCGCCCTCAAGAGGAAGAAGACAATGAGGCCCAGCCCACTCCAACCCCACAGGAGTCGTCTGCATTCCGCAGGCTTCGCAAAGGTCCAAGGCCTCAAGTCTATGCTGAAGACATTCCGGCTGCATCAGCCGCAGAAGAAGCACCACAAGAGCCCACTCCTATGTTTCACCAAGAAGCAGTTCTCCAGGAGAACGTGCTTGTGACTGACTCTCCAGCTAGTCAAGCGGAGGCTGAAAATATTGAGGCTGCCACAACCAACACTGAAGCCAATGTGGAGCCATCCCCACCAAAAGCTTCAGCAGACAGCGAAGCTACTGATCCAGACACTTCTGTTCCTGAGTCTGCTGCTGGTCCTCAATTTGATTACCATGTTGAGCACAGGCCTCATGTCCAGAAGCCAGTCCCAAGGCTGCCAAGGTTCCCAGGTCCTGCATCAGCACCTGGCTCCTTTGACATCAATAGCTTCAAGGCAAACAATACGTTCTTCAACAGCTCCAAGAACCCCTATTCAAGGGAAAGGATTTCATCAGATAGGTTTTGGAGCTATCCTCAGCGCAGCTACTATTCATGCATCCTATACAACCAAGGTCGCATCTTCCCGCACAAGCGCCTTGATGTTGAAGCCATTGCTGGTCTGCCCTGCTTAGAGGAAGCGCTGGATTGCTTCAAGCAAGTGGGTCTGCTGCAGTTTATAATTGATGAAGAGCACTGGAATGAAGAGCTTCTGTTGCAATTCTATGCCACCCTACACATCAAAGGATACAACAGAGATCCGAAGACTTGGGCCCTGGAGTGGATGACCGGCAATGTCCATCATGAAGCCAATGCATTCAATAGCACTGAGCTCACCGGCCTGCCCACTCCTGGCAAACTCTTCGAGGAAGGCTATCCACTACACACTGAAGCTCTTGAGAGCATATTCCAGAGGCCTGAACCAAATATGAGTCAGATGCTCTCCATGATGAAGCCATTGCCCCACGATGCTCCTTATCCAACAGAGTTCTTCGTTGAAGACTTTGAGTACCTACCCAGAACCATCTATCACGTTATCCGGCGGACTCTCTGGCCTATTAAAGGGCACTCTCCAAATGCCAAGATCGAGGGTGTAATGAAGACTCTGATATTCTGTATCCTTCATGGCAAATGCTTCAACACACAGGATTTCTTCATACGCCAACTAGCTGCATCAGGCTCAGATCTGTTTGGTTTAAAGTACTATGCTCCTTGGGTAATGAGACTGATCAAGCTTCATTCTGCGATCTCATATCAGCCCTCAGCCCGCAACCATCGGATCTTCTTGCCAGATGTGGATACCTCTGCTGAAGCTATATATCCTGAGCCTGCCAAGCAACCTTTGAGCCTTCAGAATGCAGAACACCAGAGCTTCACTCAGAACGATGAAGGTGTTGAAGCCATCTCCAGGGTGTATCCTTTGGCTGGCACTACACGTGCGCTGCACCCTGCTTCAACTGAAGCCACTGATAGTGCAACTGCTTCAAGACCCAAGAAGCACGCTCGTGTTCTCAATAACCGAGAGCTTCTTGTGGCCCTTCATCAAAAACAAGATAGGCATCATGACTGGCTAAAGCGTTAGATGAAAAGCCTCTTGGTGGATGTTAATCGTCTTCGAAATCTTGCCACCAAGAATGCTTTCGTCACTCATGAAACCTGTCGTCGTACATGGAAAGGGCTATCAATGATGTGTACTGAAGCTGAACTTGAAGAGGATGGCTTCACTGAGCGATTCAAGTTTGACACCACACCTCCTAGACGGGCTGTGATGCGAAACACACCATCACTTGAAGACTCTAAGTTTTCTTCATCTGCTGCCACAGTCACTGCCAGAATCATTGATGAAGAAGACGATGCTACATCACCGCCACCTACTTCAGCACCTCCAAGCTCTTGTGCACCGCCAAACACCTCCAACGACCCTCCTGCTTCTGGGAACGAATAGACACTCTATGTCTTCAAACCTTTTTGGTCCTTGCTGACAAAAGGGGGAGAAACATATGGGTTGATAGTCTTCAAGCGGGTCCATATGGGCGGGTGCTTTATGTTTTGCTATATTTTGCTTCGTGCTTACAACTCTCGTTTTTGCTTCATTTGGTTCTTTGAGTTGTAACACTAAAAGTCGATGGTCGTCTGCTACTTGTTTGCCACCCTGTTTTGCGAAGATAAATTCCGCACTTATCTCATTCTGCAGACGTCCATTTTCCATTATGCATGTCATTATCTTCATATACTTTCACATGCATAGTGGATTGTCATCATAAGCTGAAGTGGATCTCCACAAGTACAACCTGCCATGTGCATTTGCATTCCAAAAGCAAATTAACTTATATGCACATCTTCATGGGGAGCCCTTGCAACTTATGAAGACAATTCCTTATCCTTTACAATTTCACAGACTATATTCCCCGTTGAAAACTTCAACTAGTTTGTCATCAATCACCAAAAAGGGGGAGATTGTAAGTGCATCTAGTGCCACCCCTAGTTGGTTTTGGAGTATTGACGACAAACCTAGTTGAGGGACTAATGTGTTTGTGAGAATTGCAGGATAACACAAGTAGAAGTCCCTCATTGATTCGGTTTCACTACCAGAGATGACCCCTAAAAATGTATGAAGACATTGAAGCCAAAGGTGGTATATGAAGATATTCACATTGAAGACTATGACAAAAGAAGACACGTTATGAAGCCTATGGAGCTCGAAGACTTAGATCTTTTGTAGTTCTTTTTCTTTTTGTATTGAGTCATAGGAACCACCGTACTGTTAAGTGGGGTCCAGGAGAACCAGTCAGAATGACTGAAGTGATTCCTAAACCAAAAACCTATGTCTTCGAGTGAAGACAATGAGAGCGAATCTTGTCCAGAGCCGGACAAGTCAGCTTTGCTTGTAGCCCAAGTAAAGTTGCCATGAGAGTTTGAAATCTGACCGTTGAGACACGTGTCAGTTCCTTAGTGACCCAGGGTCATTTCGGACAAATCAGGTCGGGTTGCCAAGTGGCTATAAATAGCCCACCCCCTACAACCATAAATGGCTGGCTGCTCAGATTTCAGTGCACGGCTTTTGTCGTTTGAGAGCAACCCACCTCGAAGCCTTTGAAGAAAAAATTCCTAGCGAGGAGAAAAGTCCTAACCACCCAGAGCCAGAGAACATTGGGCATCACTTAAGTCTTCTTGTCTGTGTGATCTGAAGACTTATTACACTTGAGGACTGTGCATCCCCAGACGGTTAGGCGTCGCGTTCAGAGCATCCAAGAGACATTGTGGATTGCTAGTGAACGAAGTCTGTGAAGGTTTGGGAGTCTACCTTGAAGACTTACCAGAGTGATTGGGCGAGGACTATGTGACCTTAGCTCAAGGAGAATACGGTGAGGACTTGGTGTCCTGAGCTGCGTGTTCAGGACTGGGTGTCCGGGACTGTGTGTCCTAAGGTTTAAATACCTAGCCGCTCCAACCAGACGTACAGTTGTCACAGCAACTGGAACTGGTCCAACACATCATTGTCTTCAACGAGTCACTGGTTTCATCTTCACTTCCTTTTACTTACTAATCACTCATTGTGAAGTCATTGCATGTCTGTTCTATCTTTTGTCTTCACAACGTGAGTGTATGATCTGTTTGGCTTCATAGTATCTTCCTACCTGATCCTAATTACACTACAGCTATTTGTCACTGTGCTTTCACTCTATTGATACTTGACCATGGCTTGCCTAGTGTAGTCTAACTTCCGCTGCATAGTAATAGGCATATCTCTACAGTTTGTCTTCATAACTTCCATGTTTTGAAGACTTACATAAAAATCGCCTATTCACCCCCCCTCTAGTCGATATAACGCACTTTCAGGGACACAATCGCAGTAGTTCTCCCTTTACTACCCTAGCCGATATAGCGGAATGTAAGGTAGCAAGCACAGGAGCCGGGCAACCCAACTATTGACCAAAGACATGATTCGGAGCCGATGCATATAATGCTATAAGTTCGGGGTGCCGAACTATACTATAAAAGTGTTCAGACTTTTTATTGCTATAATGTTGGGTGTAATGAAGCCCCTGGCATAGTAATACGTACCATGGTGTACGTGTGCAGTGAGTAATTAATACCGAGGTGAGTAAATGGAAAAATGAAATAATAAGCTGACGCTACCGTGTATTCACCATTGTGATGTAACTAGTACGTCAAGGCCTACTTTGTACAAGTAGTGCGATAAGCAAGTAGGGCTATTTAACATGCAGCAACCAAGGGCGAGCTATGTGCGAGTATGAAAAGCAAGTATGGGAATCATTTAGTAGAGACCACCTGGGGATTCCCTTGTAAGCCAGAGCTCCTTGCCCCCTTGGTGTGTTCTGCAAGCGGGTTGTCCGCGTAGACCTCCAAAAGAGAAGAAAACCGGTAAAAAAAGAAAAAGTAAAAGCATGCGAATCCCAGGGTCGGTCGAGCCGTATAGTGGATCGCGAACGAGTTATGCTTCCGTCAATTCCCATGGGGTTTTGACTGCGTAGTTTATGTACGCGCTGTTTTAGTGCCATTGCCTCACCGGGGCTAGGACGGAGGTCAAATTGCTAATTCGGCTCTTGACGAACCGAGCTGTCCTGCTGCAGTGTGGTCTGGACCCTCTTGATGATATCCAGGGGCTCGGCAGCCGGATTATAATGCTGCTTGAGAAGGCCGCTCTGTACTTCTGCTGCTAGAGCGGCAGTGTGCTGAGGGAGCATTCTGTGTTTCCATTTACTGTAATGATGCCACGTGGGCCGGACATCTTGAGCTTGAGATAAGCGTAATGTGGCACCACATTGAATCTAGCGAATGCGGTTCGTCCGAGCAGGGCATGATAGCCGCTGCGAAATGGGACGATATCGAAGATTAGTTCTTTGATTCGGAAGTTATCCGAGGAACCGAGTACTACCACCAGCATTATTGAGCCCGTACAACAGGCCTCTACGCCTGTTATGACTCCTTTAAAGGTAGTCTTCGTGGGCTTGACCCGTGAGGGGTCGATGCTCATTTTACGTACTATATCCTAATAGAGCAGGTTGAGGCTGCTACCACCATCCATTAGGACTCGTGTCAGGTGAAATCCGTCAATGATTGGGTCGAGGACCAGTGCGGCTGAACCGCCATGGTGAATGCTGGTTGGATGATCTCGGCGGTCAAAGGTGATCGGAAATGACAACCACGGATGGAATTTCGGGGCGACTGGCTCTAACGCATAGTCGTCCCTAAGTGTGCGCTTGCGCTCCCTTTTGGGGATGTGTGTAGCGCATATTATGTTCACCGTTTTGACTTGAGGGGGAAATTTCTTTTGCTCCCCAGTGTTCGGCTGTCGGGGCTCCTCATCATCGTCCTCGCTCTGTGATTCTCCTTCCTTGTTTCTGCTGTTGACCTTGCTGGCTTGTTTAAAGACCTGGAAATCTCTATTAGCATGGTTGGCCGGTTTGTCTAGGGTGCCATGTATCTGGCAAGGACGATCAACTATGCGGTCCAAGCTGGATGATCCTACACTGCTCCTTTTATAGGGCTTCATTCGCTGGCCGGACTTGGAGCCACTGAATCTGGCGTGAATTGTAGTGTCATCGGTGTTATCGCCATTGCTTCAGCATTTGTGTCTGTTGCGCTGGAGCTTGCCGGTGCTGTTTTTGGCCTCAGAGGGGCCTGTTTTGTTGGCTATGTTTGTACAGCGAGCCAGCTAACTATCCTCTCCCACGCAAAAGCGGGTCATAAGTGCCGTGAGGGCTGCCATGGATCTCTGCTTTTCCTGGCCGAGGTGGTGGGCGAGCCATTCGTCCCGGATGCTATGCTTAAAGGCCGCTAGGGCTTCAGCGTCCTGATAGTCGACGATCTGGTTCTTTTTGATTAGGAACCTAGTCCAGAATTTTCTGGCTGATTCTCCAGATTGTTGAACTATGTGGCTTAAGTCATCGGCATCGGGTGGCCGGACATATGTACCCTGGAAGTGGTCGAGGAAGGCCTCTTCCAAGTCCTCCCAGCTGCGGATGGAGTTCTCAGGCAGACTATTTAGCCAGTGTCGAGCTGGTCCTTTGAGCTTCAATGGGAGGTATTTGATGGCATGGAGATCATCTTGTCGGGCCATGTGTATGTGAAGAATAAAATCCTCAATCCACACTGCGGGGTCGGTTGTTCCGTCGTATGATTCAATATTGAAAGGCTAGAACCCCTCAGGGAATTCATGATCCAGCACCTCGTCAGTAAAGCAGAGAGTGTGTGCGGCACCTCTATAGCGGGCCGCGTCATGGCGTATCTCCGACGAGGTCCGTCTGTGGTTATTGGCCCGAGTGTGATTAAGTTTGTCACGTCTGAATAGGTAGCTGTCGTCCCGAGTACGGAAACATCCTCGCGATCCGTATATAGACCTGCTGTGTCCTGCTCTATTGTCCCTGTTTTTGCGAGGCGGTGGGGTGGGCTGCTATTCATCCTAAATTGCCGCTTTATCCCGACCACAGGGTGTCTGTTCAGCCGCCCTGTCCCGACCACGTGTTGGTTGGTCCGCATTACGCGAGGGAGATATGTGCTCCGGCGTCTCTGTCGGTGTCAAAACCGGCGGATCTCGGGTAGGGGGTCCCGAACTGTGCGTCTAAGGCTGATGGTAACAGGAGGCGGGGGACATAATGTTTACCCAGGTTCGGGCCCTGTCAATGGAGGTAATACCCTACTTCCTGCTTGATTGATCTTGATGATATGAGTATTACAAGAGTTGATCCACCATGAGATCGTAGAGGCTAAACCCTAGAAGCTAGCCTATGATTATGATTGTTGTTGTCCTATGGACTAAACCCTCCGGTTTATATAGACACCGGAGGGGTCTAGGGTTACACAGAGTCGGTTACAAGGGAGGAGATCTACATATACAAATTGCCAAGCTTGCCTTTCACGCAAAGGAGAGTCCCACCCGGACACGGGACGAAGTCTTCAATCTTGTATCTTCATAGTCCAACAGTCCGGCCAAAGTATAGAGTCCGGCTGTCCGAGGACCCCCTAATCCAGGACTCCCTCGGTAGCCCCAGAACCAGGCTTCAATGATGATGAGTCCGGCGCGCAGATTGTCTTCGGCATTGCAAGGCGGGTTCTTCTCCAAATCCTGAGTACCTGTCGTAACGAGTAGTGTCCGGCTTCCCATGAATGTTGCACTCCTCGACTTATGTGCTTTAATAACGGCTATCTTCCACGTGTCGAGCGAATGTGAGAAGTCAGGGCATTTTTACATTTGCCACCCTAACTATGTAAGTAAATCATCTATTTAAAGAGTCAGGGATCCTCAGATCCAGATCACACCATCCTCCCACAGCGAGTATCCATTGGAGCGCGCCCGGAAAAGTCCATCCCATCATGGCCGGCCATCGCAGCTCCTCCTCTCGCTCCCGTAGCACTAAGCCAGGCAGTTGGGAGAAGTGTTCCGTCCCCCACATCCAATTAGTAGAGTTGCAGACCCAGGGGTTTCTCCCTCCTGTGTATATGGTCCTCGTCCGAGCCGGACTAGCCACTTATAATGGCGGGGAGCAAGCGGAGAGCTTTCCCAACCCATCCAGGGGGGAGCGGGTATGCCTTGTCCCTTACTTATTGAGGGGACTCGGATTTCCAATCCATCGGTTCCTCCGTGGGCTCCTGGCTCTGTTGGAAAAGGCATTGCCTAGGAGGCGCTTAGGCACGCCTAGGCGCTAGGCAATAGCCAAACGCCTCCCCTAGGGCATAAATGGAGGTCTAGGCAGGGCAAGCAAGGAATTGCCTACCCAAGAAAGAAATCATGCCACATACTGCACTGATATGCAAAACGGGTTATATTTCAATGGCAGTAGATGATAATTAATTTATTTGTATGCCCTAAACTAATATCAGCACCCACATAATAATCACAAATACACTATGAGTAAAAACTATATTACCGCCTAGGCCGCGCCTAGGGTGCTTAGGCACCGCCTAGGCACTAGGCGAAGGCCAACCGCCTCGCTTACGCCTACCGCTTTTTCCAACCTTTCTCCCGGAGTTCTATGGCCTCTAGCTGCATAACTTTACTCCTGCCTCCATGTTACACATCACCGGCTACGTCGCCTTTTGCGAGCTGTTTCTGGGTTGCGAAGCTCATTTCGAGCTATGGAAGAGGCTATTCTGCCTCATACCCTGTACACAGGAGGGGTCAATATATCAAGTGGGCAGAGCCGAAATATGGCGCATCGCCAGGACCGGATACCTGTCCGGTACTCCGAAGAAGACATCCGAAGACTGGCCTTCTGAGTGGTTTTTTATGTAGGACGTCCCCCTTCTGGACCCTATTCGGATGGGCCTTCCTGAGTTCAGTAATGCCCCTTTGAAGAAATGCCGCAGCTGGCGCCCTCGGAGCCCCCAGGAGGAAGATAACAGAGAGGTCCTTTACCTGATGGGTAGGATAAAAACGCTGGCCAAATCAGGACTGACAATAGTCGAGGTTATGTCAATATGTATAATGCGGGGGGTGCAGCCACTTCAGTATCGGGGGAAACCCATGTGGCACTTCAATGGAGAAGACGATGCCACCCGCTGCGGTCGTAAAGGTCCGGACACCGCCGCTGCTCTAGCGAAAATACTGTCCGATTTATACAAAGGAGAGGAAGAGGAGTTCATCCGCATTAAGCCACGGGATGGATTCTCCATGTACAACCCCCCAAACTGGTTTACTCCAGACCTTCCCGCATTCTTCATCGTAAATATTTACCTTGCTATTTCATAGCAGGAACTGTGAAAAACCGTGAGGGAGGTCCACAGCCCGTCTCTACAGCCAGAGGACCCTGACCGGGCCCTCAACCCTGGACTCGAAGAAGATCCAGACATATTTATGGAGCTCGTTGACAGGACGTTCTATCAGTTAAGCTGCGATTGTGCCTTGGTGGCCATCATAGCCGATTATCCTGGCCTGCTCCCTGCATCGCATGTAAGTAAAACCGGAGTCCCAACTTCCGAGAAGGATCCCTTTTTGGCACTTCACCCACCGCACACGTATTGCATCTTACAGGGAAGGCCCTCGGGGCGCCATGCCGAACCCGCAGTGACTCATCAACAAGGGGCACCAAAGCTGGGTAGGCTTAAAAGGAAGGCGGTCAGGACTGAGACGCCGTCACAGAGGTATGAAAAAAGCCTACTGCGTGGTTGTCGTCTTTAAAATATAATGACGTCCATGGTTCCTGGCAGAAAAAACGCTCGCCGGAATGTGTCCAGAGGGCCTACCGGCCACGCCTCCACCAGCCGGACTCCAGAGCCGGACTTAGGGGCAGGTGCTAACGTGGGGACAACACCGGATGTTCCTCCTATAGAGGATGCGGATAGGCTGTCCACTACGAATTCCGAAGTGGAGAGTGCCATGAATCACAGGCGTCGCCGGGCCGTACTTCGCGACCCTGGTTTCTCCGAAGAGGCGTTCGATGCCTTCAACTCAGGAGAGGCGTACATCTGAGCTACTCAAAATGGCCTTGACAAAGCCACAGACCAGTAGCCCCTGAGACTTGAAACAGGTTGCTCAACTGATTTAAGGATCATTATATGCGTAGGTTCTTACGGAGAAGAATACCCAGTTGTCTCAAGAGCTGGAGGAGTGCAAAGCCCAGCTACGGGCCACAGTTGCTGGAATGGAGGTGTGCAAGAAGGCCCCATCTGGTAATACTTGTCCTGATCGAAAAGAATGAAATGACATGTACCAGTTAGTATTCGGCATGCATGCAAATCTAACAGTAGATTCTGCAGATAATCCCGGAGTGAATCCGAAGATCGTGCGAGGGGATGAGCAACATGCTCAACGACAGCTAGAGGCTGGCGAGCACGTGCTTACGTGGGTTAGGCGGGAGAAAAACGATCTCCAAGATGCCAATACCCGGCTGGGCATTGAACTGAAAGATGTTCGGGCCCAGCTCGCTGACTCCGTAAAGGAGAATAAGAGGCTTCGACGCGGCATTTTTAGTAAGTGCTTGAACGAACTTTTATAGAGTTCGGCGAAGAAACCGGCTAACAGAGTTATATCTGTAGGTATGCTGATGGGTCGTCCCGAAGAAGAGATGCCCGGATCTGCGAGCGATCTTTTGCAAGAGCTCTCACAACTGCACGAACAAGTTCAGCAGGTGATGCAGGGCATTGCCCAGGCCTTGTGGCCATCCGCGTCCCTGCCAGGAGGCATGGGGGAGCTCGTAAAGATGCTCAAGGGAGCACGGCGGCGCTTCTGATTATGGAAGATATCTGCCTGCCGACAAGGTGCAAGGGAAGCCTGGGCCATGGTGAAGATGCGATGTACGAAGACTGACCTGAACCACATGGCCGAGGTCGGGCATGTAGGTCTGATGGGAAAGATATCCCCGTTAGTCTGGTATATGACCAGGTAAAATTAGCCGCAAAGTATTCCCAACAGGATTGTAGGCTAGACAGCCTGTTGGATGGTATAGAAGAAGAATTTAGTCAGTCTAAGTGACTGTGTACTTCAAGTGACATATTTTCTCCCTAGCCGGATTGTAAATCATTTGTCATGGTGGACCTTTTCTCTTCGACCTCCGGACCCGACAGTCCGGAGTGTATCCGAATACCCGCTCAGTTATGTAAAAACCGAGGTACTCGTGGAAACCAGGCGTAGGGGTCATAAGTGCTTGAATAGACAAGTACCCAACTAGCTATGTTATATTACATGGATAGTAAGAAACATCTCCAGGGAGAATAGTTCCGTTAAGGGTTCCTTTCCCTAGGTACGCATGCATTAATGTGCATGTCAGAACTGCGAAAAGAGACGTAGGATATAAACATCTGGGGGCATGTATTGCAATAAGTAAAAGTCATCTTTTGTTCACCGACCGAATATTCCCTTAAGAACGCTAGCTTTCGGTTTCACCCAGTCTGAGGTACACATCCGGCTGACCTGGTAGTAACAATCGCAAAGGTGCTCCCCTTATGCCCTAGCCAAATTAACGGGAACGTAGGGCATAAAACAAGAGCCAGGCAACCCAGCTTAGCCAAAACTTAAGTCATATCGATGCATATAATGGCGAAGAAAAGGTACATGTGGAAAAGTAACACATGTTCAGGGGGCATAGAGCCCGGAACATAATTATATTAAGCTTCTGTATAAGAAGCCCCCAGGTATGATGAGCACGCATGGCGCGTCAAGATTGTGTAGTCAAGACACATTTTAACCTTTTAAGGCCGTGAAGAAAAAGGGAAGAAATAAAGAAAGAAAGAAAGACAGATAGCGGATATATATATATATAAAGGGCGGAGGTAAGGAGACGAACACAGAGTCTGGCACTAGGCATAGAACCTTCGAAGTCTGGCCGCGTTCCATGGGTTTGGCTCGAGTCGATTGCCCGATGCATCACGCAGGCGGTACGCTCCACCGGTTAGAACTTTGTCGATGATGAAGGGACCTTCCCATTTGGGCTTGAGCTTGTCCTTTTTCTTCTCTGGTAGGCGTAGGACGAATTCGCCAACGTTATAAGTTTTGGCCCGTACTTCTCTGCTTTGATACCGTCGAGCCTGTTGCTGATAGAATGCGGAGTGGTGTTTTGCAACGTCACGCTCCTCCTCCAGGGCATCTAAACTGTCCTGCCGATCAAGCTCGGCTTCTTTCTCTTCGTACATGCGCACTCGAGGTGAGTCATGAATGATGTTGCAGGGCAGTACCGCCTCTGCGCCGTACACCATAGAAACGGTGTGTATCCGGTAGTGCGATTCGGCGTGGTCCGCAGCCCCCATAGTATGGAGTCGAGCTCCTCAACCCAATGCGTATCTGATTCCTTCAAGGATCCACTAATCTGGGTGTAATGCCGCTCATAATAAGACCATTTGCTCGTTCGACTTGACCGTTTGTTTGGTGGTGATAGACGGAGGCATAATCGAGCTTAATGCCCATGTTGCCGCACCAAGTTTTTACCTCGTCAGCTGTGAAGTTCGAGCCGTTATCGGTGATGATGCTGTGGGGGACACCATAACGGTGTACAACCCCGGATATGAAGTCTATCACTGGTCCGGACTCGGCCGTTTTAACTGGTTTGGCTTCTATCCATTTGGTGAATTTATCCACCATGACCAATAGGTACTTTTTCCTATGGCTTCCTCCTTTAAGGGGTCCGACCATATCAAGCCCCCAGACTGCAAAGGGCCAAGTAATGGGGATTGTTTGGAGAGCGGTAGGTGGCATATGGCTTTGGTTTGCAAAAAGCTGGCAACCGACGCAATGTTGGACGAGGTCCTCTGCGTCTGCTCGGGCTGCCGGCCAGTAGAAACCTGTACGGAAGGCCTTGCTTACAAGGGCCCGAGCTGCGGCGTGATGGCCGCTGATACGTCTCCAACGTCTCTATAATTTTTGATTGCTCCATGCTATATTATCTACTGTTTTGGACACTATTGGGCATTATTATCCACTTTTATATTATTTTTGGGACTAACCTATTAACCAGAGGCCCAACACAGAATTGCTGTTTTTTTTGCCTATTTTAGGGTTTTGAAGAAAAGGAATATCAAACGGAGTCCAAACGGAATGAAACCTTCGGGAACGTGATTTTCTCAACGAACAAGACCAAGGAGACATGGACCCTACGTCAAGAAAGAAAATAGGAGGCCACAAGGCAGGGGGCGCGCCCTCCACCCTCATGGGCCCCCTGTTGCTCCACCGACGTACTCCTTCCTCCTATATATACCTACGTACCCCCAAACAATCAAATATGGAGCCAAAAACCTAATTCCACCGCCGCAACTTTCTGTATCCACTAGATCCCATCTTGGGGCCTGTTCCGGAGCTCCGCCGAAGGGGGCATCGATCACGGAGGGCTTCTACATCAACACCATAGCCCCTCCGATGAAGTGTGAGTAGTTTACCTGAGACCTACGGGTCCATAGTTAGTAGCTAGATGGCTTCTTCTCTATTTTTGGATCTCAATACAATGTTCTCCCCCTCTCTTGTGGAGAACTATTCGATGTAATCTTCTTTTGCGGTGTGTTTGTTGGGACCGATGAATTGTGGGTTTATGATCAAGTCTATCTATGAATAATATTTGAATCTTCTCTGAATTCTTTTATGTATGATTGGTTATCTTTGCAAGTCTCTTCGAATTATCAGTTTGGTTTGGCCTACTAGATTGATCTTGCTTGCAATGGGAGAAGTTCTTAGCTTTGGGTTCAATCTTGCGGTGTCCTTTCCCAGTGACAGTAGGGGCAGCAAGGCACGTATTGTATTGTTGCCATCGAGGATAACAAGATAGGGTTTTCTTCATATTGCATGAGTCTATCCCTCTACATCATGTCATCTTGCTTAAGGCGTTACTCTGTTTTTAACTTAATACTCTAGATGCATGCTGGATAGCGGTCGATGAGTGGAGTAATAGTAGTAGATGCAGGCATGAGTCGGTCTACTTGTCTCGGACTTGATGCCTATATACATGATCATACCTAGATATTCTCATAACTATGCTCAATTCTGTTAATTGCTCAACAGTAATTTGTTCACCCACCGTAGAATACATATGTTCTCGAGAGAAGCCACTAGTGAAACCTATGGCCCCCGGGTCTATCTTCATCATATTAATCTCCTACTACTTAGTTATTTCCTTTGCTATTTCCTTTGCCTTTATTTTACTTTGCATCTTTATCATAAAAATACCAAAAATATTATCTTATCATATCTATCAGATCTCACTCTCGTAAGTGGCCTTATAGTGATTGACAACCCCTATTTGCGTTGGTTGCGAGGATTTATTTGTTTTGTGCAGGTACGAGGGACTCGCGCGTAGCCTCCTACTGGATTGATACCTTGGTTCTCAAAAACTGAGGGAAATACTTACGCTACTTTGCTGCATCATCACTTCCTCTTCGGGGAAAACCAACACAGTGCTCAAGAGGTAGCAAGAAGGATTTCTGGCGCCGTTGCCTGGGAGGACTACGCAGAAGTCAACATACCAATTACCCATCACATACCCTTATCTCCCGCATTACATTATTTGCCATTTGCCTCTCGTTTTCCTCTCCCCCACTTCACCCTTGCCGTTTTATTCGCCCTGTCTCTCTCTATCTTCCCTCTCTTTCTCTATTTGCCTCTTTTTGTCCGCTTGCTTTTTGTTTGCTTGTGTGTTAGTTTGCTTGCTTGTCACGATGGCTCAAGATAATACTAAATTGTGTGACTTCACCAATACCAACAACAATGATTTTATTAGCACTCCGATTGCTCCTCTTACCGATGTTGAATATTGTGAAATTAATGCTGCTTTGCTGAATCTCGTCATGAAAGATCCATTCTCCGTCCTTCCTAGTGAAGATAGCGCTACTCATCTAAATAGCTTCGTTGATTTGTGTGACATGAAAAAGAAGAAGTATGTGGATAATGATATTGTTAAATTGAAGCTATTTCCTTTTTCGCTTAGAGATCGTGCTAAAGCTTGGTTTTCGTCTTTACCTAAAAATTGTATTGATTCATGGAACAAGTGCAAAGATGCTTTTATCTCTAAGTATTTTCCTCCCGCTAAGATCATCTCTCTTAGAAACAATATTATGAATTTTAAGCAACTTGATCATGAACATGTTGCACAAGCTTGGGAGAGAATGAAATTAATGATACGTAATTGCCCTACTCATGGTTTAAGTTTGTGGATGATTATACAAAACTTTTATGCCGGATTGAATTTTGCTTCTAGAAATCTTTTAGATTTGGCCGCGGGAGGCACTTTTATGGAAATCACTTTAGGAGAAGCTACTAGACTCCTAGATAATATTGTGGTTAATTATTCTCAATGGCGTACTGAAAGATCTACTAATAAAAAGGTGCATGCGATAGAAGAAAATAATGTTTTGAGTGGAAAGATGGATGAACTTATGAAATTATTTGCTAATAAGAGTGTTTCTTCTGATCCGACTGATATGCCCTTGTCTACTTTGATTGAGAATAATAATGAATCTATGGATGTGAAATTTTTTGGTAGGAAATTTTTTGGTAACAACACGTATAGATGAAATTTCAACCCTGGGCCTTATCCTAGTAATTCCTCTAATAATTATGGTAATTCCTACAACAATTCTTATGGAAATTATAATAAGATGCCCTCTGATTTTGAATCTAACATTAAAGAATTTATTACCTCGCAAAAGAATTTTAATGCTATGATTGAGAAATTTTGCTTAAGATTGATGATTTGGCTAGGAATGTTGATAGAATTTCTCTTGATGTTGATTCTTTGAAACTTAGATCTATTCCACATAAGCATGATATCAATGAGTCTCTCAAAGCCATAAGAATTTCCATTGATGAGTGCAAAGAAAGAACCGCTAGGATGCGTGCTAAGAAAGATGCCTTTATAAGAGTGTGTTCTTCTAGTTCCTATGAACATAAAGATGAAGATCTAAAAGTTATTAATGTGTCCCCTATTGAATTTTGCAATATGAATCTTGATAATGATGGGACCGAATATGATCCACCTTTACCTAGAAGGCGTTCCAAGAATTCAGAATTTGTTGATCTTGATGCTAAATTTGATAAAAGTGGGATTGAAGAAATTAAAACCCTAGATGTTGCTAGACCCACTATTATGGATTTCAAGGAATTTAACTATGAAAATTGCTCTTTGATTGATTGTATTTCCTTATTGCAATCTGTGCTAAATTATCCTCACGCTTATAGTCAAAATAAAGGGTTTACTAAACATATCGTTGATGCCTTGATGCAATCTTATGAAGAAAAACTTGAATTGGAAGTTTCTATCCCTAGAAAACTTTATGATGAGTGGGAACCAACTGTTAAAATTAAAATTAAAGATCATGAATGCTATGCTTTATGTGATTTGGGTGCTAGTGTTTCCACGATTCCAAAGACTTTGTGTGATTTGTTAGGTTTTCGTGATTTTGATGATTGCTCTCTAAACTTGCACCTTGCGGATTCCACTATTAAGGAACCTATGGGAAGAATTAATGATGTTCTTATTGTTGCAAATAGGAATTATGTTCCCGTAGATTTTATTGTTCTTGACATAGATTGCAATCCTTCACGTCCTATTATTCTTGGTAGACCTTTCCTTAGAATGATTGGGGAAATTATTGATATGAAGGAAGGAAATATTAGATTCCAATTTCCATTAAGGAAAGGCATGGGACACTTTCCTAGAAAGAAAATTAAATTACCTTATGAATCTATTATGAGATCCACTTATGGATTGCCTACCAAAGATGGCAATACCTAGATCTATTCTTGCTTGTTATGCCTAGCTAGGGGCGTTAAACGATAGCGCTTGTTGGGAGGTAACCCAATTTTATATTTTATTCCTTGCTTTTTGATCCTATTTTGTAATAAATAATTTATCTAGCCTCTGTTTTGGTTGTGTTTTTTGTGTTTAATTAGTGTTTGTGCCAAGTAGAACTGTTGGGAAGACTTGGGGAAAGTCTTGTTGAACTTGCTGTAAAAAACAGAAACTTTAGCGCTCATGAGAACTGCTGTAATTTTTATTTGGAAAGTGTTATTTCGTTAATTTTTTGAAGATTATTAATAGATAAATTCCACACGTCCAGAAATTTATTTTTAGAATTTTTGGGGTTACAGATCTTGTGCTAGCGACAGATTACTACAGACTATTCTGTTTTTGACAGATTCTGTTTTTCGTGTGTTGTTTGCTTATTTTGATGAATCTATGGCTAGTAAAATAGTTTATAAACCATAAAGAAGTTGGAATACAGTAGGTATAACACCAATATAAATAAAGAATGAGTTAATTACAGTACCTTGAAGTGGTCTTTTATTTTCTTTCGCTAACGGAGCTCACGAGATTTTCTACTTTTAAGTTTTGTGTTGTGAAGTTTTCAAGTTTTGGGTAAAGATTTGATGGATTATGGAACAAGGAGTGGCAAGAGCCTAAGCTTGGGGATTCCCATGGCACCCCCAAGATAATCTAAGGACACCTAAAAGCCAAAGCTTGGGGATGCCCCGGAAGGCATCCCCTCTTTCGTCTACTTCTATCGGTAACTTTACTTGGAGCTATATTTTTATTCGCCACATGATTTGTGTTTTGCTTGGAGCGTCTTGTATTATTTGAGTCTTTGGTTTTTAGTTTACCACAATCATCCTTGCTGTACACACCTTTTGATAGAGCCATGCATGATTTGGAATTTGTTAGAATACTCCATGTGCTTCGCTTATATCTTTTGAGTTATATAGTTTTGCTCTAGTACTTCACTTATATCTTTTAGAGCACGGTGGTGGATTTGTTTTATAGAAACTATTGATCTCTCATGCTTCACTTAGATTATTTTTAGAGTCTTAAGTAGCATGGTAATTTGCTTAAAGTCCTAATATGCTTGGTATACAAGATTAATAATAAAACTTTCTTATGTAGTGTGTTGAAAACTATGAGAAGTTTGATGCTTGATAATTGTTTTGAGATATGAAGATGGTATATTAAAGTTATGCTAGTTGAGTAGTTTTGAATTTGAGAAATACTTGTGTTAAAGTTTGTGATTCCCATAGCATGCACGCATGGTGAACCGTTATGTGATGAAGTCGAAGCATGATTTATTTTTTGATTGTATTCCTTATGAGTGGCGGTCGGGGACGAGCGATGGTCTTTTCCTACCAATCTATCCCCCTAGGAGCATGCGCGTAATACTTTGCTTTGATAACTTGTAGATTTTTGCAATAAGTATATGAGTTCTTTATGACTAATGTTGAGTCCATGGATTATACACACTCTCACCCTTCCACCTTTGCTAGCCTCTCTAATACCGCGCACCCTTCGCCGGTATCATACACCCACCATATACCTTCCTCAAAACAGCCACCATAACTACCTATTATGTCATTTCCATAGCCATTCCGAGATATATTTCCATGCAACTTTCCACCGTTCCGTTTTTCATGACACACTCCATCATTGTCATATTGCTTAGCATGATCAGGTAGTCGACATCGTATTTTTGGCAAAGCCACCATTCATAATTATTTCATACACACTCATGCATCATTGCATATCCTGGTACACCGCTGGAGGCATTCATATAGAGTCATATCTTGTTCTAAGTATCGAGTTGTAATTGTTGAGTTGTAAGAAAAATAAAAGTGTGATGATCATCATTATTAGAGCATTGTCCCAGTGAGGAAAGGATGATGGAGACTATGATTCCCCCACAAGTCGGGATGAGACTCCTGACGAAGGAAAAAAAAGGGAGAAAGAAAAGAGGTCATAAAAAAAGAGAAAAGGCCCAAATTAAAAAAATGAGAGAAAAAGAGAGAAGGGACAATGTTACTATCCTTTTTACCACACTTGTGCTTCAAAGTAGCACCATGATATTCATATACTAGTGGGAATTTTTCATTATAGAACTTGGCTTGTATATTCCAATGATGGGCTTCCTCAAAATGCCCTAGGTCTTCATGAGCAAGCAAGTTGGATGCACACCCACTTAGTTTCATTTTGAGCCTTCATATACTTATAGCTCCAGTGCATCCGTTGCATGGAAATCCCTACTCACTCACATTGATATCTATTGATGGGCATCTCCATAACCCGTTGATACGCCTAGTTGATGTGAGACTATCTTCTCCCTTTTTTGTCTTCTCCACAACCACCATTCTATTCCACCTATAGTGCTATGTCCATGGCTCACGCTCATGTATTGCGTGAAAATTGAAAAAGTTTTGAGAATGTCAAAAGTATGAAACAATTGCTTCGCTTGTCATCGGGGTTGTGCATGATTTAAATATTTTGTGTGGTGAAGATGGAGCATAGCCAGACTATATGATTTTGTAGGGATAACTTTCTTTGGCCATGTTATTTTGAGAAGACATAATTGCTTTGTTAGTATGCTTGAAGTATTATTATTTTTATGTCAATACTAAACTTTGTCTTGAATCTTTCGGATCTGAATATTCATACCACAATTAAGAAGAATTACATTAAAATTATGCCAAGTAGCACTCCGCATCAAAAATTTTGTTTTTATCATTTACCTACTCGAGGACGAGCAGGAATTAAGCTTGGGGATGCTTGATACGTCTCCAACGTATCTATAATTTTTGATTGCTCCATGCTATATTATCTACTATTTTGGACATTATCGGGCTTTATTATCCACTTTTATATTATTTTTGGGACTAACCTATTAACCGGAGGCCCAGCCCAGAATTGTTGTTTTTTTGCCTATTTTAGAGTTTCGAAGAAAAGGAATATCAAACGGAATAAAACCTTCGGGAACGTTATTTTCTCAACGAACAAGACCCGGGAGACTTGGACCCTACGTCAAGAAAGAAAGAGTAGGCCACGAGGTAGGGGGCGCGCCTACCCCGCAGGCGCGCCCTCCACCCTCGTGGGCCCCTTGTTGCTCCACCGACGTACTCCTTCCTCCTATGTATACCTACGTACCCACAAACGATCATATACGGAGCCAAAAACCTAATTCCACCACCACAAATTTCTGTATCCACGAGATCCCATCTTGGGGCCTGTTCCGGAGCTCCACCGGAGGGGGCATCGATCACGGAGGGATTCTACATCAACACCATAGCCCCTCCGATGAAGTGTGAGTAGTTTACCTCAGACCTATGGGTCCATAGTTAGTAGCTAGATGGCTTCTTCTCTCTTTTTGGATCTCAATACAATGTTCTCCCCCTCTATTGTGGAGAACTATTCGATGTAATCTTCTTTTAGCGGTGTGTTTGTTGGGACCGATGAATTGTGGGTTTATGATCAAGTCTATCTGTGAATAATATTTGAATCTTCTCTGAATTCATTTATGTATGATTGGTTTTCTTTGCAAGTCTCTTCGAATTATCAGTTTGGTTTGTCCTACTAGATTGATCTTTCTTGCAATGGCAGAAGTGCTTAGCATTGGGTTCAATCTTGTGGTGTCCTTTCCCAGTGACAGTAGGGGTAGCAAGGCACATATTGTATTGTTGCCATCGAGGATAACAAGATGGGTTTTTTTTCATATTGCATGAGTCTATCCCTCTACATCATGTCATCTTGCTTAAGGCGTTACTCTGTTTTTAACTTAATACCCTAGATGCATGATGGATAGCGGTCAATGAGTGGAGTAATAGTAGTAGATGGAGGCTAGGTTGGTCTACTTGTCTCGGACGTGATGCCTATATACATGATCATACCTAGATATTCTCATAACTATGCTCAATTCTGTCAATTGCTCAACAATAATTTGTTCACCCACCGTAGAATACTTATGCTCTCGAGAGAATCCACTAGTGAAACCTATGGCCCCCGGGTCTATCTTCATCATATTAATCTCCTACTACTTAGTTATTTCCTTTGCTATTTACTTTGCCTTTATTTTACTTTGCATCTTTATCATAAAAATACCAAAAATATTATCTTATCATATCTATCAGATCTCACTCTCGTAAGTGGCCTTATAGGGATTGACAACCCTTATTTGCGTTGGTTGCGAGGATTTATTTGTTTTGTGCAGGTACGAGGGACTCGCGCGTAGCCTCCTACTAGATTGATACCTTGGTTCTCAAAAACTGAGGGAAATACTTACGCTACTTTGCTGCATCATCCCTTCCTCTTCGGGGAAAACCAACGCAATGCTCAAGAGGTAGCAGCCGCCGAGTCCAGCATGAATTTCTGCCAAAAGATGCCATCCTTCCTCTTCGGAGATGCACCTTTGAAGTACTCCGGTAGCGCTTTTCTTATAAAGCTCTTGTAACACCCCGGATGTAACTTACCATATTTGTACTACGACTCTTGCCATTTCCGGCTCTAAGTTATGAGATTCGTGGTTGGGTTCTTGTCTTTGTTTTTGCATTTTGTCCATGTCATGCATGTCATATCATGTCATCATGTGCATCTCATTTGCATACGTGTTCGTCTCATGCATCTGAGCATTTTCCCCGTTGTCTGTTTCGCGATGCGGCACTCCTACATTCTCCGGCGCCCCTTTTTGTCTCTTTTCATGAGCGGGTGTTAAACTTTCTCGGAATGGACCGAGATTTACCACACGGCCTTGGTACACCACCGGTAGACCGCCTGTCAAGTTTCGTGCCATTTGGTGTCCGTTTGATACTCCGACGGTTAACCGGGGAACCATAAAGGCCTTGTGTGTGTTGCAGCCCAACACCCCTTCAAAATGGCCCAATAACACATCCAAACCCTCTCCATCCTCTCGGCTGTTCGATCACGATCGCGTGGCCAAAAACCGCACTCCATTTGGACTCTCCTAGCTCCCTCTACGTATATATTTGCACCTTCCCCTGAAAATTCGCGGACGAAACCCTAACTCACCCTCTCCCCGCGCCACCGGACACGTCCGTCCGGGTCGAACGCGTTCGAGCAGCCGCCACCAGCGAATCGCCTCCTGCCACGTCACACCGGCCGTCCCCGCCGCCGAGCCTCACCAGTCGGCCCGCCAGGGCCCGCGCGGGGCCCCCGAGGCCCGGATCTCCGCCCGCCGCCGCCCGCGGCGTTCCTCCGTGCCGCCCGCGACCCCGCCGCCTCGCGCCTCCTCTCCGCCCTCTTCGGAGCTCGCGCCACAATGCCTGAGCTCCTCCGCCGCCGCCGAGTTCTTCCACCGGCGCCGCCCGGCTCCACCGCCTCCGCGCCGCCCTACTCCGGCGATCCACACCGGCCTCGGATCCGGCAAGTCCTGCCGCAACCGTGACCTCCAACTCCGGCGAGCTACTCCGGTTAACCTCGGTTCGTGCGCCAGATCCAGATCCAGTCAAACACTAGGTTGACCCCGCTTTCCCCCAAGTCCCTAACATTTTATTGCTCTGTTCATCGCATCATAACTCCTCATCCGTAGCTCCGTTTTGCATGCATGATATATCAAAATGTTCATCTGGATGTGCTCTTCATTTTGTTCCATTGTGCCATGCTTGTTTGAGTCCATCTTGATGCCCAAATCGTTGATGCAAGAGTGCTACAAAATGTTAGTTCCTGTTACTTAGCAGATCTTGAGGATTTGTCATTTTTGCCATGATTATTGTGTGCTGCATATGGCTATGAGCTCTACATGTGTTTTGGGCTATGCCATGCCATCTTCACAGGGGTGTATGCCATGTATTTTTGTGATCAATGTGGTGACTAGCACAAGCATGCAAAGTAGCTCTTGTGATATTGCTGATTTCAAGGACTTAGAATTTCACTAAGTCATTTCTCTGCTGTTATTTTTATGCCATGTATTCATGTTGCTACAGTGAGATCCATGCTTATTTTGAGTATGTTCAGTAAGGAGGATTTTGACATATGGTTATGCTCCATCCATCCATGTCCCTGTTTGCATTTATGGAGTGCCCTATCATGACTCAATCTTGCTCTACTTTTGCTATAAAATGTTCCTGGCAGATTGTTTATGTGTTAATCAATTTTGCCAAGGTTGTTGTAGTTGATCCATGCATGCTATGAGATTGTTCTTGCCATGTTTAGCTTCTTGAACATGTATTCTTTCTGGTAGTATGCTTAGTTTATCATGCAATGCCTTGTGATGAGTGAATCGAGCTCGCAAAGAGGCCTTCATAAATCTGTTTTTGCCATGTCCAGTTTTCTGCCAAGTCTGAATCTGTTAGGTGCCATCATATCTTCTTATCCTTTTTGGCTTATGGTCAGTAAGGGACTTTTGTTATATGCTTTGAGTAGATTCATGCCATGCCTTGTTTTGCCATGATATATTCCTGTAGCATGTTGTTATCTTGCTCTAAACTTTGCTTCCTGATGTTAATTCCTGGCATGTTAGTATTTTCACTAAGTCTGTGATGCTGATATCTTTTGCACTTTTTCCATGCTTGTTTGAACCTGCTCTTGTGTGATTTAGCCGTAGCTCAGTGTTCATCTTTTGTCAAGCATCTTGCGTAGATCAGTGCCATGTGCTTTGTTTCCATGTTAGAGTGTAGTAGCTTAGTTTCTTGTTGCATTTTAGATGGCATCGTGCTGTTAATCGCAGAATTGTGCCATTATTGTTTTGCTTGCCATTTGCAAACCGTGCATCCGATTCCGGTGATCTTTATATCGATTTCGACCGAAATCAACTCATAATTCCAGCGTCACTCTTGGTTTGCCAAGTTGATGCCTGGTTCAATCTTTCCTTTCCGAAGCACGCATATGCATTGCATATCACATCTCGCATATCATGCCATGTTTTGCATCATGTTGCGTACGCATTGCACCGTGATTGATTGTTGGTCCTTTGCTTGTGTTCTTGATTTGGGTAGAGCCAGGAGACGAGTACGTGATCGAGGAACCCGTTGAGTACGCTTATGAGGATCAAGCTTACATCAACTCGGAGAACTTTGCAATCAAGATGACCATACCCTCGAAATCACTTCTATCTTTCCTTGCTAGTTGCTCGCTCTTTTTGCTATTCTGCGATACCTACCACTTTCTTTATCATGCCTCCCATATTGCCATGTCAAGCCTCTAACCCACCTTTCCTAGCAAACCGTTGTTTGGCTATGTTACCGCTTTGCTCAACCCCTCTTATAGTGTTGCTAGTTGCAGGTGAAGATGGAGTTTGTTCCTTGTTGGAACATGATTATTGTCGGGATATCATTACTATTATATCTTGTTTACTTTAATGCATCTATATACTTGGTAAAGGGTGGAAAGCTCGGCCTTATGCCTGGTGTTTTGTTCCACTCTTGCCGCCCTAGTTTCCGTCATACCGATGTTATGTTCCTTGATTTTGCGTTCCTTACGCGGTTGGGTTATAATGGGAACCCCATGACAGTTCGCCTTGAATAAAACTCCTCCAGTAAGGCCCAACCTTGGTTTTACCATTTGCCACCTAAGCCTTTTCCCTTGGGTTTCGCGGACTCAAGGGTCATCTTTATTTTAAATCCCCGGGCCAGTGCCCCTCTGAGTGTTGGTCCAACCTGTCAGCCGCCGGTGGCCACCAGGGGCAACTCTGGGTTGGCCTACCGGAAGTTTCGACAATCCGGTGTGCCCTGAGAACAAGATATGTGCAGCTCCTATCGGGATTTGTCGGCACATTCAGGTGGCTTTGCTGGTCTTGTTTTACCATTGTCGAAATGTCTTGTAACCGGGATTCCGAGTCTGATCGGGTCTTCCTGGGAGAGGATTATCCTTCGTTGACCGTGAGAGCTTGTGATGGGCTAAGTTGGGACACCCCTGCAGGGTTTTGAACTTTCTAAAGCCGTGCCCGCGGTTATGGGCAGATGGTAGTTTGTTAATATCCGATTGTAGAAAACTTGGCACTTAACGTATTTCAAATGAATCAATCGCGTGTGTAGCCGTGATGGTCTCTTTTTGGCGGAGTCCGGGAAGAGAACACGGTCTCGTGTTATGCTTGAACGTAAGTAGTTTCAAGATCACTTCTTGGTCTTTGTAGCTTCTCGACCATGCTTTGCTTCTCTTCTCGCTCTCATTTGCATAAGTTTGCCACCATATATGCTAGTGCTTGCTGCAGATCCACTTCACTACCTTTTCCTACCCATAAGCTTAAATAGTCTTGATCGCGAGGGTGTGAGATTGCTGAGTCCCCGTGACTCACAGATTACTTCCAAAACCAGATGCAGGTGCCGATGATGCCAGTGCAAGGGACGCGACCGAACTCAAGTGGGAGTTCGACGAAGATTCAGGACGTTACTATGTTTCCTTTCCGGACGATCAGTAGTGGAGCCCAGTTGGGGCGATCGGGGACCTATGCATTTGGGGTTGTCTTTATTTTGGTTCCGTAGTCAGACCTTGATTGTATCTGGATGATGTAATGCTATATTTATGTATTGTGTGAAGTGGCGATTGTAAGCCAACTCTTTATCCCTTTCTTATTCAGTACATGGGATGTGTAAACATTACCCCTCTTGCGACATGCCTACTATGTGGTTATGCCTCTAAGTCGTGCTCCGACACGTGGGAGATATAGCCGCATCGTGAGTGTTACAGCTCTCCCTCGTGGACCTTCTAGGCTTTAGAACGCCGCAGAATGCAACGTGCCTCATTTGGGTCCTTAGGGAGTTCTTGCCTATTTAGGTAAGCCAAGAAGGGTTCTGTCCACGGGGCGATGACAGCCATAATCACGTGGGCCGAAGGTGTTATTTCGGTGGCGAAGCCTCCGATTACGTCAGAGTGTTCGGGATCTGGTGTTGTGGCCAGATCCGGATTGTTGTTGCCGGTCTCCCCTTCCCACACCAGGATGGCTTAAACAGCCTTTCCAAGAAGATATTAGGTGGGACAGGATCGCGCTTAGCGCCGATGCGGGCGAGGACATCTGCCGCTTGATTGTTTTCTCAGACCACATGGTGGAATTCAAGCCCCTCGAACCGAGCTGACATTTTGAGGATGGCATTGCAGTAAGCTGCCATTTTTGCGTCCTTGGCGTCAAAGTCTCCATTTATTTGAGATATTGCAAGGTTCGAATCCCCACGCACCTCTAGGCATTGAATGCCCATCGAGACTGCCATCCGGAGACCATGCAACAGGCCTCATATTCTGCTGCATTGTTGGAGTCTTTGTATAATATCTGGAGTACATATTGGACTGTATCTCCGGTGGGGGATGTCAGGACGACGCCTGCCCCCAGACCAGCCAGCTTCTTAGAGCCGTCAAAGTGCATGATCCAATTGGAGTATGCGACGTACTCTTTAGGGAGTTCGGCTTCTGTCCATTCGGCGACGAAATCAGCCAGTACTTGCGACTTAATGGCTCGTCGTGGTTTGTATGTTATGTCGAACGGGAGGAGATCAATAGCCCATTTAGTAATCCGGCCCGTGGCATCGCGTTTATTTATTATGTCATTGAGTGGTACTTCAGAGGCCACCGTAATTAAACATTCTTGAAAGTTGTGTCGTAGTTTCCGGGATGCCATGAAGACCGCGTATGCTATCTTTTGATAATGTGGGTACCGTGATTTGCATGGAGTGAGGACAGTGGATACATAGTATACCAGCTTTTGAAGCGGGAACTTATGTCCGTCCATCTCTCGTTCGACGACGAGCACTGCGCTTACATCCTGGTGTGTTGCCGCTATATATAACAGCATTGGTTGGATGATATTTGGCACGGCCAAGATTGGGTTGCTGGGCAAGAGGGCTTTTATTTCTTCCAATCCGTCCGTGGTTGCATCCGTCCACTTGAAGTGTTCGGTGCGTCGAAGAAGACGATAAAGAGGTAATGCCTTTTCTCCCAATCGGGAGATAAAGCGGCTTAAGGTAGCCACGCATCCGGTTAATTTCTAGATTTGCTTGAGGTCTGTTGGGATAGCCAACTGGGACCGATCTCGGATTTTAGCCGGATTTGCTTCAATTCCTCTATTGGAAACGATGAAGCCCAAGAGCTTTCCGGCGGTCACACCAAAAACACATTTTTTTGGATTGAGCTTGATGTCATATGTTCGAAGATTGTCGAACGTAAGCCTCAAGTCATCTATTAAAGATTTGATGTGTCTGGTTTTGATGACCACATCATCTACATATGCCTCCACTATTTTGTCGATTTGTGTTTCTAGGCATGTCTGAATCATGCGTTGATAGGTTGCACCGGCGTTTTTGAGCCCGAAAGGCATGGTGTTAAAATAGAAGGGGTCGTATGGAGTGATGAATGCCGTTGCGGCTTGATCGGACTCCGCCATCTTGGTTTGATGGTATCCGTAGTATGCGTCGAGGAAACACAATGAGTCGTGTTCTGCGGTAGCGTCGATAATTTGATCAATGCGGGGGAGGGGGAAGGGATCCTTGGGGCAAGCCTTGTTAAGGTCCTTGAAATCGACACATAGGCGCCAGGATGTGTCCTTCTTTGGTACCATGACCAGGTTTGCTAGCCAGTCCGGATGTTTTATTTCTCTAATGAATCCGACCTCGAGTAACTTGGCTAGCTCTTCTCCCATGTCTTGTCACTTAGGCTCTGAGAAACGCCGAAGAGTCTGCTTGACTGGCTTGTATCCCTTTAGAATGTTTAGGCTATGCTCGGCCAGCCTGCGTGGGATTCCTGGCATGTCTGAAGGATGCCAGACGAAGATGTCCCAATTCTCGCGCAAGAACTCCCGCAGTGCAGCGTCTGTTGTGGGGTTCAGATGCGATGGATGTTGTTTTTATAGGGTCCGTTGGGTGGACCTGGAATTTGACTATTTCGTTCGCTGGTTTAAAAGAGCTGGACTTGGGTCTTTTGTCGAGTATCACGTCATCCCTGTCCACTGTGGAGCGCAGCGCAGTTAGTTTTCCGGCCGCGAGTGTAACGCCCCGAGACCGATGTGCCAGGTGTCCTCCAGTTATTCGTTGTTGTTGCATTGTCATTGCTTGCGTGTCATGTATTGCATATCATGTCATCATGTGCATTTCATTTGCATACATGTTCGTCTCATGCATCCGAGCATTTTCCCCGTTGTCCGTTTTGCAATCCGGCGCTCCTATGTCACCCGGTGTCCCTTTCTACCTCTTTTCATGTTCGGGTGTTAAACGTTTTCGGATTGGACCGATACTTGTCATGCGGCCCTGCTTTACTACCGGTAGACCGTCTGTCAATTTTCGTGCCATTTGGACTTCGTTTGATACTCCAACGGTTAACCGAGGGACCGAAAAGGCCTCGTGTGTGTTGCAGTCCAACACCCTTCCAAAGTGGCCCAGAACCCACCTAAATACTATCCATCATCTCGGTCGTTCGATCACGATCGCGTGGCCAAAAACCGCACCTCATTTGGACTCTCCTAGCTCCCTCTACCTATAAATATGTGATCCTCTCCGAAATTTTCGCGTTACAAACCCTAGATCAAACTCCCTCATCGTCGCCGGACATTTCTTCCAGCGCCGGACATGTCCGCTCGCCGCCGGCCACCTCACCGCATCCAATCCCTTTGCGCCACGTCATCACGCCGCCAGCCTCGTCCAATCACCGAGCGCCACCTCAGCCCGCGCGCCACCCCTCCATCGCGCCTGGCCCGCCGGCCCATCTCCGGCCCTCGCCCGAGCCGCTCCGGGCTGAGCGCCCGCGGCTCCGCGTGCCGCCGCCAC
>NC_041380.1:214756831-214761093 GCF_002162155.2 Triticum dicoccoides
CCACCGCAAGCATCTCGCCGCGCCGCTCCGAGCGCTGGCCACCAGATCCGCCGCCGCCCCGCACCGGTTCGGCCACCACCGGCATGTCGCCTCGTCCTCGCGCCGCCCCATGACGCCCTCGCCAGAAGCTCGCCGGAGTCCACCCCGTCACCGGATCCGGAGAAGATGGATGAGATCCACCAATCCCGCCATCCAAACACCGTCTACGTCCCGGATCTCTTCGTCTCGCTTCTCTCCGTCCCGTGTTGACTTTCACGGAGGTAAAATTCCACTAAGTCCCCGAAGTTTCCAGATTCATATGCCCATATTCAACGCATCATAACTCTGCATCCGTAGATCCGATTCGTGCGTGTAGCATAGCAAAATGTTCGCCTCGACGAGTACATCATTTGATCTCATTGCATCATTTTCATTTGAGGTCGTGTTGATGCCCGAAATGTTGTTGGAATAGGGCTATGTGATAAACTTGGTAGATCTGTTTCATCAAATAGATATTTGTCATTTTTGCCATGATTAATGTGTGCATGATATGATCCTGAGTTCTACATGTGTTTTGTTATATGCCATGCCATATTTACAGTGGTGCTTACCATGTATTTTTGTGATATTTGTGGTGACTAGCACAAGATTGCAAAGTAGCGTAATCGGTAATGCTGATTTCAGGGACTTAGAATTTCACTAAGTCCTTGTCCTGATTTTGTCGTTATGCCATATGTTCATGTTGTTTCCTAGTGATCCGTGCCTCTTTTGAGGATGATCAGTAAGGATGATTTGTTAACATTGTGGTGTTCTATCCATCCGTGTCTTTGTTTGCATTTATGGAGCAACCTAGCTTGAGTCAATCGAGCTCTACTTTTGCTATATCGTGAATCCTGGCAGATTGTTGACTTGTTAGCGATTTTGCCAAGGATGTTGCTATTGATCCGTGCATGCTATGTTGTTGTTCTTGCCATTTCTAGCTTCTATGCCATATATTATTGTTGGATGTATGCTTAGTTTGTCATGCCATGCTCTGTAGTGAGTGCATCGAGCTCGTAAACATGCCTACTCATTAACTAATTTGCATGCTCCAGTTTTTCACAAAGTCTGAGATCTGTTTATGTTTTTGCCATGTTCACATGCTTGCGATTGTATTTCTGATCCCTTTTGGCTCAAGGTCACTAAGGGACATTTGTTAAGTGCTTTGAGTAGCTTCATGCCATGCCTTGCTTTGCCATGTTAAGTTCCTGTAGCATGTAGTTTTCATGCTCTAAAGTGTGCTTCCTGATGATAAATTCCAGACTTGTGTTAATTTCACTAAGTCTGAAACCTGTTATCATTTGCACTTTTGCCATGCTTGTTTGAACCTGTTAATGGATGAATTAGCTGTAGCTCAGTGTTCATCTTTTGTCAAGCATCATGAGTGGATCCCTGCCATGTATTCTGTTTCCATGTTTGAGTGTTGTAGCATATTTATCTTGATGCATTTAGTTGGTCACTTGCTGATTATCACAGACCGGTGCCATATTTGTTTTGCTTGCCATTTCCAAACCATGCATCCGATTCCAGCGATCTTTATATCGATTTCAACCGAAATCACCTCACCTTTCCAGTTGCACTCTTGGATTTCCAAGTTGAGGCCAGGTCCAATCATTCCTTTGCAAATCATGCATATGCATCGCATCCCGCATCCCGCATGTCATATCATGTTCATGTGTCGGTTGTTTACTATGTTGTGTGTTTCTTTCTGGTGTTGCTTCTTCGGGTTGGTTCCGGTAACATCGTGATTGTGAGGACCCGTTCGAATACGTCCGTTTGTCTTCTTCATGGACTCTTTCTTCTTCCTTGCGGGATTTCAGGCAAGATGACATACCCTCGAAATCACTTCTATCTTTGCTTGCTAGTTGCTCGCTCTTTTGCTATGCCTATGCTGCAATACCTACCACTTTCTTATCATGCCTCCCATATTGTTGAACCAAGCCTCTAACCCACCTTGTCCTAGCAAACCGTTGTTTGGCTATGTTACCGCTTTGCTCAGCCCCTCTTATAGCGTTGTTAGTTGCAGGAGAAGATTGAAGTTTGTTCCTTGTTGGAACATGGAGGTGTTGTTCCTTGTTGGAATATGTTTACTTGTTGGGATATCACAATATATCTTATTTAATTAATGCATCTATATACTTGGTAAAGGGTGGAAGGCTCGGCCTTATGCCTAGTGTTTTGTTCCACTCTTGCCGCCCTAGTTTCCGTCATATCGGTGTTATGTTCCCGGATTTTGCGTTCCTTACGCGGTTGGGTTATAATGGGAACCCCTTGACAGTTCGCTTTGAATAAAACTCCTCTAGCAAGGCCCAACCTTGGTTTTACCATTCGCCACCTAGCCTTTTTCCCTTGGGTTAGGCCAGCCCAAGGGTCATCTTTATTTTAACCCCCCGGGCCAGTGCTTGTCTAAGTGTTGGTCTGAAACAGAGCCACTTGCGGCGCCACCTCGGGGAAACTTGAGGGCTGGTTTTAGCTGTATGTAGTGTTCATCCGGTGTTGCCCTGAGAATGAGATATGTGCAGCTCCCATCAGGATGTCGGCGCATCGGGCGGTCTTGTTGGACTTGTTTTACCATTGTCGAGGATGTCTTGTAACCGGGATTCCGAGTCTGATCGGGTCTTCCTGCTAGAAGGAATATCCTTCGTTGACTGTGAGAGCTTGTGATGGGCTAAGTTGGGACACCCCTGCAGGGTTATGAACTTTCGAAAGCCATGCCCGCGGTTATGGGCAGATGGGAATTTGTTAATGTCCGGTTGTAGAAAACTTGAAGTTGACCTTAATTAAAATGCATCAACCGCGTGTGTTACCATGATGGTCTCTTCTCGGCGGGGTCCAGGAAGTTAACATGGTGTTGGAGTTATGCTTGACGTAGGTTGTTTTAGGATCACTTCTTGATCATAGTTCATCGACCGTGCTTTGCCTTCTCTTCCCGCTCTCATTTGCGTATGTTAGCCACCAAATATGCTAGTTGCTTGCTGCAGCTCCACCTCATACCTTTTACCCTTCCTATAAGCTTAAATAGTCTTGATTGCACGGGTGTGAGATTGCTGAGTCCCCGTGACTCACATATACTTCCAAAACCAGCTTGCAGGTGCCGTTGAACCGTGCAGTTGACGCAACCAAGCTCAAGTTGGAGCTCGTTGAAGATCTTGTCCTTTGTGTTGTTTCGTTCTAGTTGATCGGTAGTGGAGCCCAGTCGGGTCGATCGGGGATCTGTGTAGCATTTGGGGTAGTCTTCTTTTATTTTGGTTCCATAGTCGGACCTTGATTGTATCTGGATGATGTAATGCTTTATTCTTGTAATTGGGTGAAGTGGCGATTGTAAGCCAGCTATGTATCTCTTTCCCTTATGTATTACATGGGTTGTGTGAAGATTACCTCACTTGTGACATTGCTTTCAATTTGGTTATGCATCTAAGTCGTGCTTCGACACGTGGGAGATATAACCGCATCGAGGGCGTTACAGCGAGGGCTTCGGATAACGCCTTGAGGGCCAGTGCGGCAGTTTTATTTTCGGCGCGGAGTGCTATGCCCGGATCACTAGCTAGAGTGATGATTCCATTATGCCCGGGCATCTTGAGCTTCATGTACCCATAATGGGGTATAGCTTGGAAGATCGTGAATGCCTCTCGCCCTAAAAGGGTGTGGTATCCGCTACTAAACGGGGCCACTTGGAATGTGATTTCTTCGGACCTATAATTCTCCGGCGTGCCGAATACCACATCTAGTGTGATTTTTCTCGCACATCCTGCCTCCCGACTAGGGATGATTCCTCTGAAGGTCGTGCTGCTTTGCTCAGTGCGGCTCTTGTCTATTTCCATTTTGCTAAGGTCCCCTCATAGATGAGGTTTAATCTGCTGCCACCATCCATGAGAACTTCAGTAAGGCGGATGCCGTCCACAATTGGACTAAGGACCAAAGCGGTTGGTGCTCGGGCTGTTCGGAATTGAGGTTCGTCACTGGCATTGAAGGTTATAGCCGTATGATACGTCTCCAACGTATCTATAATTTTTGATTGCTCCATGCTATATTATCTACTGTTGGACATTATTGGGCTTTATTATCCACTTCTATATTATTTTTGGGACTAACCTATTAACCGGAGGCCCATCCTAGAATTGCTGTTTTTGCCTGTTTTAGGGTTTCGAAGAAAAGGAATATCAAACGGAGTCCAAACGGAATGAAACCTTCGGGAACGTGATTTTCTCATCAAATACAACTCAGGAGACTTGGACCCTACGTCA
>NC_041380.1:214761416-214987441 GCF_002162155.2 Triticum dicoccoides
GCCCTCCACCCTCGTGGGCCCCCTATTGCTCCACCGGTGTACTTCTTCCTCCTATATATACCCACGTACCCCCAAACGATCAGATACGGAGCCAAAACCCTAATTCCACCGCTATAACTTTCTGTATCCACGAGATCCCATCTTGGGGCCTGTTCCGGAGCTCCGTCGGAGGGGGCATCAATCACGGAGGGCTTCTACATCAACACCATAGCCCTTTTGATGAAGTGTGAGTAGTTTACCTCAGACCTACGGGTCCATAGTTAGTAGCTAGATGGCTTCTTCTTTCTTTTTGGATCTCAATACAATGTTCTCCCCCTCTCTTGTGGAGATCTATTCGATGCAATCTTCTTTTTGTGGTGTGTTTGTTGAGAATGATGAATTGTGGGTTTATGATCAAGTCTATCTATGAATAATATTTGAATCTTCTCTGAATTCTTTTATGTATGATTGGTTATCTTTGCAAGTATCTTCAATTATCAGTTTGGTTTGGCCTACTAGATTGATCTTTCTTGCAATGGGATAAGTGCTTAGCTTTGGGTTCAATCTTGCGGTGTCCTTTCCCAGTGACAGCAGGGGCAGCAAGGCACATATTGTATTGTTGCCATCGAGGATAAAAAGATGGGGTTTATATCATATTGCTTGAGTTTATCCCTCTACATCATGTCATCTTGCCTAATGCGTTACTCTATTCTTATGAACTTAATACTCTAGATGCATGCTGGATAGCGGTCGATGTGTGGAGTAATAGTAGTAGATGTAGAATTATTTCGGTCTACTTGTCACGGATGTGATGCCTATATACATGATCATGCCTAGATATTCTCATAATTATGCACTTTTCTATCAATTGATCGACAGCAATTCATTCACCCACTAAATTGTGTGACTTCACCAATACCAACAACAATGATTTTATTAGCACTCTGATTGCTCCTCTTATCGATGTTGAATCTTGTGAAATTAATGTTGCTTTGCTGAATCTCGTCATGAAAGATCCGTTCTCCGGCCTTCCTAGTGAAGATGCCGCTACTCATCTAAATAGCTTCGTTGATTTGTGTGACGTGAAAAAGAAGAAAGATGTGGATAGTGATGTTGTCAAATTGAAGCTATTTCCTTTTTCGCTTAGAGATCGTGCTAAAGCTTGGTTTTCGTCTTTGCCTAAAAATAGTATTAATTCATGGAACAAGTGCAAAGATGCTTTTATCTCTAAGTATTTTCCTCCCGCTAAGATCATCTATCTTAGAAACGATATTACGAATTTTAAGCAACTTGATCATGAACATGTTGCCCAAGCTTGGGAGAGAATGAAATTAATGATACGTAATTTCCCTACTCATAGTTTAAATTTGTGGATGATTATACAATACTTTTATGCCGGATTGAATTTTGCTTCTAGAAATCTTTTAGATTCGGCCACGGGAGGCACTTTTATGGAAATCACTTTAGGAGAAGCAACTAAACTCCTAGATAATATTATGGTTAATTATTCTCAATGGCATATTGAAAGATCTACTAATAAAAAGGTGCATGCGATAGAAGAAATCAATGTTTTGAGTGGAAAGATGGATGAACTTTTGAAATTATTTGCTAATAAGAGTGTTTCTTCTAATCCTAATGATATGCCCTTGTCTACTTTGATTGAGAATAATAATGAATCTATGGATGTGAATTTTGTTGGTAGGAACAATTTTGGTAACAACGCGTATAAAGGAAATTTCAATCCTAAGCCTTATCCTAGTAATCCCTCTAAGAATTATGGTAATTACTACAACAATTTTTATGGAAATTATAATAAGATTCCCTCTGATTTTGATTCTAATATTAAAGAATTTATTACTTCGCAAAAGAATTTCAATGATATGATTGAAGAAAAATTACTTAAGATTGATGATTTGGCTAGGAACGTTGATAGAATTGCTCTTGATGTTGATTCTTTGAAACTTAGATCTATTCCACCTAAGCATGATATCAATGAGTCTGTCAAAGCCATGAGAATTTCCATTGATGAGTGCAAAGAAAGAACTGCTAGGATGCGTGCTAAGAGAGATGCCTTTATAAAAGCGTGTTCTTCTAGTACCTATGAAAATAATGATGAAGATCTAAAAGTTATTGATGTGTCCCTTATTAAATCTTTGTTTTGCAATATGAATTTTGATAATAATGGGATGATTTAGGTCCAAACCCTGACCCGATCTGAGACCCAGGGGCAGAGGATTTTCCGAGCTTGGCAGTTCGGGCTCCGTGACGTTGCCCAATAGTTCTAGCCTGCTGTCCGATTCTAGGTTCGAAGCTTGGGCCATGTCCTCCCGTAGACGGGTATCCGACTTGGAGAGCTCAGGAATCCGGACATAGTTTGTCCTCAAAATAGAGGAAGAATCGTTGCATTGCTCCTCCACCACCGCTATCTGATGGGTGACCGGCGGAGAGTTAATCTCCCTTTGGTCGGGTTTAAGCCTGATCCGATCATAGTCTGTAGCGACTCCCAAGGCGGCCATGCGATCCAAGAGTTCGTTCAAGGAAAAGAGCTCCATTGGATCCATCTGCTCGGTGAATCCCGAGTCGAAGTGGAGGCTGTTTTTGATGACCCGAGAAGTCATCATCAGCGCGACGGTTGAACGGGCGGTCATGACGAAGCCGCCTAGTCAGAGAGTTTGGCCTACAGCCAGGGCTCCCCCAGAGGTAATGTTGTCCTCGACAACAAGACGAGCCATCAAGCCTTATCATGATGGCACAGTGAAACTCTCAATGAAAGCACCAATGTCGGTGTCAAAACCAACGGATCTCGGGTAGGGGGTCCCGAACTATGCGTCTAAGGCTGATGGTAACAGGAGGCGGGGGACACAATGTTTACCCAGGTTCGGGCCCTCTCGATGGAGGTAATACCCTACTTCCTGCTTGATTGATCTTCATGATATGAGTATTACAAGAGTTGATCTACCACGAGATCGTAGAGGCTAAACCCTAGAAGCTAGCCTATGATTATGATTGTTGTTGTCCTACGGACTATACCCTCCTGTTTATATAGACACTCGAGGGGTCTAGGGTTACACAGAGTCGGTTACAAGGGAGGAGATCTACATATCCAAATTGCCAAGCTTGCCTTCCACGCAAAGGAGAGTCCCACCCGGACATGGGACAAAGTATTCAATCTTGTATCTTCATAGTCCAACAGTCCGACCAAAGTATAGAGTCCGGCTTTCAGAGGACCCCCTAATCCAGGACTCCCTTAGTCTCCTCATTGAATTGAGGTAGCAGTCTGCTTTTCGGGTAGCTCTTGGCTGGGTGGTTGAGGCCGTATTCCTTGGCTGTCAGGACATCAGTCCATCTGTCGACGAGCAGGTCTTGTTCAGCTTGAAGCTGTCGTTGTTTCTTTTTCAGGCTCCTTGTAGTGGCTATGAGCTGAAGCTTAAAGCGCTCCTGCTCGAGAGGATCCTCAGGCATGATTAAGTCTTTGTTGCCAATGCTTGTCTCCTCCTCAGAGGGTGGACGGTAACTATCATCCTCTGAGTCATCTTCTATGGCCTATTCGTCAGGGTTGTCTTGCCTGCTGTCGTGTTCCTGTTTGGATGTAGCCCCGATAGGGTCTTCATTGTTTTCGGCATCACCCGGAGTACTATTTTCTCCGGTGCCAGTGTTGCCGTCCTTTGAGCGGCGGGGCTTGGGGCGGCGTTTGGGCCGCCGGCGCATGGACTGTGTCTTGGAGGTTTTATTCGCATCTGGTTCTTCTTTGTCGTCGCCAGATCTTTTAGGTGTATCAACCATGTACACGTCATATGAAGAGGTAGCCGTCCAATGTCTAGTGAATGGCTGGCCTTGCTCCTTATCGGCATCGTCGTCCATACCGTCGATGTCTTCAGAGCCATAGTCAAGCACGTCGTTTAAGTCATCGATGGTGGCTATGAAGTGGGTGGCGGGTGGGAAACAAAATTCCTCATCATCCGTCTCTAGCTCAAACCGGACATAGTTCGGCTATGAGTCCTTCTCCAAGGAAAAATGCTTTAAAGATTTTAGCACGTCACCCAAAGGCGAGTGCTGGAAAACGTTAGCGGCGCTGAACTCAAAGATCGATAAACGATCTAGCTCGGTGTCCGCGGGCGTACGCAGTCCGGAATTTATAGCCGGAGACGAGTCCGAAGTTCCGTTAAAGCGAATATTGCAGGGCATTGAGTCCATGTGCGGCTCCAACGCCATGGACTCCGCGGCCTCGGATGGCTTGATCTGCTTCGGCTCTAAGGTCGTTGCAGCCTTAGGAACCATCTCCTGGGAATGATCCGATGACAGATTTAAGTCACGTTCATCGGGATGAGGGGGAGCGATCGCCGCTGGCTAACATCCCTCGAAGATCAAGTCTCCATAGATATCCGCGACGTAGTTCAAGCTTCCGAATCCGACCTGATGGCCAGGGGTGTAGGTGTCGATCTGCTCCAGATAGCCAAGCAAGTTGGCCCGCAGTACGAAGCCACCAAACAAGAAGATCTGTCCAGGGAGGAAGGTTCCTCCTTGGATGGCGTCATTATTGATGATTGAAGGGGCCATTGAACCTTTTGTCGACGGAACAGTGGAACTCTCAATGAAAGCACCAAAGTCGGTGTCAAAACCGGCGGATCTCGGGTAGGGTGTCCAGAACTATGCGTCTAGGATCGATGGTAACAGGAGACGGGGGACACGATGTTTACCCAGGTTTGGGCCCTCTCTATGGAGGTAATACCCTACTTCCTGCTTGATTGATCTTGATGAATATGGGTATTACAAGAGTTGATCTACCACGAGTCGTAATGGCTAAACCCTAGAAGTCTAGCCTATGTGGGTATGGTAATGAGTATATGTATCTATCCTTTCCGGACTATCCCCTTCGGTTTATATAGACACCGAGGGGATCTAGGGTTTACATGGAGTCAGTTACATAAAAAGGAATCTTCGGTCGCTAAGCTTGCCTTCCACACCAAGTAGAGTCCACTCCAGACACGGCGCAGTCTTCGGCTTTCATGTCTTCACAGCTTATCAGTCCGGCCCATGGATAACAGGCCGGACGCCCGAGGACCCCTTAGTCTAGGACTCCCTCAACGGGCGCAGGCCCCAACGCCCTCCTGAGCTCAGCCGTACCCCTCCTCGCGCTTCACGGAGGCGCGGCGATGAGACGACCCACCACTGTCTTCCAAGCGGGCACGGCGGCCTGGCGGCTAGTCGTAGCCGCCACTACTGAAGTTGTCGTTGGGGGAAGAGCTGCCATAGACGGACGAGACATGGTCGGCACCAAGGGCGGGTTCGCCCTCATCCTCGTCACGGCCGTCGCCAAGGCCGAGCACCTCCTCGCCGTCGTTCACCTCGGGGCAGCACCCGGCGCGGCGACCATCTTCCCCAAACACCCTCACATAGAGGGTCGCGTCGCCGTCGTACTTGAAGTGAAGGGTGCACCGCCTTCCCAGGCCGAGCGCGCAGGCGAACGTCAGCCAACCGCGGCCAAGAGCTACATTGCCCATGACAAAGACCGCGACCGCAACCCAGGAAGCCCTGCTGCAGCAGCCGTCCGCGTGTAGCCAAAGCCCGCCAGGACCTGAGGCCGGCAGCTCATCGGCGAAGAAGCGCGGGAGCTGAAGCCAGTTGTCGGCCGGATTCTCCGACTAGACGACGAACTTCGGTAGTGTCTCTGCCGAGTGGAAGCGTGGCTGGGGAGGCCGCGCGACCACAGCACGTCTCCCTTCATCAACGGGACCGCCACAACTGGAGCGACCCCTGCCCCGCGAAGCGGCACCACCACGGCCGCGCGGAGCCGCGGCGGGGGTTGCGGTGTGCTTGCGGGGACGACCGCATCCACGCTTGGGCACCGGAGAGCCAGGCCCCTCACGAGGGGCCTTCCCCTTCTCCGCGGCGGTGAACCTCCTCGATGGCACCATTGGTGGAAGGATAGAAGCAAGGAAGGAGAAGAAGTAAGAGAGGCAGAGGAAGGATGGGCGACGCGGGCTCCGCCCCCCTCCCATTTATACCAGGAGAAGGCCAACTAGCACCCCCCATGATCACAGGTAATGATGGTTTTCCTTGCATGTCATAGGGACTTGTCACATTGGGGAGTTGCCGAGGCAGCATGGGGAAGCGGAGACACCAACGTCCAATCAACCGCCACGCGTCGACCGAGGTCACAGGCTATGGGGGCCCGCGGCGCTCTGCACTTGACCCTTGGCTTCGCCTCGAAGCCAAGCCCGATCGCTCCTTGGGCTCAGGGGCTACTGTTGGCATTCTGGGAACGGGGGTCCCCAGACTTGCCTACCTGCGGCCCATGGCGTGGCTTTGCTGGCAGGCCTGTACGACCCATCTTTTTTTGAAGAATTAGCGACAGTGGGAGAGGCTCCCACTGACTTTGTATTACTCACAACATAACAGTTACAAGTGTGTTACAATGGGTTTTAGGCCCCCCGGCCTGTACGACCCATCTTCATCAACAAGGAATCAAGACCCTCACAAGGGGCCAAGCCTCGCGAGGCAGACGACACAAGACCTACTCAAGAGCAGCCTCACCAAGCTAGCTCGCGAGGGGCGGAGAGTTCAAGGCCGGGCAAACCTCGCGAGGTTCGCGTGACGTAAGCCATGACGATCGAGACAGGCGGGCGCTAGCGCGCGCAACGTCCTTGTTTCCTCTTTGGTGCTAAGGGGGCAAGCGCAGGCGCGGAGTAGCGAGGCATCAAGCAAAGGTTACCATATTGGTGCAACGAGACCAAGACCAGAAGGACGGCAAGACGGAGGTCACCGTGGAGCCCAAGACGGCGTCACCACCAGAGCCTTTGGCAGGCGAAGACTGCTTTTGTTAGGATAGCTTGTACTAGCTGTCCCCTTTCAAATTGGCCGTTGTTGGCTCCCTTCCCGCTCAATATTTGGGGAGAGGGCCATGGCCTTTAGAAATAGGATTAGCCACCACAGTAGGAGGGACTCGTCTCGAATCCACCCGAACAACAACCAGTTTGCCAAGCACAAGAACACCTCAACCTCAGGATGCTGTTCTTCCCCTTGTACTGTTCATCCTCAGCCCAAGAGGCAATCCACCACCACCGCACTGGAGTAGGGTATTACACAACAATGGTGGCCTGAACCAGTATAAATCTTGTGTCCTTTTTGTTGCGAGTTCGTCGTGTTAGTTCATGAGATCTTAGCTAAGTTAGGACGCAGATCGATAGGGGGGAGATCTTCGTGCGCACTCCAGTGTTCGAACCTTAAGGGTTTTGCCGGAACCCGTGATCCGACATCTGCCAAGACTTAACATTGAGAAAAGGCTAGATTTTTATTCGGTCAAGTAGTCTAATCACCCCCCTCTAGACATACTTTCAATCCTACAAGTGGTATCAGAGCTGTGGTCTCCATTTGCCTTGATTTCCATAGTTTTGGTGATCATAGCCTTGGTTTCACAACCTAGAAGAGTATGGCATCTAGCGAGGGAAATTACTACCGTAGAGGTCCTTACTTTGATGGTACTAATTTTGCTAGTAGGAAGCATAAGATGAAAATGCCTATTCTTGGACATAACTCCGCCATTTGGGCTATTATGTGCATTGGCTTGCAAGGTGAATTCTTTGATGGGAGAGAACCGAACCGTGAAGCTAGCGCGAAAGAGATGAAGATGATGCAATACAACGCTCAAGCTTGTGATATCCTCTTAAACGAATTGTGCCCCGAAGAATTCAACAAAATCAGCCGCCTTGAGAATGCAAAGATAATTTGGGATACTTTGATTGATATACATGAGGGTACCGACTCTGTCAAGCAATACAAATTGGATGTGCTTCAAAGTCAACTTGACAAGTTCAAAACGAAGGATGGTGAAGGTGTCGCTGAAATGTACTCTAGGCTTGCTCTCATCACAAATGAGATTGCCGGCTTAGGAAGTGAAGATATGACCAATAGATTCATCATCAAGAAGATCCTAAGAGCCTTGGATGGAATATATGATACCGTGTGCACATTGATCCAAATTATGCCCAATTACAAAGATCTCAAGCCAACGGAAGGCATTGGAAGAGTTGTTGCTCATGAGATGTCACTCAAGGATAAGGAAGAGATTCACAACAAGTCAAGTGGTGCTTACGAAGCCTCATGTGATGCTTCTACATCATCAAGTGAGAAACAAGCCTTCAATGAAGAATTAAGCCTAATGGTGAAGAACTTCAACAAGTTCTACAACAGTAGAAGCAAGGAAAGAAGTTCCAAGTCAAGGTCCTACAATGACAAAAGATCTTTGAGTCGTGAACGTAATTGCTACAATTGTGGAAGACTAGGACACTACTCCAATGAGTGTACGACTCCCTACAAAGAAGTGAAGATTCACCCAAAAGGAGAGGTAGAAGAGAAGAATCACCACCAAGAGAGAGAAGGAGTAGAGATGACCGTTAAGAACGAAGAACAGCATGGAGAAGCAAGGATTCAGATAGGAAGGAGAAATCATCAAGGAGCTATGCAAAACGAAGACATCAAGATCATGTTGGTGAATGGGTATCCGGCTCCGACTCCGACAATCACTCCGAGAGAACTTATCACTCCGACTCTGAATATACTCAAGATGAAGGTGTTGCCGGTCTAGCACTTGTGTCAAGCAACTCCTACGACATATTTGAATCACCAAATGAAGGAATTGGAAGATGCTTCATGGCTAAAGGCCCAAAGGTATCACACCTCGAGTATGTTGATTTCGATAGTGATGAAGATGATTTGCTAGGTGATGATGATTTACTGGTTGACAATTCTAGTGAGGAAAACTATGATGAACTTGCTATTAATCGTGCTAATCAAGATAAAACAAATGATGATGATAAGAAATATATTTAGTGTCTAACTAAACAACTAAACACTCTTAAGTTAGCTCATGAAACTACCTTGGAAAATCATTGAGAGCTTTTAAAGACTCATGAAAAGTTACGCCTTGAAAAGCTCAACCTTGAGCAAGAGCATGGGTTCTTAAAGGCAATAAATGATGATCTTCGCAAGAAAAGTTCTTCTTACATTGCCAAGCGTTTAATCTTGTCTACTTACATGCCACAAGTTAAATCTAGCAACAAAAGCAAGAAAGATTCTCCATCTAGTAGTAACAATAATCATGCTCAATCCAATGTTGTTGCTTCTAGTAGTTCTCTTGATTCCACTAATGATTATCTTAGCCAAGTTACACTTGAGCAAGGAAATAGCTTATTGAAGGGAATTATAGAGAAAGGTGTTTGCAAGAGCCTTGCTGGAAGTAAGCAATTTGAGGAAATTGTACGCAAGCAAGGAAGACATCGGAAGAATCAAGGAATTGGTTTTGAACGGAAGTTCAATGCCAATGGAGTTGAGTGGGAAGAAGATCAATACCTGTAACGCCCCAAGACCGATGATCTAGATGCCTTCCATGTCTTGCGTGTCAGCTGTGTAATTTATTTGTTTGTTTGCATTCATCATGTCATCATTTGCATTGCATCGGCACTCGTTGTCGTCATTGTTTTTAAAACTTTCTTCCGCTCGTAGTTGTCACGTCCCCCCTTGCTTTTGTTGACAGTTTGGAGACCAACCTTGTTCTTTGTTTTCCTTCTTTCCTAAACCAGAGTCTCTTTGCACAGTGCATCAACCCCTGCATTGTCTCTTTCTCAACTTCATCTTCTTCTACACCCACAACCTTGCTTGATCATCTTCTTCTCCTTCTTCGTTAATCCATTTAAATTGTGGTATTCTATTTCCTGCACCAATTTAATGTTCATTCTTTTCCTATAAATTCTCAATCATGCCTTCAACCTCTCTGCCAAAAATTCAGCTCCTTTCGACTTGTTATGGTTGGGTTCAAAAATGGCTCAAGTTTGAATTTAATTCAAACTTGAATTATTTTTATATCCTAAAAATGTCCAAACCACTTTATTCAAATTGTGCATAATTCCAGGACTCTATTAATATCTTCATCCCTGCCAAATTCCATATCTCCCCTTGCCTTTCTTTTCTTCCAAGTTTTTTGTCTGAAGAAAAAAAAGGAAAAGGAATGTAGCAAGAAAGAGAGCTCAGCTCCAGCAGCAGCAGCCCATCTCCCAAGCCAACCTAAAGCAAGCCACCTCACTTACCCCTTCGAATCTAGCCCACCAGCATCGCTCCTCTGTTCATCATCTTCTCCCTGTACGGCAGGACATCCAGAGCCTCCACGTCGGCAGCCGGCTTGATTTGACGGCCGGAAGAGCCTCCCTACCTCCTATAAATCAAGCCCCGGTGCCCTAGGGTCTCTCCTGTTTCCATTCCTCCCTCCTCCTCATCTAGCCACCGCAAGGTAACCCACTCCACGCCATAGCCGTCGCCAACGCCATGCTCGAGCTCTACTCTGGCGCGATCAAGCTCGACGCCGTCGTCTTCTTCCTCGAGAAGCGACGCCCGCGTCTCCGTATTCTTCCTCGACCTTGCGAGCACCCATTTGAGCCACGGATCGACCTCCTCCTTGACGTCTTCTTCCCCTGCTTCCTCTGCTTCTGGGACCCGAAGCCCCGCCAAGTCTCCGCCGCCGTTCAGCGCGCTTCCCCGCCGTCTCTGCTGCATTCCAGTTGAACCACGACGTCGCCAAAACCCATGGTGAGCTCATGCTCCTCCCTGTCTTTGTCCCCTTGTTGATTCCGTCCACGAAGCCGGCGTTCTATGCATATCCAAGGCCTTGATCGCCGGAAATCTTCGTAACCTCTTCTATACCCGTTCCTGTGAAGAATCGCCACCCGTGACACTCTCACGTAATAATGAGTGGCGCTGTACACGCCCCGGAGCCTCAGGAGAGCCGCCCTTGGGCCTTGGGGGCTCCCTCCCACTCCGAGTGGTAGCACTTAGCTCCGCGCTAGTGAGAATACGTCAAAGACTAGACTAGGTGACGGACGCGGCTTTTCATTTGCTTTCCGAAGTTGGCTCGCCCCTCTTTTAATTGAAATTTGCTTTCTGGTGTCTCTTGCCGGTCTTGTTTTATCGCTTTCTTCCTCTATTCTGCCTTCGCCTCTTTGGTCGACATGTAATGTCCCTTGCGTCCGTCGCGAGGGGGCTGAACAGGTACCCTCGTGAGCTTCCTCCTTCTGTCTTTTCGTGAGGCACCCTCGTTCGAGCCCACAAGCCGGCGCACCTCTCCTGATCCGTGCCCCACGGGTATCGTGACACGAAGCACTGAGTCAAGGCCAGCGGCACCTATGACCAAGCGCCGGGTGAGCAATAAACCTCTTGACAAATTTTTTGCAGTTCCTAAGCACATATCAGGTCAAGGAGGCCTCAACAGGCACTAGGAGGCAAGCGCCTCATGAGAAGGAGGCCACCCGAAACAAGTCAAGCTAAGTTATCCTTACATAAAACGAGGATGTTGCGACACGGCACAAGAACGACAAACATAACATAATGATTGAGATCATAGTTCGATACATGCCCCTCCGGGGCCCATTCTGGTTTCTTTCTGATGCAGGAAGGAAAAGAAGAACAAAATAGAAGCGGCGCCTACAGTGGTTCATGGGTGTCGGTGTCAAAACCGGCGGATCTCGGGTAGGGGTTCCCGAACTGTGCATCTAGGATCGATGGTAAGAGGAGATGGGGGACACGATGTTTACCTAGGTTCGGGCCCTCTCTATGGAGGTAATACCCTACTTCTTGCTTGATTGATCTTGATGAATATGAGTATTACAAGAGTTGATGTACCACAAGATCGTAATGGCTAAACCCTAGAAGTCTAGTCTATGTGGGTATGGTAATGAGTATATGTATATGTCCTTTCCGGACTATTCCCTTCGGTTTATATAGACACTGAGGGATCTAGGGTTTACATGGAGTCGGTTACATAAAAAGGAATCTTCGGTCACCAAGCTTGCCTTCCATGCCAAGTAGAGTCCACTCCAGACACGGTGCAGTCTTTGGCCTTCATGTCTTCACAACCCATCAGTCCGGCCCATGGATAGCAGGACGGACACCCGAGGACCCCTTAGTCCAGGACTCCCTCAGTAGCCCTTGAACTTGACTTTCAATGACGAGGAGTCCGGCGCCCTGATTGTCTTCGGCATTGTAAGGCGGGTTCCCCTTTTTCCAAACTCCAAGCTAGTCTTCGGATGCAATGATCATATCCTGACCTGTTGCACACACTATACACAACCGCAGAGAGAATATAATATTTGCACGAATCTAATCTGTTGACAGCTTTTTTCAAACACGACATCGCGTCTGTCCGATTATAATTTCAAACCGTTTTTCGTCTGCCGCTCCACATCTTGAGACACGGTTTCCATTAGCACGTCTAGTCAAAGCACAAATCGTGTCCCTTATCGCGGGATTCTCATCAATGCAGGCATGGGTAACCGAACCGTCCATTTGTACAACCCTTGGGAATAGGCGAGTTTTTAGGACGAGTGGGGAGGCACTTGATATTCGCGGTTTATAAGGGGATAAGGACACTCTCCCTTTACCCACACCCTTCTTCATCTTCAGTCCTTCCGTCCTCGAGCTCTAGCGCCCAAGCTTTCAGCTTTTCCTTGTTCGAGAAGGCACTCCAATCATGTCCGGATCCGGAGCTGCAGGCAAGTGGATGGCCTCCTCCGTTAAGGAGAAGGACATCACGGAACTCCGGGAGGCCAGCTATCTAGCCAAGGAGATTGTTCACCGACTCCCGGCAAAAGGGCAAATCGTCCCTACCCCCGAGCCCCATGAGAGGGTTGTGTTTCTTACACACTTCATCCATGGGCTGGGATTCTCTCTTCATCCATTTGTCCGTGGATTAATGTTTTACTATGGGTTGGACTTCCATGATCTGGCCCACAACTTTATCCTCAATATCTGAGCATTCATAGTTGTGTGTGAAGCCTTTCTCCGCATCCCACCTCACTTTGGCCTATGGCTGAAGACTTTTAATGTAAAGCCAAAGGTGGTGCGCGGCCAACAGGCTGAGTGCAGAGGTGCCATGGTGGGCAAGATGCCCAATACCACCTGGCTCGAAGGCTCCTTTGTAGAGACGGTGAAGGGATAGAAATCAGGGTGGTTCTATATCACCGAGCCGCGTGACGCCAACTGGGTGGCGGCTCCCAAATTCCGATCCGGAGTCCCGATGCGGCTTACCTCCTGGCAAGAGAAGGGCCTGACCTGGGGATCTTTGGAAGAGATCGCGGGGCTCCAAACGTGCCTCCAGAATATGATAACCCGGAAGATGAAGCTCGTTGATGTGATCCAGGTCATGCTTGTACGCCGGATCCTTCCATGCCAGCACCGGACCTGTTATTTGTGGGAGTTCGATTCGGCCGAGCAAGAGAAGCTGCTAAGGCTTTTCGGCACGACGCACGAAGATATCTGGAAGGTGCTCTTCAAGGGCAACGAGACGCCGCCACCCTTGACCAAAGATCACGGGCTCAACTTTAAGCGTCAGGCCAATTCGGTAAGCCATCAAGGTATAGTCTTTAAGGACACACTTCGAGGAAGGATACTAAGCCTTCTTATCAATTTCTTTTTCAGTCCTGGGTCGACCTAGCGGGACAGAATTAGTAGTCCGGCTCCACTGCCCAAAGACGAAGAAACCCCACTCCTTACGAAGATGCTATTTCCGGCGCCTTACGATGTGTCGGAGAAGAAGGTCGAAACCACGGCCAAGGGGACCAGGAGTGGGCTTCGCCAAAGGAGCACCTTGGTCATCTCGTCTGACGATGAGACAGACCCCTCAGCCGCCAACAATGACAATGAGGAGGGAGGCGACTCCCCTCCTACGGGAGGAAGGGAGAAAAGGGAGGCCTCCACGAGTTTGGAGGCGGAGGCGCCCAAGAGGGGGAGAGGCTCCCTCACGGATAACTCCGTGTGGGATGTTGATAGTAGTCCGGAGCGACCTCGCCGGACCAAGCCTCGGGCCGCCTCGTGAGTACCAGAATCAAAAACATCTGGCCTTCTCGGTTTGTAATATTGATACATCTTAAACCTTGTCATTCCAGTCTAGCATGCGATGACTCCCCGCGATCCTCGACGGAGGATTCGATGGACTCGAAGGAGATGGCTAGCGTCTCCGCCACCTCCTCATTCCATCTCACCCAAGGGTGATGACGAGGTGGTGTCCAAAAAGACTTCCCCAGGCCGGGGGGAGATTCCGGAGACCATTGGGGTGACGTCTGTAACGCTCTCGATGCGGCTATATCTCCTATGTGTGGAAGCACGACTTAGAGGCATAACCGCATTGAAAGCAATGTCGGAAGTGAGGTAATCTTCACAACAACCCATGTAAATAAATAAAGGGGGAAAAGATACATAGTTGGCTTACACTCGCCACGTCACACAAATACATAAATAGCATTACATTCATCCAATACACTCATGGTTCGACTACGGTACCAAAATAAAGATCAACCCTCAAATGTGACAAAATCCCCAATCGCCCCAACTGGGCACCACTACTGATCATCTGGGAAAGACACATAGTAACAACGAGAGTCTTCATCGAACTCCCACTTGAGCTCAAGCGCATCGTCTGGAGCGGTATCATCGGTCCCTGCATCTGGTTTAGGAAGGAATCTGTGAGTCACGGGGACTCAACAATCTCACACCCTCGCGATCAGGACTATTTAAGCTTATAGGTAAGGCAAGGTATGATGTGGAGCTGCAGCAAGCGACTAGCATATATGGTGGCTAAACTATTTGCAAAAGAGAGCGAGAAGAGAAGGCAAAAGCACGGTCGAACAACTATGATCAAGAAGTGATCCTAGAACACCTACGTCAAGCATTACTCCAACACCGTGTTCACTTCCCGGACTCCGTTGAGAACAGACCATCATGGTAACACACGCGGTTGGTGCATTTTAATTAAGTTAACTTTCAGGTTATCTACAACTGGACATTAACAAATTCCCATCTACCCATAACCGCGGGCACGGCTTTTGAAAGTTCAAATCCCTGCAGGGGAGTCCCAACTTAGCCCATGACAAGCTCTCACGGTCAACCAAGGATAATCCTTCTCCCAAGACAATCCGATCAGACTCGGCATCCCGGTTACAAGACATCCTCGACAATGGTAAAACAAGTCCAGCAACACCGCCCGAATGTGCCGACAAATCCCGATAGGAGCTGCATATATCTCGTTCTCAGGGCACACTCAGATGAGACATCCTATGAGTAAAACGACCTTCAAGTTGGCCTGAGGTGGCCCCGCAGTCTACTCGTCAGACCAACACTCAAAGGAGCACTGACCCAGGGGGGTTTAAATAAAGATGACCCTTGGGCTCTGGAAACCCAAGGGAAAAAGAGGCTAGGTGCCAAATGGTAAAACCAAGGTTGGGCATTGCTGGAGGAGTTTTATTCAAGGCGAACTGTCAAGGGGTTCCCATTATAACCCAACCGTGTAAGGAACGCAAAATCCGGGAACATAACACCGATATGACGGAAACTAGGGCGGCAAGAGTGGAACAAAACACCAGGCATAAGGCCGAGCCTTCCATGCTTTACCAAGTATATAGGTGCATAAGATAACAAGATAATATGGTGATATCCCAACAATGAACATGTTCCAAAAAGGAACGATCTCCAATCTTCACCTGCAACTAGCAACGCTATAATAGGGGCTGAGCAAGGCGGTAACATAGCCAAACAACGGTTTGCTTGGACAAGGTGGGTTAGAGGTTTGACATGGCAATTTGGGAGGCACGATAAGCAAGTGGTAGGTCTCGTAGCATAGGCATAGCTAAAGAGCGAACATCTAGCAAGCAAAGATAGAAGTGATTTCGAGGGTATGGCCATCTTGCCTGCAAAGTACTCAGAGTTGCCTTGATCCTCGTAAGCGAACTCAACGGGTTCCTCGTTCACGAACTCGTCTCCTGGCTCTACCCAAGCAAGAACAACAAGCAAAAGTAACACAATCAACCACGTGCAATGCTCAAGCAACATGATGCAAACATGGTATGATATGCGGGATGCGATATGTGATGCATATGCATGATTTGGAGAGGAATGATTGACCTGGCCTCAACTTGGAAATCCAAGAGCGCCACTGGAAAGGTGAGATGATTTTGGTTGAAATCGATATAAAGATCACCGGAATCGGATGCACAGTTTGGAAATGGCAAGCAAAACAAATATGGCACCGGTCTGTGATAATCAGCAAGTGACCAACTAAATGCATCAATATAAATATGCTATAGCACTCAAACATAACAACAAAATACATGACAGGGATCCACTCATGATGCTTGACAAAAATGAACACTGAGCTACGACTAATTCATCCGTTAACAGGTTCAAACAAGCACGGCAAAAGTGCAAATGATAACATGTTTCAGACTTGGTGAAATTAACACAAGTCTGGAATTTATCAGCAGGAAGCAATCTTTAGAGTATGTAAACTATATACTACAGGAACATATCATGGCAAATCAAGGCATGGCATGAAGCTACTCAAAGCACTTAACAAAAGTCCCTTAGTGAGCTTGAGCCAAAAGGGATCAGAAAATACAATTGCAAGCATGTCAACATAGCAAAAACACAAACAGATTCAGACTTATTGAAAAACTGGAGCATACAAAACAGTTACGAGTAGGCATGTTTACGAGCTCGATGCACTCACTACATAGCATGGCATGACAAACTAAGCATACACCCATCAATAAGACATAGCATAGAAGCTATACATGGCAAGAACCATAACATAGCATGCACGGATCAATAGCAACATCCTCGGCAAAATCGCTAAACATGTCAACAATCTGATAGGATCATTTTATAGCAAAAGTAGAGCTAGATTGACTCAAGATAGGTTGCTCCATAAATGCAAACAAAGACATGGATGCCTAGAGCACCACAATATTAACAAAACATCCTTACTGATCATCCTCAAAAGAGGCACAGATCACTAGGAAACAACATGAACATATGGTATAAAAAACAAAACAGAACAAGGACTTAGAATAATCCTAAGTCCCTGAAATCAGCATCAACGATTACGCTACTTTGCAAGCTTGTGCTAGTCACCACAAATATCACAAAAATACATGGCAAGCACCTCTGTAAAGATAACATGGCATATAATAAAACACATGTAGAACTCAGGATCATAGCATGCAGACATAAATCATGGCAAAAATGACAAAAGGCTATTTGCTTAAACAGATCTGCAACTTTCCTCACATAGCCCTCTTCCAACAGAATTTGGGGCCTCAAGATGAGCTCAAATGAAAATGATGCAATCAGATGAAATGATGTACTCGTCGAGACGAACATTTTGATATGCTACACGCACGAATCGGAGCTACGGATGTATAGTTATGGCATCCGAAAAAATGCTAAATTTAGGGTTACGGGAGGAAAAAGTCAACCCTCGCGTTTTTGGATCTGGATCTGGTCGATCTACTGTAGCAGTGGGGCGCGTGATCCGAGGATGACCGGCCGGAGTTGTGGTCGCCGGAGAGAGGAAACCGGCCGGACGACGAGGACTTGGGCGGCGCGGCCGGATCCCTCCCGCGGCGGCAGCGGCGAGGACTAGCGGCGAGGCGACGGTGGCCGGAGCGGCGAGCTTCGCCGGAGACGCGCAGCGGCAGGCCGGACTCGAGGCAGAGCGGGGCGGCGCCGGGCGGAGAAGCAGGCCGGCACGGCCACAGCTCCCTAGCGCGGGGGCGGGCGGAGGACGACACGGGTCGGGGAGGGCCCGCCCCGGGCCTTGCGGGCTGGTGGCGGAGGAGGCCGGGCGGTGCCACGTGGCACGTCCCGATTGGGCGCGGGGGCGGGGGGCTTTTCCTGCGGCGGCGGATGTGTCCGGCCGCGCAGAGAGGAGCAGGCCTAGGGTTAGGGTGCGAATGGACCCGGAATTTCAGGGGAGAAGGCCTTTTTATAGGTAGGAGGAGCTATGAGGCTCCAAATGGAGTGCAATTTTCGGCCACGCGATCGTGATCGAACGCTCTGGACGATAGGAGAGGTTTAGGTGGGTTTTGGGCCAAATTGGAAGGGTGTTGGGCTACAACACACACGAGGCCTTCTCGGTCCCTCGGTTAACCTTTGGAGTATCAAACAAAGTCCAAATGGCACGAAACTTGACAGGCGGTCTACCGGTAGTAAACCAAGGCTGCATGACAAGACTCGGTCCAATCCAAACACGTTTAACACCCGCACACGAAAATAGGTAGAAATGACCACCGGAGGAGATAGGAGCGCCGAAATGCAAAACGGATAACGGGGAAAAAGCTCGGATGCATGAGACAAACACGTATGCAAATGCAATGCAAATGATGACATGATATGAGATGCATGACAAAGACAAAACACACGAAGACAAAAAAACCCGACAATGGAGAAATAAAATAACTTAGTGCCGGAAACGGGAAGAGTTGGGATACAGATAAGGTAAATTACATCCGGGGTGTTACAACACTCCACCACTATGAAAGGATATCGTCCCGAGATCTAGGACTGGGAAAACTCCAGGTACTTAGAACGGAGGTGATCCTCGCGTTCCCAGGTGGCTTCACGGTCAGAATGATGTGACCACTTGCCTTTGAGGAATTTGATAGACTTGTTGTGAGTCTTGCGCTCAGTTTCTTCAAGAATAGCAACTGGGTGCTCACGATAAGAAAGGTCTTCTTGGAGATGAATGTCTTCGAAGTTGATGGTGCGGTCAGGGGTCTTGAAGCACTTGCGGAGCTGAGAGACATGAAACACGTCGTGCACATTTGCAAAGTTGGAGGGAAGCTCAAGTTGATAGGCGAGATCGCCTCTCTTGCTGACGATCTTGAAAGTACCCACGTATCTAGGGCAAGCTTCCCTTTGATACCGAAGCGACGAGTACCTTTCATTGGAGAGACGCGGAGGTAAACATGGTCTCCTATCTCGAAAGCCAAATCACGATGCTTACTATCATAGTAGCTCTTCTAGCGCGATTGCGCAGCTTTGAGGTTATCATGAATGACTTTGCACATCTCCTCTACCTCTGTGATCAAGTCATTGCCAAGAAGTTGACGTTCACCAGTCTCTGACCAGTTGAGAGGAGTACGACACTTCCTGCCATAGAGAATTTCAAATGGGGCCTTGCCCGAACTCGCTTGGAAGCTGTTCTTGTAAGAAAACTCGGCATATGGAAGACAATCTTCCCACTTCATACCGAAAGAGATAACTCAAGCCCTGAGCATATCTTCAAGAATCTGATTGACACGCTTGACTCGACCACTAGTTTGGGGATGAAAAGCTGTGCTGAAACAGATATTAGTGCCCATGGCCTTCTGAAAAGAATCCCAAAACTTGGAGGTGAAGATGCTGGCACGATCTGAAGATATCAACTACGGAATGCCGTGCAGAGAGACAGTCCGAGAGGTATAAAGCTCTACCAATTGAGCTGCTATGATGGATTCTTTGATACGCAGGAAATGAGCCACTTTAGTGAGTTTGTCGATGACAACGAAGATAGCATCATTGCCACGCTTGCACTTTGGAAATCCAGTCACGAAGTCCATCTCAGTGTGGTCAAACTTCCATTCTGGAATGGCAAGAGGTTGGAGGAGACCAGCTGGTCGTTGGTGTTCTGCCTTCACTCTTCTGCAGACATCACATGCATTCACGAACTGAGCAATCTCGCGCTTCATTCGAGTCCACCAATACGACTGCTTGAGGTCATGGTACATCTTTGTACTCCTAGGGTGGATGGAGAGGAGAGAATTGTGAGCCTCGTTCATAATGACTTTACGAAGGTCACCTTTAGGCACAACAATGCCATCCTCAAAGAATAGAGTATCCTTGTCATCAAGGCGATAGCACTTGTACTTAGGTTGACTCTTGGTAATCCCAATCTTCACCTTCTTCACCATAGCATTAAGAAGTTGAGCCTCGCGAATCTGATCTTCCAAAGTAGGAGAGACTTGAAGGTTCGCGAGGAAACCTTGAGGAACAACTTGCAGATTGAGTTTGCGGAAAGCTTCACAAAGCTCGGGTTGGTAAGGCTTAAGAATCAAACTGTTGCAGTAAGCCTTCCTGCTCAATGCATCAGCAATTACATTGGCCTTGCCTAGAGTATATTCGATACTCGGATTATACTCTTGAATCATTTCGACCCAACGAGTCTGCCTGAGGTTGAGATTAGGCTGAGTGAAGATGTACTTGAGACTCTTGTGGTCAGTGAAGATGTCCACTTTTCTTCTCAATAAGAGATGTCTCCGAGTCAAAAGAGCATGCACAACTGCCCCCAACTCGAGGTCGTGAGTGGGGTAGTTCTTTTCGTTGGGCTTCAACTGGCGAGAGGTATAGGCCACAACTTTCTTCTCTTGCATCAACACTGCACCAAGACCTTGAAGAGAAGCATCACAGAAGACCTCGAACGGTTCAGATTCATCAGGAGGAGTCAAAACTGGAGCAGTGACTAACTTCTCTTTCAGGGTGTTGAAAGCGATGTCACATTCAGGAGACCAAACGTACTTCATGTGCTTCTAGAGAAGGTTGGAAAGAGGCTTCACGGTCTTTGAAAAGTTCTCAACGAACCATCTACAATAGCTTGCGAGACCAAGGAAGCTGTGGAGTTGCTTCACGTTCTGACGTGGTTCCCAATTCACAATTGCAGACACCTTCTCATGATTCATCGCTATGCCCTTGGCAGAGATGATATGCCCAAGATAGAGAACCTCATCGAGCCAAAACTCGCACTTTGAAAACTTGGCATAGAACTGATGTTCTCTGAGCTTATCCAGCACCAAACGCAAGTGCTTGGCAAAATGTCATCGAGGTAGACCAAGACGAAGTCATTTGTGTAAGGGTTGAAGATGAAGTTCATCATGCGAGAGAAAGTTGGTGGAGCGTTGATGAGGACAAAATACATGACAGTGTATTCATATGAACCATAGCTTGTTCTGAATGCTGTCTTGGGGATATCTTGCTCACGAATTCAAATCTGGTGATAGCCCATACGGAGATCAAGCTTGGAGAATACTTGAGCACCTTTGAGTTGTTCAAACAGCTCGTTGATGTTGGGAAGTGGGTACTTGTTCTTTATAGTCTTCTTGTTCAATGGATGGTAGTCAACACAGAGTCGGTCCGTTCCATCCTTCTTCTTCACAAAAAGAACTCCACAACCCCACGGAGAAGAACTAGGTCGGATAAGACCCATTCGCTCTTGAATATCGAGTTGCTTCTTCAGCTCCTTCAACTCTTCAGGTCCAAGCTTGTAACGACGTTTGCAAATAGGTTCCGTGCCAGGCTCAAGATCGATGACAAATTCAACTGGCCGGCGCGGAGGCATTCCTGGAAGCTCTTCTGGAAAGACGTCTTGATATTCGCAAAGGACCGAAATTTGAGAGATGGCATCCAGCTCACCCTTCTCATTGAGAGAAAACAGACAGATGGTATCATCACGAGCGGCAAAGACAATTACATCCTCAGATGAATGAGTCAATTGAATCTGCCTGGCAGCACAATCAAGATGAGCCTTGTTCTTAGAAAGCCAATCCATTCCGAGAATAAGATCAATATCCGAGTTACGAAGGACCACTGGAGAGGACAGAAACTTGTAGTCGCCCAACGTGATAGAGACATCGGGAGCAACCAAACTAGAAGTCAAAAGCTTGCTGGGAGAAACAACTTGCATGACTTTGGGCATAACCTCACTACCAACATTGTGCTTCGATGCAAATGGGAATGACAAGAAAGAATGCGATGCACCAGTGTCAAAAAGTACTTTTGCTGGAATATCGTTAACAGGAAGGTTACCCATGATGACATCTGACGAGTCCTCTGCCTGAGCTGCATTCATCAAGTTGACCTTGGCGTGCTTGGGGTTATGCTTGACCATAGCTGTACTTGCCGATCTCACAGGAGGAGGAGGAAGACGTCTTTGATTGAAGCATTTGTTGGCATAGTGACCCTTCTGTTGGCACTTGTTGCACGTGACCTCTGAAAGCGGACGGTGATACGGAGCACTTGATCTTGGAGCTTGAGACGAAGTCTTGTTCTGAAAGCCAGGGTTGGGTGGGTGGGACGATCCACCGCCACTCTTGTTCTTCTGCTGATAAGGCTGACGGAACGGAGGAGGAGGTAGCCAATACTTTTGCTGCTTAGCCACTTGAGTTGAGGAAGAAGGGGTTGCATCTCTGACTCGCTTCTTGGAAGCATCGCACTTCAGTTGGGCAGCCTCTTGCTTCATTGCCATGTTGTAAAACTCATCGTACTTCTTGGGCTAAAAAAGGACGAGAGCTAGCTGGAGTTCTTCTCTGAGACCACCCCTGAACTGGTATATCATGCTCTTCTCGTCAGGGACGTCTTGCTTAGCAAAACGGGCGAGCTTCTAAAACATGATGTTGTACTGGTAAACAGACATAGTGCCTTGCTTCAGGTTGCGGAATTCCTCACGCTTGCTTTCAACAACGCTCTTAGGAATATGATGAGCTTTGAAGTCTTGAGGAATTCATCCCAGGTAATCGCACGACCTCCTCTGGAATATTTATACTGCTGAAACCATTCTGCAGCTTGGTCCTTGAGTTGGAAGGAGGCAAACTTGACAAAGTCCTCGGACCTGACGTTGTTGCACTCGAAATGCTTGCATATGTCCATGAGCCAATCATCAGCGTCTGTTGCCTCAACACAATTGTTGAAGGTCTTTGGCTGGTTAGTGAGGAACTGGTTGAGTGTAGCAAACTGATTCTGATTGTTGGCATGGCCCTGGTTCCCTTGGTTGCGCTCTTGAAGAAGTTGCATGATTAGCTGCGTGTTTGCATTGGTAGCGGCCATCACGGCTTGCCATGCCTCCGGAGGTGGAGGTGGTGGTGGCGGATCAGGATTCAGAGTCGTGCGCGTTGGAGGAGCCATCCTGAAGAGGGTGGCATCCATTAGCATATTGACAGGAAAATATTCAAGCTGAATCAAACGGATTGAAATTGCAACATAAAGTCTTCACATCCAAACAAAATGAACGAATGCATTCCAATTGAAATGGTCACATTTCCATAAATTGAGAAGCCACTTAGAATTGAGGTAGAAGAAAACAACAAGGTACGGACAAGAACAAATACTTGGTGAGGATTACCCAATCCCAACCAAATATCCGCGGAAGAAGAACTAGAGCTACAAGAATTCCCACCTATGAAACTCCTGAACCTTTCCGGTTATGCAATCAGGTGTCGGGGATACAGGGGAAGCATAATATCTCACCCAAAGCTAGCAAATCCTACATCCAGCTGTATCCATCTTTCAACACATAACCAAGAAACCTTCAGAAATCATCTACCTCAACCTTCGAAAAGCATCCGTTATACGAGTTATGGCAATACTCCCGAACTCCCGCCCCAGTACTGGGTGGCGTCGAGGTTATCTCACCAACAACTGCATAAAAGAGATTTTCGATGTCGGCGAAACTCAGGTATTCCAGAATCTCAACGATAAAATTGTGACGACAACACCTCGGAGCTCAACTCCCCGGGACACTGCCACAACCCCTAAATGACAGGAGGCACCAAGAACAATGTTCTCATCACAAAACCATCGGAACGATTCCAAGATACCCGCGTGATCCTAAATTTTTTTTGTGAAATTTGAGAAGAGGAGAGTCAAAACTCTACGTCAAGATGCCTCACCAGAGAAACGAAGGGACTGAGGAGTAAAGAGAATTCCTAACTCTCCGATATATATAATTCCTAAATGACTCAAAACATTTTTCTAGACTCAACAACGCCAACGATTCGATCAAGCAGGGGGCTCCTAAGGTCAGGGAAGGCTCTGATTACCAACTTGTAACGCCCTAGATGCGGCTATATCTCCTACGTGTCGAAGCACGACTTAGAGGCATAACCGCATTGAAAGCAATGTCGCAAGTGAGGTAATCTTCACAACAACCCATGTAAATAAATAAAGGGGGAAAAGATAAATAGTTGGCTTACACTCGCCATGTCACACAAATACATAAATAGCATTACATTCATCCAATACACTCATGGTCCGACTGCGGTACCAAAATAAAGATCAACCCTCAAATGCGACAAAATCCCCGATCGCCCCAACTGGGCACCACTACTGATCATCTGGGAAAGACACATAGTAATGAAGAGAGTCTTCATCGAACTCCCACTTGAGCTCAAGCGCATCGTTTGGAGAGGTATCATCGGTCCCTGCATCTGGTTTAGGAAGGAATCTGTGAGTCACGGGGACTCAGCAATCTCACACCCTCGCGATCAAGACTATTTAAGCTTATAGGTAAGGCAAGGTATGATGTGGAGCTGCAGCAACCGACTAGCATATATGGTGGCTAACCTATTCGCAAAAGAGAGCAGGAAGAGAAGGGAAAAGCACGGTTGAACAACTATGATCAAGAAGTGATCCTAGAACAACATACGTCAAGCATTACTCCAACACCGTGTTCACTTCCCAGACTCAACCAAGAAGATACCATCACGGTAACACACACGATTGGTGCATTTTAATTAAGTTAACTTTTAGGTTATCTACAACCGGACATTAATAAGTTCCCATCTGCCCATAACCGTGGGCATGGCTTTCGAAAGTTCAAATCCCTGCAGGGGAGTCCCAACTTAGCCCATCACAAGCTCTCATGGTCAACGAAGGATATTCCTTCTCCCAAGACAATCCGATCAGACTCGGCATCCCGGTTACAAGACATCCTCGACAATGGTAAAACAAGTCCAGCAACACCGCCCGAATGTGCCGACAATCCCGATAGGAGCTGCACATATCTCGTTCTCAGGGCACACTCAGATGAGACATCCTACGAGTAAAACCAACCCTCAAGTTGCCCCGAGGTGGCCCTGCAGTCTACTCGGTCGGACCAACACTCAGAGGAGCACTGGCCCAGGGGGGTTTAAATAAAGATGACCCTTGGGCTCCGGAAACCCAAGGGAAAAAGAGGCTAGGTGGCAAATGGTAAAACCAAGGATGGGCATTGTTGGAGGAGTTTTATACAAGGCAAACTGTCAAGGGGTTCCCATTATAACCCAACCGTGTAAGGAACGCAAAATCCGGGAACATAACACCGATATGACGGAAACTAGGGCGGCAAGAGTGGAACAAAACACCAGGCATAAGGCCGAGTCTTCCACCCTTTACCAAGTATATAGGTGTATTAAGATAACAAGATAATATGGTGATATCCCAACAATGAACATGTTCCAAAATGGAACGATCTCCAATCATCACATGCAACTAGCAACGTTATAAGAGGGGCTGAGCAAAGCGGTAACATAGCCAAACAACGGTTTGCTAGGACAAGGTGGGTTAGAGGTTTGACATGGAAATTTGGGAGGCATGATAAGCAAGTGGTAGGTCTCGTAGCATAGGCATAGAAAAAGAGCGAGCATCTAGCAAGCAAAGATAGAAGTGATTTCGAGGGTATGGTCATCTTGCCTGCAAAGTACTCAGAGTTGCCTTGATCCTCGTAAGCAAACTCAACGGGCTCCTCGTTCACGAACTAGTCTCCCGGATCTACCTAGGCAAGAACAACAAGCAAAAGGAACACAATCAACCACGTGCAATGCTCAAGCAACAAGATGCAAACATCGTATGATATGCGGGATGCGATATGTGATGCATATGCATGATTTGGAGAGGAATGATTGAACCTGGCCTCAACTTGGAAATCCAAGAGTGCCACTAGAAAGGTGAGATGATTTCAGTTGAAAAATCGATATAAAGATCACCGGAATCGGATGCACGGTTTGGAAATGGCAAGCAAAACAAATATGGCACCAGTCTGCGATAATCAGCAAGTGACCAACTAAACGCATCAAGATAAATATGCTACAGCACTCAAACATAACAACAAAATACATGACAGTGATCCACTCATGATGCTTGACAAAAGATGAACACTGAGCTATAGCTAATTCATCCATTAACAGGTTCAAGCAAGCATGGCAAAAGTGCAAATGATAACACGTTTCAGACTTAGTGAAATTAACACAAGTCTAGAATTTATCAGCAGGAAGCAATCTTTAGAGCATGTAAACTGCATGCTATAGGAACATATCATGGCAAATCAAGGCATGGCATCAAGCTACTCAAAGCACTTAACAAAAGTCCCTTAGTGACCTTGAGCCAAAAGGGATCAGAAAATACAATTACAAGCATGTGAACATAACAAAAACACAAACAGATTCAGACTTGTTGAAAAACTGGAGCATACAAAACAGTTAACGAGTAGGTATGTTTACGAGCTCGATGCACTCACTACAAAGCATGGCATGACAAACTAAGCATACACCCATCAATAAGACATAGCATAGAAGCTATACATGGCAAGAACAATAACATAGCATGCACGGATCAATAGCAACATCCTCGGCAAAATCGCTAAACATGTCAACAATCTGCTAGGATCATTTTATAGCAAAAGTAGAGCTCGATTGACTCAAGCTAGGGTGCGACATAAATGCAAACAAAGACATGGATGGATAGAGCACCACAATATTAACAAAACATCCTTACTGATCATCCTCAAAAGAGGCACGGATCACTAGGAAACAACATGAACATATGGCTTAAAAACAAAAACAGAAGAAGGACTTAGAATAATCCTAAGTCCCTGAAATCAGCATCAACGATTACGCTACTTTGCAAGCTTGTGATAGTCACCACAAATAACACAAAAATACATGGCAAGCATCTCTGTAAAGATAACATGGCATATAACAAAACACATGTAGAGCTCAAGATCATAGCATGCACACATAAATCATGGCAAAAATGAAAAAAGGCCATTTGCTGAAACAGATCTGCAACTTTCCTCATATAGCCCTCTTCCAACAGCATTTCGGGCCTCAAGATGAGCTCAAATGAAAATGATTCAATGAGGTGAAATGATGTACTCATCAAGGCGAACATTTCGATATGCTACATGCAAGAATTGGAGCTACGGATGCAGAGTTATGGCATCCGAAAAAATGCTAAAATTAGGGTTACAGGATGAAAAAGTTAACCCTCGCGTTTTTGGATCTGGATCTGGTCGATCTACTATAGCAGCGGGGCGCGTGACCCAAGGATGACCGGCCGGAGTTGTGGTTGCCGCAGAGAGGAACCAGCCGGACGGCGAGGACTTGGGCGGCGCGGCCGGATCCCTCCCGCGGCGGCAGCGGCGAGGCGACGGTGGCCGGAGCGGCGAGCTTCGCCGGAGACGCGCGGCGGTGGGCCGGACTCGAGGCAGAGCGGCGCGGCGCCGGCAATGGCGTGCGGCGGCGCCGGGCGGAGAAGCAGGTCGGTGCGGGCGCAGCTCCCTAGCGCGGGCGCGGCGGCGGACGACGTGGGCCGGGGAGGGCCCGCCCCGGGCCTTGCGGGCTGGCGGCGGAGGAGGCCGGGCGGTGCCACGTGGCACATCCCGATTGGGCGCGGGGGCGGCGGCGGCTTTGTCCGGCAGTGGCGGACATGTCCGGCCACGCGGAGAGGAGCAGGGCTAGGGTTAGGGTGCGAATGGACCCGGAATTTCGGGGGAGAAGGCCTTTTTATAGGTAGGAGGAGCTAGGAGGCTCCAAATGGAGTGTGGTTTTCGGCCACGCGATCGTGATCGAACACTCTAGACGATAGGAGAGGTTTAGGTGGGTTTTGGGCCAAATTGGAAGGGTGTTGGGCTGCAACACACACGAGGCCTTCTCGGTCCCTCGGTTAACCTTTGGAGTATCAAACGAAGTCCAAATGGCACGAAACTTGACAGGCGGTCTACCGGTAGTAAACCAAGGCCACATGACAAGACTCGGTCCAATCCGAACGCGTTTAACACCCGCACACGAAAAGAGGTTGAAATGACCACCGGAGGACATAGGAGCGCCAGAATGCAAAATGGACAACGGGGAAAAAGGTCGGATGCATGAGACGAACACGTATGCAAATGCAATGCACATGATGACATGATATGAGATGCATGACAAAGACAAAACACACGGAGACAAAAAACCCGACAACGGAGAAATAAAATAACTTAGTGCCGGAAATGGCAAGAGTTGGAATACAGATAAGTTAAATTACATCCGGGGTGTTACAACGTCCCAGGATGACTCTTCGGCCGCCGGACATACGGGGGAAAAAGTCCCCACGGGGACTGGTGACGGGGCCCGAGTTCCCTTTGGGCCTTAGCCGGATACCATTTCGGAGATCTACATGGCTCCGGGGTCTAGCAAACGGTATTCCCCTCAAGGAGGGAATGTGCCTGTTCCACCGGTGACCTCTGTCCAACCAGACGCGCCGGATAATCTGTTGGAGGTGCTACAAGGCGCCTCTATCATGGATGAGCATCATGTCCTTATGGACACGGTAATAGAGAAGGTTCAGTTTGTCAAAAGCGGACTGACCGAAGCCTGCACCAGCCTTCTAACGGGCTTTGAGGTGAGTAATGTGATTGTAGAAAAAATATCACCATATAGACAGTAGCCCCTGATGCTTTGTTTGGTGTTCGGGAGGAAAAGCCAAACAGAGGATCGAGAATAAATATCGCAGGACTCTAACATGAGTTGTCTATGTGAATAAGCAGGTATCTTTGCAGGTTGCCACTGCTCGTGCTGCGGAAGTTTCCGGACTGAAGCGGAAACTGGAGCGGGCCGAGGAGGAGCTCGGCCTCGTGAACATGCAGCTAGAAGATAGCCAAGGTATGTAGTAACCTATGGGTACAGTTCGAAAAAATGAGTAGTCTAGCCGGACTAAAGTGCCATAAACTTTATTAGTGGCCACGACCGAGGTGGCGGCCCTTAAGAAGGCGCTAGCCGAGGCGGAGGACAAAGCGGCCAAGGAACGCGCCTCGCGTGAGGAGCATGAGGCCCGGGTTGGCGAGGCGCAGCAACAGCTCCAGGGCGCGATAGAGAGGTGTGAGTCTTTGGAGTGCGATTGTAAGGTGCAAGAGTTCGAATTGGCGAAGGCCCGCCAGAGCGTGCGGGATGCATGAGCTAAAGCCCAGAGCACCCTCGAGGAAATTCAGGCGACCAAGAAGATTACGGCGGGTAAATCTTTCACCATGCATAGCAAGTGTGTAGAAGAAACGTTCCTTGTACTTATCCTGAATTTGGATTTTCCAGGGGCGTTTATAGATCTGCCGCACAATGTGTCAAATGCTACCGAGCATTATAGAGCCGAAGAAGGGATGTCTATGGAGAAGCTATTCTGGTCCCAATATCTGGGATCCGAACATCCGGTGCCCTTCAGCGACCAGCTAACGCAGTTGATCGAGCTGCATAAGTTGGCAGAGCTAGCCATGAAGGACCTGATAGTCCGGCTGTGGCCTGCCGATTCTATACCTAGCAGCTACTTCGGGCTTGTGCAACGGCTTGTGAGTGCCTGTTCGTGGCTTGAAGCCGTGAAGCGGTCGGTCTATATTGAAGGTGCGCGTATGGCCTTTGCCCGCGTTAAGACGCATTGGGCGAAGCTGGATGCCAAGAAGCTAATGACCGAGGGGCCGCCGGAGGGCAAGGAGCATCGTTGGCCCGAGCACTATTTTTATGGTGTCTTGGAGGGGTCCCGCCTTGTGGCGGAGCAATGTTCGAAGGATATCATATTCCCATGAGAACATGTGTATTACCTTGCCCTGTAATATAGAACAATGGTGTTACGTAGTATAATGCTTATGATTTAAATTTACCTCATGTGCGGCCGTTTATTAACTCTGATGGTTGACAAGTTGTTGGCTTCTGGCCCCACGTAGATAGTACAGGGGTGTTCGGGATAAATCTGAACACTCTTTACTCCACATTCTGGTCCTTTAAGGAGGTGTTTAGTGCAACGAACAACGCAATCAGACTATGTGGCCTTTACCGCCCTCACTTAGCCATAGGAGTTTGACAGTTAAGAAAGTTGGTGAAGCCCCTGGTATTCGGAAGACCGAACTAGGGGCGCTATGCACGCCTAATCGAGGGAACCGATTCTTTGCAAGAAGCGAAAAAGAATCTCTAACGATTTGGAACCTCTCGAACAGCTGACCGGCTCTCGCTGCATCATGACAGTCAGTTTTCGGCTTTCTCTACTGAGGTGCTCGTCCGGAAAAACCGAGACACAATCGCAGTAGTTCTCCCTTTACTACCCTAGCCGATATAGCGGAGCATAAGGTAGCAAGCACAGGAGCTGGGCAACCCAACTATTGACCAAAGACATGATTCAGAGCTGATGTATACAATGCTATAAGTTCGGGGTGCCGAACTATACTATAAAAGTGTTCGGACTTTTTATTGCCATAGTGTTGGGTGTAATGAAGCCCCGTAGATAGTAATACGTACCATGGTGTACGTGTGCAGTGAGTAATTAATACCGAGGTGAGTAAACGGAAAAATGAAATAATAAGCTGACGCTACCGGGTATTCACCATTGTGATGTAACTAGTACGTCAAGGCCTACTTCGTACAAGTAGTGCGATAAGCAAGAGGGCTATTTAACATGCTGCAACCAAGGGCGAGATACATGCGGGTATGAAAAGCAAGTATGGGAATCGTTTAGTAGAGACCACCTGGGGATTCCCTTGTAAGCCAGAGCTCCTTGCCCCTTTGGTGTGTTCTGCAAGCGGGTTGTCCACATAGACCTCCAAAAGAGAAGAAAACCCGTAAAAAGAAAAAGTAAAAGCGTGCGAGTCCCAGGGTTGGTCGAGCCGTACAATGGATTGCGAACGAGTTATGCTTCCGTCAATTCCCATGGGGTTTTGAGTGCGTAGTTTATGTACGCACGGTTTTAGTGCAATTGCCTCAATGGGGCTGGGACGGAGGTCAAATTGCTAATTCGGCTCTTGACGAGCCGAGTTGTCCTGCTGCAGTGTGGTTTGGACCCTCTTGATGATGTCTAGGGGCTCGGCAGCCGGATTATAATGCTGCTTGAGATGGCCGCTCTGTACTTCTGCTGCTAGGGCAGCAGTGTGCTCCTCTATATGGAGGGGGTGTTCCGCGTTTCCATTTACTATAATGATGCCACGTGGGCCGGGCATCTTGAGCTTGAGATAAGCGTAATGTGGCACCACATTGAATCTAGCAAATGAAGTTCGTCCGAGTAGGGCGTGATAGCCGCTGCGAAATGGGACGATATCGAAGATTAGTTCTTCCCTTCGGAAGTTATCCAAGGAACCGAGTACTACCTCCAGCGTTATTGAGCCCATACAACGGGCCTCTACGCCTGGTATGACTCCTTTAAAGGTAGTCTTCGTGGGCTTGACCCATGAGGGGTTGATGCTCATTTTATGTACTGTATCCTGATAGAGCAGGTTGCAGCTACTACCACCGTCCATTAGGACTCGTGTCAGGTGAAATCCGTCGATCATTGGGTCGAGGACCAGTGCGGCTGAACTGCCGTGGCAAATGCTGGTTGGATGATCTCGGCGGTCAAAGGTGATCGGAAATGACAACCACGGATTGAATTTCAGGGCGACTGGCTCTAACGCATAGTCGTCCCTAAGTGCACGCTTGCGCTCCCTTTTGGGGATGTGTGTAGCGTATATTATGTTCACCGTTTTCACTTGAGGGGGAAATTTCTTTTGCTCCCCAATGTTTAGCTGTCAGGGCTCCTCGTCATCGTCCTCGCTCTAAGATTCTCCTTCTTTGTTTTTGATGTTGACCTTGCTGGCTTGTTTAAAGACCCGGCAATCTCTGTTAGTATGGTTGGTTGGTTTGTCTAGGGTGCCATGTATCTGGCAAGGACGATCGAGTATGCGGTACAAGCTGGATGGTCCTCCGCTGCTCCTTTTATAGGGCTTCTTTCGCTGGCCGGACTTGGAGCCACTGAATCCGGCGTGAACTGTAGTGTCATCGGCGTTATCACCATTGCTTTGGCCTTTGTGTCTGTTGCGCCGGAGCTTGCCAGTGCTGCTTTTGGCCTCGGAGGGGCCTGTTTCATTGGCTGTGTTTGTACTGCGAGCTAGCCAACTATCCTCTCCCATGCAAAAGCGGGTCATAAGTGTCGTCAGGGCTGGCATGGATCTTGGCTTTTCCTGGCCGAGGTGGTGGGCAAGCCATTCATCCCGGATGCTATGCTTAAAGGCCGCTAGGGCTTCAGTGTCCGGACAGTCGACGATCTGGTTCTTTTTGGTTAGGAACCTAGCCCAGAATTTTCTGGCTGATTCACCAGATTGTTGAACTATGTGGCTTAAGTCATTGGCATCGGGTGGCCGGACATATGTACCCTGGAAGTTATCGAGGAAGTCCTCTTCCAAGTCCTCCCAGCTGCCGATGGAGTTCTCAGGCAGACTATTTAGCCAGTGTCGAGCTGGTCCTTTGAGCTTTAATGGGAGGTATTTGATGGCATGGAGGTCATCTCCTCGGGCCATGTGTATGTGAAGAATAAAATCTCCAATCCACACTGCGGGGTCGGTTGTTCCGTCGTATGATTTAATATTGACACGCTTGAACCCCTCGGGGAATTCATGATCCAGCACCTCGTCTGTAAAGCAGAGAGGGTGTGCGGCGCCTCTATAGCGGGCCGCGTCACGGCGTATCTCCGACGACGTCCGTCTGTGGTTATTGGCCCAGGTGTGCTTAAGTTTGTCACTTCCGAATAGGTAGCTGCCGTCCCGAGTATGGAAACGTCCTCGCAATTCGTATATAGATCTATTGTGTTCTGCTCTATTGTCCAATTCATGCCGAAGATTGTATGTATGGTCCCGAGCTGGTCTGTCCCTGTTTCTGCGAGGCGGTGGGGCGGGCTGCTGTTCAGCCTGAGTTGCCGCTTTATCCCGATCGCAGGGTGGCCGTTCAGCCGCCCTGTCCCGACCAGGTGGTGGTCGGTCCGCATTACGCGAGGGAGATATGTGCTTCGGCGTCCCTGTCAGTGTCAAAACCCGTGGATCTCGGGTAGGGGGTCCCGAACTATGCGTCTAAGGCTGATGGTAACAGGAGGCGGGGGACACAATGTTTACCCAGGTTCGGGCCCTCTCGATGGAGGTAATACCCTACTTCCGGCTTGATTGATCTTGATGATATGATTATTACAAGAGTTGATCTACCACGAGAGCGTAGAGGTTAAACCCTAGAACCTAGCCTATGATTATGATTGTTGTTGTCCTACGGACTAAACCCTCCGGTTTATATAGACACCGGAGGGGTCTAGGGTTACACAGAGTCGGTTACAAGGGAGGAGATCTACATATCCAAATTGCCAAGCTTGCCTTCCACGCAAAGGGGAGTCCCACCCGGACACGGGACGAAGTCTTCAATCTTGTATCTTCATAGTCCAACAGTCCGGCCAAAGTATAGAGCCGGGCTGTCTGAGGACCCCCTAATCCAGGACTCCCTCAGTAGCCCCTGAACCAGGCTTCAATGACAATGAGTCCGACGCGCAGATCGTCTTCGGCATTGCAAGGCGGGTTCTTCTCCAAATCCCGAGTACCTATCGTAACGAGTAGTATCCGGCTTCCCATGAATGTTGCACTCCTCGGCTTCTGTGCTTTAATAATGGCTATCTTCCATGTGTCGAGCGAATGCGAGAAGTCGGGGCATTTTTACATTTGCCACCCTAACTATGTAAGTAAATCGTCTATTTAAAGAGTCGGGGATCCTCAGATCCAGATCACACCATCCTCCCACAACGAGTATCCATCAATGTGCACCCGGAAAAGTCCATTCCATCATGGCCGGCCATCGCGGCTCCTCCTCTCGCTCCCGTAGCACTAAGCCATGCAATTGGGAGAACTGTTCCGTCCCCCACAGCCAATTAGTAGAGTTGCAGACCCAGGGGTTTCTCCTTCCTGCGTATATGGTCCCCGTCCGAGCCGGACTAGCCACTTATAATGGCGGGGAGCAAGCGGAGAGCTTTCCCAACCCATCCAGGGGGAGCGGGTATGCCTTGTCCCTTACTTATTGAGGGGACTCGGATTTCCAATCCATCCGTTCCTCCGCGGGCTCCTGGAGTTCTATGGCCTCCAGCTGCATAACTTTACTCCTGCCTCCATATTACACATCGCCGGCTACGTCGCCTTTTGCGAGCTGTTTCTGGGCTGCGAAGCTCATTTCGAGCTATGGAAGAGGCTATTCTGCCTCGTACCCCGTACACAGGAGGGGTCAGTATATCAAGTGGGCGGAGCCGAAATATGGTGCATCACCGGGACCGGGTACCTGTCCGGTACTCCGAAGAAGACATCCAAAGACTAGCCTTCGGAGTGGTTTTATATGGAGGACGTCCCCCTTCCAGACCCTATTCGGATGGGCCTTCCTGAGTTTAGTAATGCCCCTTTGAAGAAATACCGCAGTTGGCACCCTCGGAGCCCCCAGGAGAAAGATAACCGGGAGGTCCTTTACCTGATGGGCAGGATAAAAACGCTGGCCAAATCAGGACTGACAATAGTCGAGGTTATGTCAATATGTATAATGCGGCGGGTGCAGCCACTTTAGTATCGCGGGAAACTCATGTGGCACTTCAACGGAGAAGACGATGCCATCCGCTGCGGTCGTAAAGGTCCGGACTCCGCCGCTGCTCTAACGAAAATATTGTCCGATTTATACAAAGGAGAGGAAGAGGAGTTCATCCGCATTAAGCCACGGGATGGATTCTCCATGTACAACCCCCCAAACTGGGTGAGCTGCTATCTTTTACTCCAGACCTTCCCGCATTCTTCATCATAAATATTTATATTGCTATTTCATAGCAGGAACTGCGAAAAGCCATGAGGGAGGTCCACAGCCCATCTCTACAGCCAGAGGACCCTGACCGGGCCCTCGACCCCGGACTCGAAGAAGATCCGGACATATTTGTTGAGCTCGTCGACGGACGTTCTATCAGTTAAGCTGCGATGGTGCCTTGGTGGCCATCATAGCCGATTATCCTGGCCTGCTCCCTGCATCCCATCTAAGTAAAACCGGAGTCCCAACTTCTGAGAAGGATCCCTTTTTTGCACTTCACCCACCGCACACGTATTGCGTCTTACAGGGAAGGCCCTCAGGGCGCCATGCCGAACCCGTGGTGACTCATCAACAAGGGGCACCGACGCCGGGTAGGCTTAAAAGGAAGGCGGTCAGGACCAAGCCGCCGTCGCAGAGGTATGAAAAAAACCCTGCTCCGTGGTTGTCATCTTTAAAATATAATAACGTCCATGGTTCCTGGCAGAAAAAAACGCTCGCCGGACTGTGTCTGGAGAGCCTGCCGACCACGGCTCCACCAGCTGGACTCAAGAGCCGGACTTAGGGGTAGATGCTAATGTGGGGACAACACCATATGTTCCTCCTACAGAGGATACGGATAGGCTGTCCGCTACGAATCCCGAAGTGGAGAGTGCCATGAATCACAGGCGTCGCCGGGCCGTACTCCGCGACCCTGGTTTCTCCGAAGAGGCGTTGGACGCCTTCAACTCAGGAGTCGCGTGCATCCGAGCTACTCAAAATGGCCTTGCCAGAGCCACGAACCAGTATGTAAAGGATATATGGGTAAGAAAATCTGATAATTATGTATATCAGTAGCCCCTGAGACTTGAAACAGTTGGCACAACTGATTTAAGGATCATTACATGCGTAGGTTCTTATGGAGAAGAATACCCAGTTGTCTCAAGAGCTAGAGGAGTGCAAAGCCCAGCTACGGGTCGCAGTTGCCTAAATGGAGGAGTCCAAGAAGGCCCCATTTGGTAATACTTGTCCTGATCGAAAAGAATGAAATGACATGTACCAGTTAGTATTTGACATGCATGCAAATCTAACAATAGATTCTGCAGATAATCCCAGAGTGAATCCGAAGATCGTGCGAGGGGATGAGAAACATGCTCAATGATAGCTAGAAGCTGGCGAGCGCGTGCTTACGCAGGTTAGGCAGGAGAAAAACGATCTCCAAGATGCCAATACCCGGCTGGGCGTTGAACTGAAAGATGTTCGGGCCCAGCTCGCTGACTCCATAAAGGAGAATAAGAGGCTTCGACGCGGCATTTTTAGTAAGTTCTTGAACAAACTTTTATAGAGTTCGGCAAGGAAACTGGCTAACAGAATCATATCTGTAGGTATGCTGACGGGTCGTCCTGAAGAGGAGATGCCCGGATCTGTGGGCGATCTTCTACAAGAGCTCTCACAATTGCACGAACAAGTTCGGCAGGTGATGCAGGGCATTACCCAGGCCTTGTGGCCATCCGTCTCCCTGCCAGGAGGCATGGGGGAGATCGTAAAGATGCTCAAGGGAGCGCGGCGGCGCTTCCAATTGTGGAAGATATCTGCCTGCCGACAAGGTGCAAGGGAAGCACGGGCCATGGTGAAGACGTGATATACCAAGGCTGACCCGAACCACATGGCCGAGGTCGGACCTGTAGGGTCTGGTGGGAAAGAGATCCCCGTTAGTCTGGTATATGACCAGGTAAAATTAGCCGCAAAGTATTCCCAACAGTATTGTTGGCTAGACAGCCTCTTGGATGGTATAGAAGAAGAATTTAGTCAGTCTAAGTGACTGTGTACTTCAAGTGACATATTTTGTCCCTAACGGGATTGTAAATCATTTGTCACGCCGGACCTTTTCGCTTCGACCTCCGGACCCGATAGTCCGGAGTGTATCCGAATACCCGCTCAGTTATGTAAAAACCGGGGTACGCGTGGAAACCAGGCATAGGGGTCATAAGTGCTTGAACAAACAAGTACCCAACTAGCTATGTTAAATTACATGGATAGTAAGAAACATCTTCTAGGGAGAATAGTTTCGTTAAGGGTTCCTTTCCCTGGGTACGCATCCATTAATGTGCATGTCCGAACTGCGAAAAGAGACGCAGGATATAAACATCTGGGGGCAAGTATTGCAATAAGTAAAAGTCATCTTTTGTTCACCGACTGAATATTCCCTTAAGAATGCTAGCTTTCGGCTTCACCCAGTCTAAGGTACACATCCGCCTGACCCGACAGTAACAATCACAGAGGTGCTCCCCTTATGCCCTAGCCGAATTAACGGGAACATAGGGCATAAACACAAGAGCCAGGCAACCCATCTTGGACAAAACTTAAGTCATATCGATGCATATAATGGCGAAGAAAAGGTACATGTGGAAAAGTAACACATGTTCAGGGGGCATAGAGCGCGGAAAATAATTATATTAAGATTCTGTATAGGAAACCCCTAGGTATGATGAGCACGCATGGCGCGTCAAGATTGTGTAGTCAAGAAACATTTTAACCTTTTAAGGCCGTGAAGAAAAAGGGAAGAAAGAAAGAAAGAAAGGTAGAGGATATATATAAAAAAGGGCGAAGGTAAGGAGACGAACACAGAGTCCGGCACTTGGCGTAGAACCTTCAGAGTCTGGCCATGTTCCATGGGTTTGGCTCGAGTCGATTGTCCGATGCATCACGCAGACGGTACGCTCCACCGGTTAGAACTCTGTCGATGATGAAGGGACCTTCCCATTTGGGCTTGAGCTTGTCCTTTTTCTTCTCTGGTAGGCGTAGGACGAGTTCGCCAATGTTATAAGTTTTGGCCCATACTTCTCTACTTTGATACCGTCGAGCCTGTTTCTGATAGAATGCGGAGCGGGCTTTTGCAACTTCACGCTCCTCCTCCAAGGTGTCCAAACTGTCCTGCCGATCAAGCTCGGCTTCTTTCTCTTCGTACATGCGCACTCGAGGTGAGTCATGAATGATGTCACAGGGCAGTATCACCTCTGCGTCGTACACCATAAAAATGGTGTGTATCCGATAGTGTGATTCTGTCAGGACCCCGATTCCAAGTCACATCAATCTAGCCGGTAACACCTCATATCACTTTGCGGCCTCACGCATGGTATTCCCACGGGTGTCGCCTTACCATGGCCCGGGACCGTTTGCGCCTTTTGGCTCATGTATATGATAGTGTCGCTAGCATCCATATGACAGAGAACCCGGGCCGACATGGCTAGTCGTGAACCCAAAGCTGCACTAACCTATGGGGACAGGCATACATGAATCACATCGAGCATGTCGGTCAGCAGCGTGTGAATCCGGGCTGTAGCACTGGGCTAACAGGACTCTGGGAACCCGGGCTGTAGAAGGCTAGGCAGGACCCCGGATGTCACCGCGTGACATTTCCCCGAAGGTACAGACACAGGAACGAAGTGAAAGACATGCCGGCCGGTCAGGTGTCCTGAGCAGTAGTGCTGGGCTAACAGGACTCTGGTGAACCAGGCTGTAGCGGACTACTATGGCTCATGGAAGAACTAGACTACATTTCCCCATAATAGAGGCTGCCAAGGATAAACAACTAGATCATCGGATCCCACACATACCAAGCATTTCAATCATACACACAATATGCTCGATATGTGTAAATACAACGTGGCATCACAACATAACTCTATGACTCAAGTATTTATTCATTAGGCTCCGAGGAGCCAAGTATTACAAACACGGGTCTCATGACCCCAACATACAGAGCATACAAGCAACGAGCACATGCCAAAGCTTAACTTGTCTGAGTACAGACAACTACAAATGAAAAAGGCTGAGAAGCCTGACTATCTACAAGACCCTGCCGAGGGCACAAGATCGTAGCTGAGGTAACAAGCTAAACGTCCAAGTCCACATGGAACTACTAGCGAGACTGTAGTCTCTCTCTGCAAAAACATAAAATAGGCAAACGTGAGTACAAATGTACCCAGCAAAACTTACATCAGAACTAACTACATATGCATCGGTATCAACAAAGGGGTAGTGGAGTTCAACTGCAGCAAGCTAGCTTTGACTCAGTGGCTAACCTGAAATACGACTGCAAGCAACTCTTTTGAGGTGGCGCACATGAGTCCACATATTCACCATTCAATACACCACTATGGATCCGCTCCCGTCTCCCTACGAGAAGGCCATCCATAGCACTCACACTTATCTTGCGAGTCTTAGAGTATCCACTTCAAGTTATCTATGAACTATGTAAGGGGTCCAAGTTTCCATATCCGAGGAATCCGGCTATTCGAATAGATAATGATAACCCTGCAGGGGTGCACTTCTTCACACACGCTCTTGCCACTTACCACCATGTACACGTCGTGTATCTCGGCAACCTTCAAGCGGAAACCTGGTGAGGGAGTCGGCCACGACCTGACTAACCACACAAGTCTCTAGTCCAGGTTTATTGCCTATTCGTGTTCCATCCGCGAGGAGATCCGGCGGGAGTTTCGCTCACAGCCCCAAACGATGTGTGCAGGGTTCCCGAGACACCAAACGAGCGCCCGATACACCATGCCACGGTGTATCTACCACATCATAGCCCACCCCTAGGGTCAACACTACGCACGGCCGCCAACACATATCCTACAAACACCAGAAACTAGTTGCAACTCCTGGACAAAGGATAACGGCAGTTAATAAGTCGAGAGGGTCCATTGGTTTCGGGCCCAGTGCGTGGTAGTAGCTGTTCATGGATCACAAACACAAAACTCAGTTCCTAAGAACGGTTTCAATGAGACAACCCACCATGTACTCCTACATGGCCTCTCACCGCTACCTTTACCAAATCGTGTTCACACACTTAGCTCACACACAGTAGGACATGTTCATCACTATTCCAATTCATCCCTGATGAATCAGACCTGACTCAACTCTAAGTAGTAGCAGGCATGACAAACAAGCATGAATGAGTAGGCACATTAGGTCTCAAACAACTCCTACTCATACTAGTGGGTTTCATCTATTTACTGTGGCAATGACAGGTCATGCAGAGGAAAGGGGTTCAACTACCACAGCATGTAACAGTTGAATCGTTGTTGTCCTAATGCAGTAAAAGAGAGCAGGAGCGAGAGAGTGGGATTGTGTCGGAATGAACAAGGGGGTTATGCTTGCCTGGCACTTCTGAAGATAGCGTTGAGTCTTCATCAGTGTCAATGATCACAACGTCGAAACAACGTCTAACGAGGGGGAACAACACCGGCAATAGAGAAAGAAACACAATCAATGCAATGCACAATATGATGCATGATCATGACATGTTAGAATGAGTGTGTTGGGCTAATGCAACTAGCAACACAATTAAGTGTAGTTGGTTTGAACCCAAGGTTCAAATTCAAACTCAACATATGGTTATTTAAATACCATTCATTAGATTTGTCCTAAACAGTAGCTATAAGTTGTTCTAACATGCATGAAAATGGTATGGATGGATAGATTGAATTATTCTGATCATTTTTCATATATAATTTGTTTGATTTGGAGTTACGGATTAATTTCTAACTCCGCCTATGTTGTCTCAACATAGCCGGTCCCAAGCCCGGGTAAAGGAGGAGGGTTGTGATAGGCCTGGCGAGCCAACGTAAAAACTCAGCCACTCTTATGGAGATGAAACCCAAAAGATTTTCGTTGGGGCGTAACCCTCTCAGCGACGCGCCACATCGGAACCCGGGTGTGGTGGAAAATGGGCAAGGGCCGGGCCGTCACCCCCCAAGTGGCGCGCCGTATCTTGATCCGGATACGGTGGCAAGTGAGCGAGGATCGGGCGTTGAACCCGGATGTAGTGGAAAATGAGCAAGGGTCTTCGCATTTGACTCGACGAGTGCGAAGGGTAAGGAAGCTAGCCGAGCCTAGGAGGATTCGCTTAGGTAGCTGGAACGTAGGGTCTCTGACAGGGAAGCTTCGGGAGCTAGTTGATGCAGCAGTGAGGAGAGGTGTTGATATCCTTTGCGTCCAAGAAACCAAATGGAGAGGACAGAAGGCGAAGGAGGTGGAGGATACCGGCTTCAAGCTGTGGTACACGGGGACGGCTGCAAACAGAAATGGCGTAGGCATCTTGATCAACAAGAGCCTCAAGTATGGAGTGGTAGACGTCAGGAGACGTGGGGACCGGATTATCCTGGTCAAGCTGGTAGCTGAGGACTTGGTTCTCAATGTTATCAGCACATATGCCCCGCAAGTAGGCCACAATGCACCAAGAGGGAGTTCTGGGAAGGCTTGGAAGACATGGTTAGGAGTGTACCGATTGGTGAGAAGCTCTTCATAGGAGGAGACCTCAATGGCCACGTGGGTACATCTAACACAGGTTTTGAAGGGGCACATGGGGGCTTTGGCTATGGCATCAGGAATCAAGAAGGAGAAGATGTCTTAAGCTTTGCTCTAGCCTACAACATGATTGTAGCTAACACCCTCTTTAGAAAGAGAGAATCACATCTGGTGACTTTTAGTAGTGGCCAACACTCTAGCCACATTGATTTCATCCTCTCGAGAAGAGAAGATAGGCGTGCGTGCCTAGACTATAAGGTGATACCTGGGGAGAGTGTTGTACCCCAGCATAAGCTGGTGGTTGCTGACTTCCGCTTTCGGATTCGTGTCCAGCGGGATAAGCGTGCCAAGGTCGCTAGAACGAAGTGGTGGAAGCTCAAGGGGGAGGTAGCTCAGGTGTTCAAGGAGAGGGTATTTAAGGAGGGCCCTTGGGAGGAAGGAGGGGATGCGGACAATGTGTGGATGAAGATGGCGACTTGCATTCGTAAGGTGGCCTCGGAGGAGTTTGGGGTGTCCAGGGGAAGGAGAAGCAAAGATAACGATACCTGGTGGTGGAATGATGATGTCCAGAAGGCGCTTAAAGAGAAGAAAGATTGCTTCAGACGCCTATACCTGGATAGGAGTGCAGACAACATAGAGAAGTACAAGATGGCGAAGAAGGCCGCAAAGCGAGCTATTGGTGAAGCAAGGGGTCGGGCATATGAGGACCTCTACCAACGGTTAGGCACGAAGGAAGGTGAAAGGGACATCTATAAGATGGCTAAGATCCGGGAGAGGAAGACGAGGGATATTGGCCAAGTCAAATGCATCAAGGACGGAGCAGGCCAACTCTTGGTGAAGGACGAAGAGATTAAGCATAGATGGCGGGAGTACTTCGACAGGCTGTTCAATGGGGAGAATGAGAGTTCTACCATTGAACTGAATGACTCCTTTGATGAGACCAGCATGCGTTTTGTGCGGCGCATCCAGGAGTCTGAGGTGAAGGAGGCTCTAAAAAGGATGAAAGGAGGCAAGGCGATGGGCCCTGATTGTATCCCCATTGAGGTGTGGAAAGGTCTCGGGGACGTAGCGATAGTATGGCTAACCAAGCTTTTCAACCTCATTTTTCGGGAAAACAAGATGCCAGAAGAATGGAGACGGAGTATATTAGTACCAATCTTCAAGAACAAGGGGGATGTTCATAGTTGTACTAATTACCGTGGAATTAAGCTGATGAGCCATACAATGAAGCTATGGGAGAGAGTCATTGAGCACCGCTTAAGAAGAATGACAAGCGTGACCAAAAATCAGTTTGGTTTCATGCCTGGGAGGTCGACCATGGAAGCCATTTTCTTGGTACGACAACTTATGGAGAGATATAGGGAGCATAAGAAGGACTTGCATATGGTGTTCATTGACTTGGAGAAGGCCTATGATAAGATACCGCGGAATGTCATGTGGTGGGCCTTGGAGAAACACAAAGTCCCAGCAAAGTACATTACCCTCATCAAGGACATGTACAATAATGTTGTGACAAGTGTTCGAACAAGTGATGTCGACACCGATGACTTCCCGATTAAGATAGGACTGCATCAGGGGTCAGCTTTGAGCCCTTATCTTTTTGCATTGGTGATGGATGAGGTCACAAGGGGTATACAAGGAGATATCCCATGGTGTATGCTCTTTGCGGATAATGTGGTGCTAGTTGACGATAGTCGGATGGGGGTAAATAGGAAGTTAGAGTTATGGAGACAAACCTTGGAATCGAAAGGGTTTAGGCTTAGTAGAAGTAAAACCGAGTACATGATGTGCGGTTTCAGTACTACTATCTGTGAGGAGGAGGAGGTTAGCCTTGATGGCCAGGTGGTACCTCGGAAGGACACCTTTCGGTATTTGGGGTCAATGTTGCAGGAGGATGGGGGTATTGATGAAGATGTGAACCATCGAATCAAAGCCGGATGGATGAAGTGGCGCCAAGCTTCTGGCATTCTCTATGACAAGAGAGTGCCACAAAAGCTAAAAGGCAAGTTCTACAGGACGGCGGTTCGACCCGCAATGTTGTATGGCGCGGAGTGTTGGCCGACTAAAAGGCGACATGTTCAATAGTTAGGTGTGGCGGAGATGCGTATGTTGAGATGGATGTGTGGCCACACGAGGAAGGATCGAGTCCGGAATGATGATATACGAGATAGAGTTGGGGTAGCACCAATTGAGGAGAAGCTTGTCCAACATCGTTTGAGATGGTTTGGGCATATTCAGCGCAGGCCTCCAGAAGCTCCAGTGCATAGCGGACGGCTAAAGCGTGCGGAGAATGTCAAGAGAGGGCGGGGTCGACCGATTTTGACATGGGAGGAGTCCGTTAAGAGAGACCTGAAGGATTGGAGTATCGACAAAGAGCTAGCTATGGACAGGGGTGCGTGGAAGCTTGCTATCCATGTGCCAGAGCCATCAGTTGGTTGCGAGATCTTATGGGTTTCACCTCTAGCCTACCCCAACTTGTTTGGGACTAAAGGCTTTGTTGTTGTTGTTGTTGTTGTTGTTGTTGTTGGAGTTACGGATTAATTTCTATGAAATTTTGAAGTTAGCATTATTTTCTGAATTTTCCTGAATACGAATAAATCCAGAAAATAATTAACTGCGTCAGCATGACGTCACTGTGATGTCAGCAGGTCAACTGGGTCGCCCAGGGTCAAACCTGACCAGTGGGGCCCACTGGTCAGTAGTTAGTTAACTAACTAAATTTAGTTAGCGTTAAACTAATACTAATCCTAGTTTAGTTAGTGGCATGGGGCCCACACGTCAGTGACCCAGGGGGGTCAAACTGGGCCCACCCAGTCAATGGTCAACAGTCAACTTGCCGGCGTTTAGCCGCCGCCGGCATTAGACGCGGCGGAGCGGCGCGGGATTCACCTACAAGGCGCCGTTTGGCGCGCGGAGCATAGCTACGGGATGCGGACACTCGTCCGCATCCAACCGTGGTGGTCGCGCGGCCGGGGAGTGGCCGGAGTGGCGCCGGCGACGAGCTTTGGCAACGGTGGTGTTCGGTGGTGCACGGGCGCGTCGCTATGGTGCATCAGTGAGCAAATGGAGAGGCTCGACAGCACCTGCTAGACACGGGGAGCACTAAGAGCAGCACGGTGAGGGCAGGGGAGCACGGAGGCTATGCGTGCAGCAGCAATGACGGACGGCGGCTTCGGTGCTCGTGGGGAACGGTGCTACGGCATGGGGGGCGAGCATGCTGAGTTAGGGGAGAAGGTCAGTGGCTCAAGGCTATGACGAGGGGACGCTCGGCGAGGTCGGGGACGGTCCGGAGCCAACGAATTTGACAGAAATGGCCGGCGGTCCTAAGGTTGAAGAAGGCATTGATGGCGGTGTTGCGGTGAAACCTGGCTTGCGTGGCTCGTCGAGGAGATGCTTCGCGTCCTTGCGGAGCTATTGGTCACGGTGGTTGGGCTAGGGGATGGCCGTGGCTGCGGCGGTGCTCGTCGGCGTGCAGCAGGGTGTTCGGGCGCGCTGCGGAGGGGGAGCAGAGGCGGGGAAAGGGCGAGGGAGTGGGAGAGAGGGACCAGGGTGGCATGTGGCATCGTCCAGACGTGTCGGGGAGGCGGCATGCAGGCAGGAGGTGGTGGCCTCGGGCGCGCGCGCATCGACACGCCTCTGCCTACTGTCAGAGGTTGAAGACGACCGCTTCGGCCAGTGGGCTGGGCCAGCTAGAGGGGCTGGGCAGATGGGCTGCCAGGTAAGTCAGGTGGGTCTCTCTCTCTCTCTCTCTCTTCGTTTATTTGTTTCTGTTTTCTAGTTTTCTGCTATAGTTTTGAGCTTAGGAAAAATACCAAGGCATTTCCTAAAATCCTGAAAATATTCATGGACACTTGCTGAATTATTTCAGTGGCCCAAAAATAGTTCCAACATTATTTGAACATTTAAATTATTTATAGTATTTAAATGCCCAAAGTCAAATACAATAGGATTTAATTCAAAAATCCAGAATGGCCTAGAAATATATGCATGACTTTTGGCAGAGGTTTTCACCTTTAACAAAAATCATGACCTTTTCTAAAGGGCATTTGGGATCATTGAAAATATTTTTATTGAACCTAGTTGAATTCATTTGGTGCTAGGGTTTCAACAATCCCCATTTCAAGTTTCATGAAATTTAAACATGATGCATGGATGCAATGCCACTAGTTACAAGCAAACTCTAGGGCTGTGACAACTCACCCCCACTAAACAAGAATCTTGTCCCGAGATTCAAGACATGAGGTAAGGAGACAGAGGGGATGCAAAGCTAACACGGTCTTCACGATCTAGGTTGCACTTCATAAGAACGTTTACACGATCACCATCTTTGTCTCGATGTCTTGCTGTGAGAACTCCATCCAACACGATAACGGGAAGAAAGGAAACTCTCGAAGAATCGATCTTCTCGAATATCGAGCAACCGACGATCAACTCACAGAACGAGACATAGTGACATCTGTCGAGATGAGACACGATACACACATCAAGAATGATGGAAATGAGCATATGACAAGGTTTAAATAAGTAGCGGAATTCCCACACCTAGGAGGGTGGTGAACGGTGTCAACGTAGCGAGGAGTTAGGTTGCCATGATACCACAACGAGACACCTTAAGGAAGGTGACTCGTAGAAATATTCCCTTAAGTGGCAAAAAGAATTACTTTTGACTCAGAGATCATTGACACTCTTTATACCAGCCTAAGGCAAACCACAACAATCGTTTGGCTGAGTACGAAAGGATGGCATACCCGGACTAGAATGGATGATGTGGACTACCTTGTTGAAGACAACGCAATGGATGATTTTTGCTTATCATCGGAAATGGTTGGGACCCAGGGTAAGCCCACTTTTGAGGATGACCCTGAATACCAATTACTAAGAAAGTAGACCATAGTAGAATGGCATAAAGGTGGGTGCAAGCTGGGAACAAAATGCAAATGCTGGGAATGTTCCAACCATCATATCTGCCTAAGATTCAGATCTGGTTGATAACAAAATATTTCAGATAGCATGCCTGGAAAAGAAAGTTTTGCAACACAAACCGATGAGATGACATTGCGAGATTCTCACGAAATGAACTACGGTAGTAAGCTCTAAAATATGAGCTGGTTCTGCTACACACATGTGAACACGCTGTCCAAGACAAGCATGACCACGTAGAAGTCTTATGATAAAACACTACCGAGTTCCGATTGGGAACCATCATTGCGGAGAGTGAAGTCCTGCGCATGTACCTTTGGGTCCTTAAGGATTAGCACTTAAAAACTTCTTTTCCTTGAACAAATCAATCAGTGGCTTGGTGTGCTAGGAAATACCGATGGGATGGAGGTAGCTAATCTCTCAAGCCATAGTATACTTCGCACGTGCATGACTGACTTGGGATGATTCCAGAGGAAGCAAAACAAGCTTTCTCAAATCCATGGCGGCAACTTACATCGAATGCACGTGAATTATAGGAAGTCACTTCTTTCATCCAAACGTATATTTCATAAACGGGACATGAAGATAATGCTTACAAAAGTTTCCAACACTAACTTGATGTTCAACATGAATCAAGGAGGAGACAAGATGCTGCTGATGGACTCAATAGCAACTCATCGGAATTTCCATATCACTGGACTTCCACCATCGTGTGAACACGGCGATAGCATTGGTCAGACCAAAAGATGTAATGGTGTATTCTCAAGGGATCAACCACGAGTAAGACAACATTACGAACATCATTGGTTCTGGCTTGATTTGACGATAGCCCATACGCAAATCAAGGATTGGATAAGACAATAGCACCGACAACTTATCACGAGGATCAATCAACGAAGATATCATCTTTCTTCAACACACACACACACACACACAAAGGATGTCCCTTAGAGATGAACTAAGTCGGACAAGCTTTCATCTTCCAACTCTCCAAGTCATTGTTTAGCTTAACCAACCAGTTCAGGGTATCCAACACAGATTCTTGGAGAAGGGGTGATTTACAAGAAACCAACTTGATCACGAGTTCAACATAACAGTCAGGGGACAACCTGGTGATACTTCCGAGAAGATAATCAGAAAATCACGAACCACCGATATGTTACTAAGCTCGAGAACAATCTTGCTTCTCAGGCAAGACGATATGATCAAATAATCAAGGATTGGCACAATCCTGACTCCTTGATCGAAGAGTTCTCCAGAAATAAGGACTAGGTAGCACAATCTATCTTAGAGATGATGATTCAATAACCAACACGCTAAGAATGAGAATATTGTCCATTTACTACCAAGCAACTAGTTGCTAGGAGTATTATTTCACACATCACAATCACTTGTCGTCATTCTAGTTACAACAACATTAGGACCGAGAAATGAATGATGATGGTGCGAAGTATCACTGCATCAAGAATTTGTAAGAGATGGTGCAATTCCCACGATATTCTTGACATAAAGTGGGTAATACTTCAGGGTAGAACAGAATCAAAAGCTTGATTGCAGTTGATCTACGGAATACAACTGCTTTGACCCAATCCTAGAAATGGATGAGGTACTGGAGCTTGTTTCTCCTAGTCATTCTGGAATAGAATGGCTTGACGGACCACAAGAATAATAAGCATTGATAAACACGGATGCACAATTACTCCTGACTATCAATTGATAGATGATGGTCAAAATACAAATGAAGAGGAACAACTCAAGGGGACATATATCTTTTTGAGTTGTGGATGCATAGGTTAATATGTGGAACCAAGTTCAACAGGTTTCTTCCAGATAACCCATGCAGAAAGGTAGAACTGGCAGAATCACAATTATGAATGGAGAACTCCTCAGGAGTACTCTAATTGTGATCTTTCGGTTCAACGAGGAACTTCTGCCATAAATAGTTCATGGTAGTTGGAAGAAATAAATACCACGGACCTCGAGGACTATCGCAAAGGTTACTAATATCCTAAAGGAACTAGCAAACACTATCAACAGGAGGTGAGTGGAGTGAAACTCGGGTCCAAAACCCAGGAATAGAATACCTACTAACTAAATGGCATCACGGGATGCTTTCGAGAATGGCGGCCAGAATCATCACACCGGGAACACAAAACATGGCTAGATTACTATGTGACTCCCTAAAACACCTAGGGTCATAATAATAGCCCCAACATATATACCGAGGCAATAGAGTACCTCAACACACCGATTAGTGTGCTTATTATGACCAAAAGGACATCGGGAAATGGAAAGAAAGGATTTGCAAATGCATTGGACTATTTAGTAACCTGGGATGACTCGGACAGCATAACGGCTGTAAATGCTCAAAATTATTTGAGACATCCTGCGAAATAGTGGCATGACCACTCAATCATCACAATATCAAGGTTCTGAGGCCAGCTATGAACACACAGAAGTAGTAGAAACTGAACTGAGTCTTGAAACTAAGAACTCTATAAGTCTATGGATTAGAAACACGTCATCCTGATAGATAGATGAGAAGGCCTAGTTCTTACTCCCCGTAGAAAAGAAGAGGTTGACTCAGAATAGAAGGGCATAGGGTAAAGGAGTAAAAAGAGCCTTACGTTCCCTTCCACAATCAATTCCCCTACATAACTAAAGCATTTCTAGACACAACTTCGACCAGTATGGCTTGGTAATCCTACAGGCAGTCAGGCTCTGATGCCAACACTGTCAGGACCCCGATTCCAAGTCACATCGATCTAGCCGGTAACACCTCATATCACTTTGCAGCCTCACGCACGGTATTCCCACGGGTGTCACCTTACCATGGCCCGGGACAGTTTGTGCCTTTTGGCTCACATATATGATAGTGTCGCTAGCATCCATATGATAGAGAACCCAAGCCAACATGGCTAGTCGTGAACCCAAAGCGGCACTAACCTATGGGGACAGGCATACATGAATCACATCGAGCATGTCGGTCAGCAGCGTGTGAATTTGGGCTCTAGCACTGGGCTAACAGGACTCCGAGAACCCGGGCTATAGTAGGCTAGGCAGGACTCCGGATGTCACCGCGTGACATTTCCCCGAAGGGACAGACACAGTAACGAAGTGAAACACATGCCGGCCGGTCAGGTGTCCTGAGCAGTAGTGCTGGGCTAACAGGACTCTGGTGAACCGGGCTGTAGCGGACTACTATGGCTCATGGAAGCACTAGACTACATTTCCCCATAAGAGAGGCTGCCAAGGATAAACAACTAGATCGTCGGATCCCACACATACCAAGCATTTCAATCATACACACAATATGCTCGATATGTGTAAATACAACATGGCATCACAAAATAACTCTAAGACTCAAGTATTTATTCATTAGGCTCCGAGGAGCCAAGTATTACAAACATGGGTCTCATGACCCCAACATACAGAGCATACAAGCAACGAGCACATGCGAAAGCTTAACTTGTCTGAGTACAGACAACTACAAATGAAAAAGGCTGAGAAGCCTGACTATCTACAAGACCCTGCCGAGGGCACAAGATCGTAGCTGAGGTAACAAGATAAACGTCGAAGTCCACACGGAACTACTAGCGAGACTGTAGTCTCTCTCTGCAAATACATAAAATAGGCAAACGTGAGTACAAATGTACCCAGCAAGACTTACATCAGAACTAAATACATATGCATCGGTATCAACAAAGGGGTAGGGGAGTTCAACTGCAGCAAGCCAGCTTTGACTCGGTGGATAACCTGAACTGCGACTGCAAGCAACTCTTTTGAGGTGGCGCACACGAGTCCACATATTCACCATTCAATACACCACTATGGATCCGCTCCCGTCTCCCTACGAGAAGGCCATCCATAGCACTCACACTTATCTTGTGAGTTTTAGAGTATCCACTTCAAGTTATCTATGAACTATGCAAGGGGTCCAAGTTTCCATATCCGAGGAATCCGGCTATTCGAATAGATAATGATAACCCTGCAGGGGTGTACTTCTTCACACACGCTCTCGCCACTTACCACCATGTACACGTCGTGTATCTCGGCAACCTTCAAGCGGAAGCCTGGTGAGGGATTCGGCCACGACATGACTAACCACACAAGTCTCTAGTCCAGGTTTATCGCCTATTCGGGTTCCATCCGCGAGGAGATCTGGCCGGAGTTTCGCTCACAGCCCCAAACGATGTGTGTAGGGTTCCCAAGACACCAAACGGGCGCCCGGTACACCGTGCCACGGTGTATCTACCGCATCATAGCCCACCCCTAGGGTCAGTGCTACGCACGGCCGCCAACACATATCCTACAAACACCAAAAACTAGTTGCAACTCCTGGACAGAGGACAAGGGCAGTTAATAAGTCGAGAGGGTCCATTGGTTTCAGGCCCAGTGCGTGGTAGTAGCTGTTCATGGATCACAAACACAGAACTCAGTTCCTAAGAACCGTTTCAATGAGACAACCCACCATGTACGCCTACATGGACTCTCACCGCTACCTTTACCAAATCGTGTTCACACACTTAGCTCACACATAGTAGGACATGTTCATCACTATTCCAATTCATCCCCGATGAATCAGACCTGACTCAACACTAAGCAGTAGCAGGCATGACAAACAAGCATGAATGAGTAGGCACATCAGGGCTCAAACGACTGCTACTCATACTAGTGGGTTTCATCTATTTACTGTGGCAATGACAGGTCATGCAGAGGAAAGGGGTTCAACTACCGTAGCATGTAATAGTTGAATCATTGTTGTCCTAATGTAGTAAAAGAGAGCAGGAGCGAGAGAGTGGGATTGTGTCGGAATGAACAAGGGGGTTATGCTTGCCTGGCACTTCTGAAGATAGCATTGATTCTTCATCAGTGTCAACGATCACAATGTCGAAACAACGTCTACCGAGGGGGAACAACACCGGCAACAGAGAAAGAAACGCAATCAATGCAATGCACAACATGATGCATGATCATGACATGGTAGAATGAGTGTGTTGGGCTAATGCAACTAGCAACACAATTAAGTGTAGTTGGTTTGAACCCAAGGTTCAAATTCAAACTCCACATATCGTTATTTAAATGCCATTCATTTGATTTGTCCTAGACAGTAGCTATAAGTTGTTCTAACATGCATGAAAATGGTACAGATGGATAGATTGAATTTTTCTGATCATTTTTGATATATAATTTGTTTGATTTGGAGTTACGGAATAATTTCTATGAATTTTTGAAGTTAGCATTATTTTCTGAATTTTCCTGAATAAGAATAAATCCAGAAAATAATTAACTACGTCAGCATGGCATCACCGTGATGTCAGCAGGTCAATTGGGTCGCCCAGGGTCAAACCTGACTAGTGGCGCCCACTGGTCAGTAGTTACTTAACTAACTAAATTTAGTTAGCGTTAAACTAATACTAATCCTAGTTTAGTTAGTGGCCTGGGGCCCACACGTCAGTGACCCAGGGGGGTCAAACTGGGCCCACCCAGTCAACGTTCAACGGTCAACTTGTCGGCGTTTAGCCGCCGCCAGCATTAGACGCGGCGGAGCGGTGCAGGATTCACCTACAAGGCGCTGTTTGGCGCGTGGAGCATAGCTACGGGATGCGGACACTCGTCCGCATCCAACCATGGTGGTCGTGTGGCCGGGGAGTGGCCAGAGTGGCGCCGGCGACGAGCTTTGGCGGCGGTGGTGTTCGGTGGTGCACGGGCGCGTCGCTATGGTGCATCAGTGAGCAAATGGAGAGGTTGGGCAGCACCTGCTAGACACAGGGAGCACTAAGAGCAGCACGGTGAGGCCAGGGGAGCACGGAGGCTATGCGTGGAGCAGCAATGGCGGACGGCGGCTTCGGTGCTCGTGGGGAACGGCGCTACGGCATGGGGGGCTAGCATGTTGAGTTAGGGGAGAAGGTCAGTGGCTCAAGGCGATGACGAGGGGACGCTCGGCAAGGTCGGGGACGGTCCGGAGCCGACGAATTTGACAGAGATGGCCGGCGGTCTTGAGGTTGAAGAAGGCATCGATGGCGGTGTTGTGGTGAAACCTGGCTTGCGTGGCTCGTCGAGGAGATGCTTCGCGTCCTTGCGGAGCTATTGGTCACGGTGGTTGGGCTAGGGGATGGCCGTGGCTGCGGTGGTGCTCGTCGGTGTGCAGAAGGGTGTTCGGGCATGCTACGGAGGGGGAGCAGAGGCGGGGAAAGGGCGAGGGAGTGGGAGAGAGGGACCAGGGTGGCGTGTGGCATCGTCTAGACGCGTCGGGGAGGCGGCATGCAGGCAGGAGGTGGTGGCCTCAGGCGCGCGCGCATCGACATGCCTCTGCCTACTGGCAGAGGTTGAAGACGACCGCTTCAGCCAGTGGGCTGGGCCAGCTGGAGGGGCTGGGCCAGATGGGCTGCCAGGTAAGTCAGGTGGGTCTCTCTCTCTCTCTTCGTTTATTTGTTTCTGTTTTCTAGTTTTCTGCTATAGTTTTGAGCTTAGGAAAAATACCAAGGCATTTCCTAAAATCCTGAAAATATTCATGGACACTTGCTGAATTATTTCAGTGGCCCAATAATAGTTCCAACATTATTTGAACATTTAAATTATTTATAGTATTTAAATGCCCAAAGTCAAATACAATAGGATTTAATTCAAAAATCCAGAATGGCCTAGAAATATATGCATGACTTTTGGCAGAGGTTTTCACCTTTAACAAAAATCATGAACTTTTCTAAAGGGCAGTTGGGATCATTGAAAATATTTTTATTGAACCTAGTTGAATTCATTTGGTGCTAGGGTTTCAACAATCCCCATTTCAAGTTTCATGAAATTTAAACATGATGCATGGATGCAATGCCACTAGTTACAAGCAAACTCTAGGGCTATGACAGATTCGGCATGGTCCGCAGCCCCCATAGTACGGAGTCGAGCTCCTCAACCCAGTGTGTATCTGATTCCTTCAAGGATCGCACTAATCTGGGTTTAATACCGCTCATAATAAGACCATTTGCTCGTTCGACTTGACCGTTTGTTTGGGGGTGATAGACGGAGCCATAATCGAGCTTAATGCCTATGTTGCCACACCAAGTTTTTACCTCGTTAGCTGTGAAGTTCGAGCCATTACCAGTGATGATGCTGTGGGGGGCACCATAATGGTGTACAGCCCCGGATATGAAGTCTATCACTAGTCCGGACTCGGCCATTTTAACTGGTTTGGCTTCTATCCATTTGGTGAATTTATCCACCATGACCAATAGGTACTTTTTCTTATGGCTTCCTCCTTTAAGGGGTCCGACCATATCAAGCCCCGAGACCACAAAGGGCCAAGTAATGGGGCTTGTTTGGAGAGCGGTAGGTGGCATATGGCTTTGGTTTGCAAAAAGCTGGCAACCGACGCAATGTTGGACGAGGTCCTGTGCGTCTGCTCGGGCTGTCGGCCAGTAGAAACCTGTACGGAAGGCCTTGCTTACAAGGGCCCGAGCTGCGGTGTGATGGCCAGCGAGTCCAGCATGAATTTCTGCCAAAATTTGTCGTCCTTCCTCTTCGAAGATGCACCTTTGAAGTACTCCGGCAGCGCTTTTCTTATAAAGCTCTCCCTCGTGGACCTTGTAGGCTTTAGACCGCCGCACAATGCAACGTGCGTCGTTTGGTTCCTCAGGGAGTTCTTGCCTATTTAGGTAAGCCAAGAAGGGTTCTATCCACGGGGCGATGACAGCCATAATCACGTGGGCCGAAGGTGTTATTTCGGTGGCGGAACCTCCAATTACGTCAGAGTGTTCGGGATCTGGTGTTGTGGCCGAATCCGGACTGTTGTTGCCGGTCTCCCCTTCCCACACCACGGATGGCTTAAACAACCTTTCCAAGAAGATATTAGGTGGGACGGGATCGCGCTTAGCGCCGGTGCGGGCGAGGGCATCCGCCGCTCGATTGTTTTCTCAGCCCACATGGTGGAATTCGAGCCCCTCGAACCGATCTGACATTTTGAGGACGACATTGCGGTAAGCCGCCATTTTTGGGTCCTTGGCGTCAAAGTCTCCATTTATTTGAGATATTGCAAGTTTCGAATCCCCACGCACCTCTAGGCGTTGAATGCCCATGGAGACTGCCATCCGGAGACCATGCAATAGGGCCTCATATTCTGCTGCGTTGTTGGAGTCTGTGTATAATATTTGGAGTACGTATTGGACTGTATCTCCGGTGGGGGATGTCAGGACGACGCCTGCCCCCAGACTAGCCAGCATCTTAGAGCCGTCAAAGTGCATGATCCAATTGGAGTACGCTCCGTACTCTTTAGGGAGTTCGGCTTCTGTCCATTCAGCGACGAAATCAGCTAGTACTTGCTACTTAATGGCTCGCTGTGGTTTGTATGTTATGTCGAACAGGAGGAGCTCAATAGCCCATTTAGCAATCCGGCCCGTGGCATCACGGTTATTTATTATGTCGTTGAGTGGTACTTCAGAGGCCACCATAATTAAACATTCTTGAATTAGTGTCGTAGTTTCCGGGATGCCATGAAGACCGCGTATGCTATCTTTTGATAATGTGGGTACCGTGATTTGCATGGAGTGAGGACACTGGATACGTAGTATACCGGCTTTTGAAGCGGGAACTTATGTCCGTCCGTCTCTCGTTCGATGACGAGCACTGCGCTTACAACCTGGTGTGTTGCCGCTATATATAACAGCATTGGTTCGCCGATATTTGGCGCGGCCAAGATTGGGTTGCTGGCCAAGAGGGCTTTTATTTCTTCCAATCCGGCCGTGGCCACATCCATCCACTCGAAGTGTTCGGTGCGTCGAAGAAGGCGATAAAGAGGTAATGCCTTTTCTCCCAATTTGGAGATAAAGGAGCTTAAGGCAGCAACCCATCTGGTTAATTTCTGGATTTGCTTGAGGTCTGTTGGGATATCCAACTGTGACAGAGCTCGGACTTTAGCCGGATTTGCTTCAATTCCTCTATTGGAAACGATGAAGCCCAATAGCTTTCCGGCGGGCACGCCGAAAACGCATTTTTCCGGATTGAGCTTGATGTCATATGTTCGAAGATTGTCGAACGTAAGCCTCAAGTCATCTATTAAAGATTCGACGTGTCTGGTTTTGATGACCACATCATCTACGTATGTCTCCACTGTTTTGCCGATTTGTGTTTCCATGCATGTCTGAATCATGCGTTGATAGGTTGCACTGGCGTTTTTGAGCCTGAAAGGCATGGCGTCAAAACAGAAGGGGCCGTATGGAGTGATGAATGTCGTTGCGGCTTGATCGGACTCCGCCATCTTGATTTGATGGTATCCGGAGTATGCGTCGAGGAAACACAATGAGTCATGTCCTGCGGTAGCGTCGATAATTTGATCGATGCGGGGGAGGGGGAAGGGATCCTTGGGGCAAGCCTTGTTATGGTCCTTGAAATCGACACATAGGCGCCAAGATTTGTTCTTCTTTGGTACCATCACCAGGTTTGCTAGCCAGTCCGGATGTTTTATTTCTCTAATGAATCCGGCCTTGAGTAACTTGGCTAGCTCTTCTCCCATGGCTTGTCACTTAGGCTCTGAGAAACACCGAAGAGTCTGCTTGACCGTCTCGTATCCCTTTAGAATGTTTAGGCTATGCTCGGCCAGCCTGCGTGGGATTCCTGGCATGTCTGAAGGATGCCAGGCGAAGATGTCCCAATTCTCATGCAAGAACTCCCGCAGTGCGGCATCTGTTGTGGGGTTCAGCTATGCCCCGATGGATGCTGTTTTTATAGGGTTCGTTGGGTGGACCTGGAATTTGACTATTTTGTTCGCTGGTTTAAAAGAGGTGGACTTGGGTCTTTTGTCGAGTATGACGTTGTCCCTATCCACTGTGGAGCGCAGCGCAGTTAGTTCTTCGGCCGCGAGGGCTTCGGATAACGCCTCGAGGGCTCGTGCGGCGGTTTTATTTTCGGCGGGGAGTGCTATGTCCGGATCACTAGCTAGAGTGATGATTCCATTGGGCCCGGGCATCTTGAGCTTCATGTACCCGTAATGGGGTATAGCTTGGAAGATCGTGAATGCCTCCCGCCCTAAAAGGGCGTGGTATCCGCTACTAAACGGGGCCACTTGGAATGTGATTTCTTCGGAGCTATAATTCTTTGGCGTGCCGAATACCACATCTAATGTGATTTTTCCCGCACATCGTGCCTCCCGACTAGGGATGATTCCTCTGAAGTTCGTGCTGCTTTGCTCAATGCGGCTCTTTTCTATTTCCATTTTGCTAAGAGTCTCCTCATAGATGAGATTTAATCCGCTGCCACCGTCCATGACCACTTTAGTAAGCCGGAAGTCGTCCACAATTGGACTAAGGACCAAAGCGGCTGGTGCTCGGGCTATTCGGAATTGAGGTTCATCACTGGCATTGAAGGTTATAGCCGTATCATTCCATGGATATGTTGCTGGAACGTGGCAGACGTCGGCGAGGCTGCGGAGTGCTCTCTTGCGCCTATTATATGAGGCAAAAGTCTTGAAGACTGTCAATACTGTATTGTTATTTTCCACGGGATTGTGCTCTGTGGTATTGTTGATGAGGAGATCCTCGCCGCTCTTGGCCACCTACTGGAGTATCCAACATGCTATAAGGCTGTGTGTTGGCATGGTATCAGGTGTACTGTGAATTTTGCATGGCCCATTGAGCCATCCCTCCAATACGGTTCCACGCCCTGTAGTGGGCTTTGGTTTCTTTGTAATTGGATCGGGTGACTTACGAGAGTACACCATTTTAGTTCAGATGGGGAGTTTAGTAAGAGCCGGAGGATCCCAGAATTTTGTTTGGGGTTTCCAGGTGCTTTCCATCGCACAGTACTTCTGTACTATGGCCGCCAAGTCAGCGAAGTGTGTATGTCACGGCGACCTATGGCGTTGAGGATTCCCTTGTTCGTGCAATGTTTGCAAAAGAATGAAGTTGTGTCTTCCTCGTGACAGTCCTTGACCTTGCTCATTACAAGGAGGAATCTGGCCCAATAGTGATGTACTGTCTCTTGGGGCTCTTGTCTAATGTGGGAAAGATCACTTATGTCAGGGTGGGTGGGTAGATTTAGGTCCAAACCCTGACCCGATCTGAGACCTAGGGGCAGAGGAGTTTCCGAGCTTGGCAGTTCGGGCTCCGGGACGTTGCCCAATACTTTTGGCCCGCCGTCCGATTCTAGGTTCGAAGCTTGGGCCATGTGCTCCCGTAGACGGGTATCCGACTCGCAGAGCTCGGGAATCCGGACATAGTTTGTCCTCAAAATAGAGGAACAATCGCTGCATTGCTCCTCCACCACCGCTATCTTATGGGTGACCGGCGGAGAGTTAATCTCCCTTTGGTCGGGTTTAAGCCCGATCCGATCGTAGTCTATAGCGACTCCCAAGGCGGCGATGCGATCCAAGAGCTCGTTCAAGGAAGAGAGCTCCATTGGATCCATCTGCTCGGTGAATCCCGAGTCGACGTGGAGGCTATTTTTGATGACCCGAGAAGTCATCATCGGCGCGACGGCCGAACGGGCGGTAATGATGAAGCCGCCTAGTCGGAGAGTTTCGCCTAGAGCCAGGGCTCCCCCAGAGGTAATGTTGTCCTTGACAACAAGATGAGCCATCAAGCCTTATCGTGACGGCATAGTGGAACTCTCAATGAAAGCACCAATGTCGGTGTCAAAACCGGCGGATCTCGGGTAGGGGGTCCCGAACTGTGCGTCTAAGGCTGATGGTAACAGGAGGCGGGGGACACAATGTTTACCCAGGTTCGGACCCTCTCGATGAAGGTAATACCCTACTTCCTGCTTGATTGATCTTGATGATATGAGTATTACAAGAGTTGATCTACCACATGATCGTAGAGGCTAAACCCTGGAAGCTAGCCTATGATTATGATCGTTGTTGTCCTACGGACTAAACCCTCCGGTTTATATAGACACCGGAGGGGTCTAGGGTTACACAGAGTCGGTTACAAGGGAGGAGATCTACATATCCAAATTGCCAAGCTTGCCTTCCACGCAAAGGAGAGTCCCACCCGGACACGGGACAAAGTCTTCAATCTTGTATCTTCATAGTTCAACAGTCCGGCCAAAGTATAGAGTCCGGCTGTCCAAGGACCCCTTAATCCAGGACTCCCTCAGTCTCCTCATTGAATTGAGGTAGCGGTCTGCGTTTCGGGTAGCTCTTGGCTGGGCGGTTGAGGCCGTATTCCTCGGCTGTCGGGACATCTGTCCATCTGTCGATAAGCAGGTCTTGTTCAGCTTGAAGCTGCCGTTATTTCTTTTCAGTCTTCTTGCAGTGGCTATGAGCTGAAGCTTAAATTGCTCTTGCTGGAGAGGATCCTCAGGCACGATGAAGTCTTTGTTGCCAAGGCTTGTCTCCTCCTCGGAGGGTGGACGGTAACTATCATCCCCTGAGTCATCTTCTATGGTCTGTTTGTCAAGGTTGTCTTGCCTATTGTCGTGTTCCTGTTCGGATGTAGCCCCGACAGGGTCTTCATTGTTTTCGGCGTCACCCGGAGTACTATTTTCTCCGGTGCCAGTGTTGCCATCCTTTGAGCGGCGGGGCTTGGGGCGGCGTTTGGGCCGCCAGCGCTTGGACTGGGTCTCGGAGGTTTTATTCGCATCTGGTTCTTCTTTGTCGTCGCCAGATCTTTTAGGTGCATCAACCTGTTCGCACACGAACACGTCACCGTGTACCCTCGACGCCGGGGGTGATGCACCACAGCTCACGTCGAAGGAGACCCGCCGGAAGCGCGGTGCGCAAGACAATCCAGCGGGCGCTTTTGTAGACCCGAAACCCCACACGCCCGGGAGGGACCTCGTCAGGGCGCGCGGCAGCTATGGGCTGCCCTAAGTCGACCTGATCGCCCCTAGGGCCTCGAGGTTCGCTGGAATTTCCGCACAAGAAAAGGACTCAAATCCCGTCCAAAACATCAAAAGATAACCTAACTCGAACCACGAGGGCCGGAACTTCCGGTCAGCCCGAAACTTCCGGGCTAAAATTATATCAAGTAGCCCTCTTGCACAGCTCCTGCAGGTCGCATATGGCTTCGGATCGCGACAGTCCCAAAAGCAAAGTTGTAGATCCTGCAATGGAGAAAAATTCCTTAGTTGATCACTTTTTCATCCAAGGTCATCTTGATGTGGAAATCAGCCCCGCAAATCTGCAAATAATGTTAAAATTCCAGTTTTCGAGGTGCACCGCGTGCAAACTTTCTATTTAACCCGGAACCTCCCCGGAAGTTTTGCCCGGAACTTCCGGGGCAGACTTTTGCAGCACACCATTTTGGCTATAACTTTTGCATACGAACTCCGAGTTAGACGTTTCTTATATCAAAATCGATCGTTTCGACGAGACGAAGACAATTCCTGTAGAAACGTTTCCCATATGAGGCCATCTTGGGGGCATAATCAGCTGAATAGTGTTCTGAATACAAAATCTAAGTACTTCGAACACAACTTCGGCCATAGAGATGAGACCGGATGACTATGGCCCAAATATCAAAGTTTTCCCTTTTGACAATACGGAACTTTCTAACTTCTCCATTTGAGGCCATCTTAATTAAGTTCTTGGCCATGCCAAAATCTGGTGTCAACACATGCCGCCCTGTTTTTCGGCAAACTTGTATGCTGAAAAATAACTTGCACGATGCTTTCCTAAGGACGATGTCAACACTCCATCGGCCATTTTATGTGCTTAGGGAGATAATTTCTATATCGGCCATGTTTAACTTCTTGTTCACATCATACCCTGGAACCGATTACCACCAATCGGCTTTAAAGAGATGGGAATGAACCCGTTCCTCGTAGCACTAAGGAAATCAAACTCCGAGAGGTCACGCCCTATTAAGCAAGTAACATCCGGATGATTCCAATCCACCGATGCATCGGCCAAAGCAACACAAGCCGAATTATCCGCGTGAATGACTTCTACCTCATCATCGACCCATTTTATTAAGAATTGATGCATGGTAGATGGCACACATTTGTTAGTATGAACCCAATCGCAGCCTAATATAACATTATAGTTACCTTGCACCTCGGCGATGAAGAATGTGGTGGCCAAAGTTTTGCTTCCCACGATGAGTTCCATGCACATCACACCTTTGGCCTCTGTCTTTTCTTTACCCTCAAATCCATTAAGTACCATATTGGTCTTCATCAATGCATCATTATCTAATCCCAACTTCTTGAAGACCGAGTAGGGCATAAGATTTACCATAGCACCATCATCAACGAGCATCCTAGCAACCGGCGATCCGTTAATATGACCTTTGAGGCACAATGGCTTCAAGTGTTTCACCGGTTCTTTTGGCTTCTCGAAGATAGCGTTCTTTGGACCAAAATCCAGTTGAGCCACCTCCCCTTCTTCACCTATAGCATGAAACTCGACAGGTAAGTAATACACCATATTAATATCCATACCTTCCCGAACCGGCGTAGAGTCGTAATCCACCATCTCATCTTCATCCCCCAATGTGTATATTGGGCTCAAAGTTTCCTCAATTGAAGGGGATTTTTCAGGTGGTGTGGACGATGTAATAGGGGTCGCATCATCCTCTTTTGGTGGTGAAGGTGTTTCCGTAGCTAATGTAGAAGCATATGTGTTTTGTTTTTGTTTAGGCCTCCACACTTGTTTTGTGAGTGCCATGGGCCGAATTTCACTTAACAATTCGTCCCTTTGCCTCTCCTCTTTGTGCTCTACTTTCTCGTGGTTCCTCATGTGTTGTAATCTCCTTTTCATGGTCTTGGTTAAACCGGGAGGACACCACTTAGGTTGAGTATATTTGGGATCCCTTGGTTTGGCCTTGCTTGTGCTCGCCTCATGACCACTAACCATGGAACCCTGCTGAACAATAACAATATCACCATTAGAAGTAGCTAGATTACCAACAACCGGCTTTTTGATCTCCTTTTGCTTGTCGCATTCTGAAATTTCCGCATTAGATGACTTAACACGCCACACTTTTTTATTGGCCTTACTTGGAGAAATTTTTGTTGGCCGATTAGCACCATAGCTCAAACGGCCTTGTGTGGGATAATAAAGCCTCTCACGAGCAGGCCTTCTAGGTGCTGCCCACCCCATATGGAAAGCATAAGGAGCCATTGGGGGCTGCCCCCATCCTCCATTGAAGCCTCTGATGTAATATGGCGCATAGGAGGGTTGTGACATCCATGGTGTTGGTGCCCATGACCCATATGGCCTTGCATATCGTCGAAACTCTTGCTCCGGAGGCAATCTTGAACGCTTTGAATGTGATGGCCGATTAGAGCTAGAACCGGCCGCTTGACTTGCATATTTGGATAGCAACATATTAAAAGTTGGCTTGATTCTCTTGTTCTTAGTTTCATTCTTTTTCCACATGCCAACTTCTGAATTCTTGGGCTTGATCAATTTAACATGAGCATCCTCTTGTACTTGTGGTTGCCCCCCGAGTGTAGCATTTTTTATAGTGATCTTCAACACTTCCTTACCATCGGGTCGCTTCTCAAGCACAATCTTTCTTCCCAAGACCTTGTCGCCCTCCTTGCTATTCCTGGGTTCACCAATAACAACATTACCTTTATTAGCGGATTCGGCTATGTTAGGCCGAATTAACATTTTCTTCCCTTACAAGTCTATGGTGTTTATGGCAAAGGGCTGCTTATCAACTTGCATCTCAGCAAAATTCAATCGTCCGTCATTAATGGACGATTGTATCTGTCGTCGAAAAACATTGCAATCGTTAGTAGCATGAGAAAATGAATTACGATACTTGCAATAAGCACGCCGTTTCAGCTCTTCAAACGGCGGTATGGTGTGTGATATTCTAATCATCTTATGTTGCAAGAGAGCACCAAATATTTTATCACACTTTGATATATAAAAAGTAAACCTCATCTCCTCATCACGATTCTTGCGAATCAGCTTAAGAGCATTGCACATATAGGGTTTGGCCTTTGAGGACCAAACAAATTCAGTAGTATAGACATCAACCTCATCGTCCGAATTATCATCATTGTGTTCAGTCATATGCATTCTAGGACGATCGATTGTTGACCTATGGACCTCTTTACTTCGACTCTCTTGGGCCAAATCTTTTTGTAAGACTTGATTAATGCTCAAAAACTCATAACTTTCTAGCCTCTCTTTAATGTGCGTTTTCAAACCATTAAGAACAAGATCCGCCAAGTCTCTCTCAGTTATCACTAAGCTATAACATCGGTTTTTTATATCTCTAAATCTCTTGACATAATCGGTGACCGATTCATCATGTTTTTGCCTAACCGATGTAAGATGTGACAAGTTAAGCTCATTATCGCCGCTATAAAAGTGATCATGAAACTTTTGCTCTAATTGCGACCATAAGAGAATTGAACCATGTGGTAAAGCAGAAAACCATGAAAATGCGGTGCCAGTTAAAGATAGGGGAAATAAACGCACTTTCAACTCTTCTATGGAACCCGCTTCACCCAACTGTGCTAGATACTGACTCACATGCTCCCAAGTCGTTTTCGTACCCTCACCACTAAATTTAACAAAATCAGGAACCTTATAACCTTGAGGGTAAGAAATTGCATCGAAGTGTTCAGGATAAGGCTTTTGGTACACACGACTCTTTACTTTCGGCTCGTTTCCGAAAGTTTCTAGAAACATCTTATGCAAATCCTCCCTTAATTTAGCTAAAATTGGATCCGAGGTAGATGACAATGTTTGTGGCAATGACATAGGAGCAACCTGAGTACTAGCTATTGGTGCCATTATGAGATGGGCGCCGAACCATAATTCGGCGGAAGACCAAACATGCTTGCGCCTATGGGTGGTGTGACAAAGTGATTTGGCATTGACGCCGAATTGCGCACACTCATAGTAGGATAGATGGTTTGTGTAGCCACAAGCTAGTTGGTTTGTGTAGGGTAAAAATTCAACGGCATATTATATTGTTGTTGCATAGATGGTGCTGATGAAATAGGTAAAATTGGACTAAGGTTTTCGGATATACCAACAATACCACTAGATGATGGAGGCATATTTTTCTGAGCATTAGCAATAGCCACAAAAGAATTGTATGCCATCACATTACCCTTACTAACAAGACTTTAAATCACAGCCACTTTCTCTGGAGAAAAAACTTTACTCACAGTGATCACATCTTGTTCGTCGATGAGGGGAGGAAAATTGACGTTTCCAGCTGGAGTGATGTTGCCTTGACGGTCCTTCTTGAAACTTGAAAGAAACGCCTCCAAATCCTCCTCCTCGCGCTTCTTATTGAGCGCCTCAAAAGCATCTTCATGCTGCTTCGTGCGTGCTTCGTAGGCTTGGCGATGTTCATCTGATAGTTCATCAAGACCAAGCTTAATGATGTTATTAGCATCAACTTCTGAGGGCTTGGGGAGATTAGACATGGTTGTTGATGATTCTTGATCTTTCTTCCCCAGCGGAGTCGCCAAAAAGTGTGTTCGCACACGAACACGTCACCGTGTACCCTCGATGCCGGGGGTGATGCACCACAGCTCACGTCAAAGGAGATCCGCCGGAAGCGTGGTGCGCAAGACAATCCAGCGGGCGCTTTTGTAGACCCGAAACCCCACATGCCCGGGAGGGACCCCATCAGGGCGCGCGGCGGCTATGGGCTACCCTAGGTCGACCTGATCGCCCCTAGAGCCTCGAGGTTCGCTGCCCTGCAATGAAGAACAAGCGAAGAATGAGGAAGAAGAAGAACAAGGGACAGAGATAAAGGTAAAGGTAAAAGATGATAGATTGATATGTCGATTGTGTGTTGTTATTCAATCGGCCGTCACCCCTTACATATATATGAGGCAGCTGGACTTTCCGTACAAGAAAAGGACTCAAATTCCGTCCAAAACATCAAAAGATAACCTAACTCGGACCACGAGCTCCGGAACTTCCGGTCAGCTCGGAACTTCCGGGCTAAAATTACATCAAGTAGCCCTCTTGCACATCTCCTGCAGGTCGCATATGGCTTCGGATCGCGACGGTCCCAAAAGTAAAGTTGTAGATCTTGCAATGTAGAAAAATTCCTTAGTTGATCACTTTTTCATCCGAGGTCATCTTGATGTCGAAATCAGCCCCGCAAATCTCCAAATAATGTTAAAATTCCAGTTTTCGGGGCGCACCGCGTGCAAAGTTTCTGTTTAGCCCGGAACCTCCCCGGAAGTTTTGCTCGGAACTTCCGGGGCAGACTTTTGTAGCACACCGTTTTGGCTATAACTTTTGCATACGAACTCCGATTTAGACGCTTATTATATCAAAATCGATCGTTTCGACGAGACGAAGACAACTCGTGTAGAAACTTTTCCCATATGAGGCCATCTTGGGGGCATAATCAGCCGAATAGTGTTCTGAATACAAAATCTGAGTACTTCGAACACAACTTCGGCCATAGAGATGAGACCGGATGACTATGGCCCAAATTTCAAAGTTTTCCCTTTTGACGATACGGAAACTTTCTCACTTTGAGCACTTCTCCATTTGAGGCCATCTTAATTAAGTTCTTGGTCGTGCCAAAATCTGGTGTCAACACAACCATGTACACGTCGTACGAAGAGGTAGCAGTCCAACGTCCAATGAATGGTTGGCCTTGCTGCTTGTCAGCATCGTTGTCCATACCATCGATGTCTTCGGAGCCATAGTCAAGCACGTCGGTTAAGTCATCGGCGGTGGCTATGAAGTGGGTGGCGGGTGGGAGCAAAATTCCTCATCATCCATCTCTAGCTCAAACCAGACATAGTTCGGCTGTGAGTCCTTCTCCAAGGACAAATTCTTTAAATATTTTAGCACATCACCCAAAGGCGAGTGCTGGAAAACGTTAGCGGCGCTGAACTCGAAGATCGATAACCAATCTAGCTCGGTGTCTGCGGGCGTACGCAGTTTGAAACTTATAGCCGGAGACGAGTCCGAAGTTCCCTTAAAGCGAATATTGTAGGGCGTTGAGTCCATGTGCGGCTCCAACACCGCGGACTCTGCGGCCTCAGATGGCTCGATCTGCTTCGGCTCTAAGGTCGTTGCAGCCACAGGAACCATCTCCTGGGACTGATCCGATGACAGATTTAAGTCACGTTCATCGGGATGAGGGGGAGCGATCACCGCGGGCTCACATCCCTCGAAGGTCAAGTCTCCACAGATATCCGCGACGTAGTTCAAGATTCTGAATCCGACCTAATGGCCAGAGGCATAGGTGTTAATCTGCTCCAGATGGCCAAGCGAGTTGGCCCGCAGTACGAAGCCGCCAAACAAGAAGATATGTCTGGGGAGGACTCCTTGGACAGCGTCATTATTGACGATTGAAGGGGCCATCGAACCTTTTGTCAACGGCACAATGGAACTCTCAATGAAAGCACCAATGTCGGTGTCAAAACCGGCGGGTCTCGGGTAGTGGGTCCTGAACTGTGCGTCTAGGATTGATGGTAACAGGAGACGAGGGACATGATGTTTACCCAGGTTCGGGCCCTCTCTATGCAGGTAATACCCTACTTCCTACTTGATTGATCTTGATGAATATGAGTATTACAAGAGTTGATCTACCACGAGATTGTAATGGCTAAACCCTAGAAGTCTAGCCTATGTGGGTATGGTAATGAGTATATGTATCTGTCCTTTCCGGACTATCCCCTTCGGTTTATCTAGACACGGAGGGGATCTAGGGTTTACATAGAGTCGGTTACATAAAAAGGAATCTTCGGTCACCAAGCTTGCCTTCCACGCCAAGTAGAGTCCACTCCAGACACGGTGCAGTCTTCGGCCTTCATGTCTTCACAGCCCATCAGTCCGGCCCATGGATCACAGGCCGGACGCCCGAGGACCCTTAGTCCAGGACTCCCTCAACGGGCGCAGGCCCCAGCGCCCTCCTGACCTCAGCCAGACCCCTCCTCGCGCTTCACGGAGGCGTGGCGACGAGATGACCCACCACCGTCTTCGAAGTGGGCACGGTGGCGTGGCGGCTGGTCGTAGCCGGCACTGCTTGAGCTGTCACTGGGGGAAGAGCTACCATAGCCGGATGAGACGCGGTCGGCACCAAGGGCAGGTTCGCCCTCATCCTCGTCACGGGTGTCGCCAAGGCCGAGCACCTCCTCGCCGTTGTTCACCTCGGGGCAGCACCTAGTGCGGCGACCATCTTTCCCAAACACCCTCACATAGAGGCTCGCGTCGCCGTCGTACTTGAAGTGAAGGGTGCACCGCCTTCCCAGGACGCGCGCGCTGGCGAACGTCTGCCAACCGCGGGCCAGAGCTACATTGCCCCCAGCGGAGACCGTGACCGCAACCCAGGAAGCCCTGCTGCAGCAGCCGTCCGCCTGTAGCCAAAGCCCGCCAGGACCTGAGGCCGGCAGCTCGTCGGCTTAGAAGCGCGGGAGCTGAAGCCAGTTGCCGGCCAGATTCTCCGACCAGACGACGAACTCCGGTAGCGTCACCGCCAAGTGGAAGCGTGGCCGGGGAGGCCGAGCGACCACGGCACGTCTCCCTTCATCAACGGGACTGGCACAACCGGAGCGACCCCTGCCCCGCGAAGCGGCACCACCACGGCCGCGCGGAGCCGCGGCAGGGGTTGTGGTGTGCTTGCGGGGATGGCCGCGTGCACGCTTGGGCACCGGAGAGCCAGGCCCCTCGCGAGGGGCCTTCCCCTTCTCCGTGGCGGTGAACCTCCTCAACGGCGCCATTGGTAAGGAAGGAGAAAAAGCAGGAGAGGCAAAGGAAGGATGGGCAACGGGGGCTCTGCCCCCCTCCCATTTATACCAGGAGAAGGCCAACCAGCACCCCCCATGATCACAGGTAATGATGGTTTTCCTTGCTTGTCGCAGGGACTTGTCACGTTGGGCAGTTGCCGAGGCAGCGTGGGGAAGCGGAGACACCCACGTCCAATCAACCGCCACGCGTCGGCCGAGGCCGCGGGATATGGGGGCCCGCGGCGCTCCGCACTTGACCCTTGGCTTCGCCTCGAAGCCAAGCCCGAGCGCGCCTTGGGCCCGGGGGCTACTGTCGGCGTTCTGGGAACGGGCTCCAGACTTGCCTGCCTGCGGCCCATGGTGTGGCTTTGCTGGCAGGCATGTACATCCCATCTTCATCAACAAGGAATCAAGACCCTCGCGAGGGGCCAAGTCTCGCTAGGCGGACGACACAAGACCTCCTCAGGAGCGGCCTCACCAGGCTAACTCGCGAGGGGTGGAGAGTTCAAGGCCGGGCAAACCTCGCAAGGTTCGCGTGACGTAAGCCATGACGACCGAGACCAGGCGGGTGCCAGTGCGCGCAGCGTCCTTGTTTCCTCTTGGGTGCTAAGGGGGCAAGCGCAGGCACGGAGTACCGAGGCATCAAGCAAAGGTTACCATATTGGTGCAAGGAGACCAAGACTAGCAGGACGACAAGACGGAGGTCACCATGGAGCCCAAGACGGCGTCACCACCAGAGCCTTTGGCAGGCAAAGACTGCTTTTTTCAGGATAGCTTGTAGTAGTTGTCCCCTTTCAAATTGGCCGTTGTTGGCTCCCTTCCCGCTCAATATTTGGGAGAGGACCATGGCCTTTATAAATAGGATTAGCCACCACATTAGGAGGGACTCGTCTCGAATCCACCCGAACGACAACCAGTTCGCCAAGCACAAGAACACCTCAACCTCATGAGGCTGTTCTTCCCCTTGTACTGTTCCTCCTCAGCCCAAGAGGCAATCCACCACCACCACATTGGAGTAGGGTATTACACCACAATGGTGGCCCGAACCAGTATAAATCTCGTGTCCTTTGTGTTGCGAGTTCGTCGAGTTAGTTCGTGAGATCTTAGCTAAGTTAGGAGATCTTCACGCGCACTCCAGTGTTCGAACCTTAAGGGTTTTGCCGGAACACGTGATCCGACATCTGCCAAGACTTAACATTGAGAAAAGGCTAGATTTTTATTTGGTTAAGTAGTCTAATCACCCCCCTCTAGACATACTTTCAATCCTACAAGTGGTATCAGAGCTTTGGTCTCCATTTGCCTTGATTTCCATAGCTTTGGTGATCATAGCCTTGGTTTCACAACCTAGAAGAGTATGGCATCTAGCAAGGGAAATTACTACCGTAGAGGGCCTTACTTTGATGGTACTAATTTTGCTAGTTGGAAGCATAAGATGAAAATGCATATTCTTGGACATAACTCCGTCGTTTGGGCTATTGTGTGCATTGGCTTGCAAGGTGAATTCTTTGATGGGAGAAAACCGAACCGTGAAGCTAGCGCGGAAGAGTTGAAGATGCTGCAATACAACGCTCAAGCTTGCAATATCCTCTTAAATGGATAGTGCCCCGAAGAATTCTACAAAATCAGTCGTCTTGAGAATGCAAAGGTAATTTGGGATACTTTGATTGACATGCACGAGGGTACCGACTCCGTCAAGGAATACAAATTGGATGTGCTTCAAAGTCAGCTTGACAAGTTCAAAATGAGATTGCCGGCTTAGGAAGTGAAGATATGACCAATAGATTCATCATCAAGAAGATCCTAAGAGCCTTGGATGGAAAATATGATATCGTGTGCACATTGATCCAAATGATGCCCAATTACAAAGATCTCAAGCCAACGGAGGTCATTGGAAGAATTGTTGCTCATGAGATGTCACTCAAGGATAAGGAAGAGATTCACAACAAGTCAAGTGGTGCTTACGAAGCCTCATGTGATGCTCCTAATCATCAAGTGAGAAACAAGCCTTCAATGAAGAATTGAGTCTAATGGTAAAGAACTTCAACAAGTTCTACAAGAGTAGAAGCAAGGAAATAAGTTCCAAGTCAAGGTCCTACAATGACAAAAGATCTTCGAGTCGTGAACGTAATTGCTACAATTGTGGTAGACTCGGACACTACTCCAATGAGTGTACAGCTCCCTACAGAAGAAGAGAAGATTCACCCAAAAGGAGAAGTAGAAGAGAAGAACCACCACCAAGAGAGAGAAGGAGTAGAGATGACCGTTAAGAACGAAGAACATCACGGAGAAGCAAGGATTCAGAGAGGAAGGACAAATCATCAAGGAGCTACACAAAATGAAGACATCAAGCTCATGTTGGTGAATGGGTATCCGGCTCCGACTCCGACAATCACTCTGAGAGAAGTTATCACTCCGACTCTGAATATACTCAAGATGAAGGTGTTGCCAGTCTAGCACTTGTGTCAACCAACTCCGATGACATATTTGAATCACCAAATGAAGGAATTGGAAGATGCTTCATGGCTAAAGGCCCAAAGGTATCACACCCCGAGAATGTTGATTTCGATAGTGATGAAGATGATTTGCTAGGTGATGATGATTTAGTGGTTGACAATTCTAGTGATGAAAACTATGATGAACTTGCTATTAATCATGCTAATCAAGATAAAACGAATGATGATGATAAGAAGGAGATTTAGCGTCTAACTAAAGAACTAAACACTCTTAAGTTAGCTCGTGAAACTACCTTGGAAAATCATTGAGAGCTTTTAAAGACTCATGAAAAGTTACGCCTTGAAAAGCTCAACCTTGAGCAAGAGCATGGGTTCTTAAAGGCAATCAATGATTATCTTCGTAAGAAAAGTTCTTCTTACATTGCCAAGCGTTTACTCTTGTCTACTTACATGCCACAAGTTAAATCTAGCAACAAAAGCAAGAAAGAATCTTCATCTAGTAGTAACAATAATCATGCTCAATCCAATGTTGTTGCTTCTAGTAGTTCTCTTGATTCCACTAATGATTCTCTTAGCCAAGTTACACTTGAGCAAGGAAATAGCTTATTGAAGGGAATTATAGAGAAAGGTGTTTGCAAGAGCCTTGCTGGAAGTAAGCAATTTGAGGAAATTGTACGTAAGCAAGAAAGACACTGGAAGAATCAAGGAATTGGTTTTGAACGGAACTTCAATGCCAATGGAGTTGAGTGGGAAGAAGATCAATACCTGTAACGCCCCGAGACCGATGCTCCAGATGCCTTCCATGTCTTGCGTGTCAGCTGTGTTATTTATTTGTTTGTTTGCATTCATCGTGTCATCATTTGCATTGCATCGGCACTCGTTGTCGTCATTGTTTTTAAAATTTCTTCCGCCTGTAGTTGCCGCGTACCCCTTGCTTTTGTTGACCGGTCGGATACCAACCTTGTTCTTTGTTTTCCCTCTTGCCTAAACCAGAGTCTCTTTGCACAGTGCATCAACCCCTGCATTGTCTCTTTCTCAACTTTATCTTCTTCTACACCCACAACCTAGCTTGATCATCTTATTCTCCTTCTTCGTTAATCCATTTAAATTGTGGTATTCTATTTCCTGCACCAATTTAATGTTCATTCTTTTCCTATAAATTCCGAACCATGCTTTCAACCTCTATGCCAAAAATTCAGCTCCTTTCGACTTGTTATGGTTGGGTTGAAAAATGGCTCAAGTTTGAATTTAATTCAAACTTGAATTATTTTTATATCCTTAAAAATGTCCAAAGCAGTTTATTCAAATTGTGCATAATTCCAGGACTCCATTAATATCTTCATCCCTGCCAAATTCCGTATCTCCCCTTGCCTTTCTTTTCTTCCAAGTTTTTTGTTTTAAGAAAAAAGAGGAAAAGGAATGTAGCAAGAGAGAGAGCCCAGCTCCAGCAGCAGCATCCCATCTCCCCAGCCCACGTAAAGCAAGACACCTCACTTACCCCTTCGAATCTAGCCCACCAGCACTGCTCCCATGTTCATCATCTTCTCCCTGTGCGGCAGGACATCGAGAGACTCCATGTCGGCAGCTGGCTTGATTTGACAGCCGAAACAGCCTCCCTACCTCCTATAAATCATGCCCCGGTGCCCTAGGGTCTCTCCTGTTTCCATTCAACCCTCCTCCTCGTCTAGCCGCCACAAGGTAAGCCACTCCACGCCATGCTCGAGCTCTACTCCGGCGCGATCAAGCTCAACGCCGTCGTCTTCTTCCTCGAGGAGCGACGCCCATGTCTCCTTATTCTTCCTCGACCTCGCGAGCGCCCATTCGAGCCACGGTTCGACCTCCTCCTTGACGTCTTGTTCCCCTGCTTCCTCTGCTTCAGGGACCCGAAGCCCCGCCAAGTCTCCGCCGCCATTCAGCGCGCTTCCCCACCGTCTCCACTGTGTTCCAGTTGAACCACGACGTTGCCAAAACCCATGGTGAGCTCAGGCTCCTCCCGGTCTTTGTCCCCTTGTTTATTCCGTCCACGAAGTCGTCGTTCTGTGCATATCCAAGGCCTTGATCACCGGAAATCTTCGCAACCTCTGCTATACTGCTTGCACGCTCGAGCTCGCCCATGTACACGCACCCGTAGCCCCACATGCATTTGCACCCATCAGCGCACCCAGCCTCCACACTCCCTCCGCACTGCACGCTTCCACGCACAAGTCGTCTCCAGTCCAGCCGGGCTGCCATGCCCGACAGCATCGAGCTCACGTGCATCCCCACCTATGGAGCCCAAGCACGTGCGTATCCCATAGTCGCTGCCTTCATAGGTTTTCGAAATCCCGTTGCTGTTCGGTGGCTTCAATCCCCGCTGTTTTGCTCACTTTCGTTGCCGGCGAGCATCGCCGTGATGCCATGGCTCTGAAGGCTCGGCCTTTTGTAGCTTGCTCAAGTAATGAAGCTTCCTTAGTTTTATGGAAACAACTCCCAGCCGGGCTGGTCAGCGCTCAGAGTTTTCATCCTAGAGGTCCTAGGATCAAATCCCAGGCGCCCCTAATTTTGCCATGTTTTCCTTTTCTCTCCACACACACTGTCACTCGGGCCAGATCTTCCTGGGCCGCTGCAGGCTGCTGGAATCCGGCCCGCAATTTTTTTTCATCTCAGAGATTTTTTCTCTATTTTGAATGCATGCATAATTACAGAAAAATGCCATCATTTTGAATTGTGAATAACTAAATATCCATGCATCTAAATAAAACATGTCATATATGTAAAATGCTTAGAATTTCATGTACTTTCACAATATGCAACTTTCATCCCTGTTAAAAATGCTTAAAATTGTTGTTTGCATTTATTTACATAAATGGCATGCTAACATGGTTTATTAAATAACTAAATAACCATAGCTCCAAATTTAATAAACTTTATATGTATATGGGGTAGAAAATGCATAGAATAACATGGTTCACTTACTTTGCTTGTTTAACAACTCTAAAAAATGGTTTAGGGCAGAACAGTACCAAATCCATAATTTGCATATGAGGATTTTCCGGAATTGTTGTTCTTGTTTCCAGCCTCATTTAAACTTGCCTAAATAGTTAGATTACTTATGCTTCACCTCTTGCCATGTTTAACAACATTTAATATTGTTGGGTACATAAACGAGAGAGAACTAAATAATTGATGTGGTGTTCCATCAATATGCAACTCTCCGCATATTGAGCTCCACTTAATTTGTAGTTTTGGTTGTTGCACTTTGCCATGCCATGCATATTGAACCGGACATGCATCATACTTGGTTGCGCATCATGCCATGCTTAGGTGATGGTTGTTTACTATGTTGTTTGCTTCTTTCCGGGTTGCTTCTCTCGTTAGCTTTGGTTTCGTTCCGGAGTTGTGAGGATCCGTTCGACTACGTCCGTTTGTCTTCTTCATGGACTCGTTCTTCTTCCTTGCGGGATCTCAGGCAAGATGACCATACCCTCGAAATCACTATATCTTTGCTTGCTAGTTGTTCGCTCTATCGTTATGCCACGCTACCTACCACTTGTTATATCATGCCTCCCATATTGCCATGTCAAGCCTCTAACCCACCTTCCTAGCAAACCGTTGTTTGGCTATGTTACCGCTTTTGCTCAGCCCCTCTTATAGCATTGCTAATTGCAGGTGAAGTTGAAGTTTGTTCCATGTTGGAACATGGATATGTTGGGACATCACATTATCTCTTATTTAATTAATGCATCTATATACTTGGTAAAGGGTGGAAGGCTCGGCCTTATGCCTAGTGTTTTGTTCCACTCTTGCCGCCCTAGTTTCCGTCATACCGGTGTTATGTTCCTTGATTTTGCATTCCTTACGCGGTTGGGTGTTATGGGAACCCCTTGACAGTTCGCTTTGAATAAAACTCCTCCAGCAAGTCCCAACCTTGGTTTTACATTTGCCTAACAACCTATAACTTTTCCTTGGGTTTTCGTGAGCCTGAGGGTCATCTTTATTTTAACCCCCCCGGGCCAGTGCTCCTTTGAGTGTTGGTCCAACCTAGAGATACTTGCAGCGCCACGTCGGGGAAACTTGAGGGCTGGCTTTAGCTGTACGTAGTATTCATCTAGTGTGCCTTGAGAACAAGATATGTGCAGCTCCTATCGAGATTTGTCGGCACATCCGGGCGGTCTTGCTGGTCTTATTTTACCATTGTCGAAATGTCTTGTAATTCCGAGACTGATCGAGTCTTCCCAAGAGAAGGAATATCCTTCGTTGACCCTGAGAGCTTGCGATGGGCTAAGTTGGGACACCCCTGCAGGGTATAAACTTTCGAGAGCCGTGCCCATGGTTATGTGGCAGATGGGAATTTGTTAATGTCTGGTTGTAGAGAACTTGACACTTGACTTAATTAAAATGCATTAACCGCGTGTGTAGCCGTGATGGTCTCTTTTTAGCAAAGTGCAGGAAGTGAACACGGTTCTTGTGTTATGATTGTGCGTAAGTAGTTTTGGGATCACTTCTTGATCACTTCTAGCTTCACGACCGTTGCGTTGCTTCTCTTCTCGCTCTTATTTGTGTATGTTAGCCACCGTATATGCTTAGTGCTTGCTGCAGCTCCACCTCACTACCTTTCCCTACCCATAAGCTTAAATAGTCTTGATCTCGCGGGTGTGAGATTGCTGAGTCCTCATGACTCACAGATACTTCCAAACAGTTGCAAGTGCCGATGATACCAGCGCAGGTGGCGCAACCGAGCTCAAGTGGGAGCTCGATGAAGATCTTGGTCATTGTTTTGTGTCTTTTCTGGTTGATCAGTAGTGGTGCCCAGTTGGGATGATCGGGGATCTAGCATTAGGGGTTATCTTCTTTTATTTTGGTTCCGTAGTCGGACCTTGATTGTACTCTGGATGATGTATGTTTAACTTGTCATCTGTGTGAAGTGGCGATTGTAAGCCGACTCTTTACCCCTTTCTTATTCAGTACATGGGATTTTGTGAAGATTACCCCACTTGCGACTAAACCACCATGCAATTATGCCTCTAAGTCGTGCCTCGACACGTGGGAGATATAGCCGCATCATGGGTGTTACAATACCCCAAGACGAAGTTTTTTCCTCAACAAGGGAAGTATGATACTACTTCTTTTCAAGGGACACAAGCTCAAGATGATCTTCCACCACAAGACCACAAGCTAAAAGGCAAGGACAAGATTCAAGAGGAGATTCATGCATTTGAAGAAGCTCCCAAGGCCTTGGTCAACTGGGTTCCCAAGACTACATCAAGTTCTACTACATCAAGTACGACAACAAATCCAAGGATTCCAATCAAGATGATGTGGATCCCGAAGAAGAAGAACTAGAGAGTTCTTGAGGGTGACTCTGCCAACACACTTCACTCATATATTTTGGCAAGGACATGTGCAAACAACTTCCACATCTTGCACTAGTTCTAGGAGTCACAAACCCTTTTGTTGGTAAGACAAGGGACAAGCTAACCTAATTCTTTCATGGACATCATCTTGTGTGAACATTAAGGGAGTCCTAGACTAAGGGGTCCTCGGGCGTCCGGCCTGTTAGCCATGGGCCACACAGATGGGCTATGAAGATACGAAGATCGAAGACTGCACCCGTGTCCGGAAGGGACTCTCCTTGGCGTGGAAGGCAAGCTTGGCGATCAAATATGTAGATTCCTTTCTTTGTAACCGACCTTGTATAACCCTAGATCCTCCTGGTGTCTATATAAACCGAAGGACTTAGTCTGGAGGAGAGATTCATTATCATAGTTATACATGCTAGGCTTTTAGGGTTTAGCCATTACGATCTCGAGGTAGATCAACTCTTGTAATACTCATATTCATCAAGATCAATCAAGCAGGAAGTAGGGTATTACCTCCATAGAGAGGGCCCGAACCTGGGTAAACATCATGTCCATTGTCTCCTGTTACCATCAACCTTAGACGCACAGTTCAGGACCCCTACCCAAGATCCGCCGGTTTTGACACCGACATTGGTGCTTTCATTGAGAGTTCCACTGTGACGTCGACGACAGGATCGATGGCTCGCCTTGTTCTCAAGGACAATATCATCGTCGGAGGAGCACTCGCCCCAGGCCAAATCCTCTGGCTAGGCGGCTTTACCATGACCGCCCGTTCAGTCGTTAAACCGACGATGACCTCCCGGGTCATTGAAAATCCCCTTCACATCGACTCCGAACACTCGAAGCAGATGGATCCAGTAGCGCTTTCATCTTTAAATGAGCTCCTAGATCGCATCGCCGCCCTGGGGATCGCTAAAGACTACGATCAAATTGGGCTTAAACCCGATCAGAGAGAAATCAAATCTCCACCGATCACCCACCAGATAGGGGTAGTCGAGGAGCGAGACGACAACTCTTCCTCCATATTAAGAACGGACTATGTCCTGATCTTCGGCATCGAAGAGTTGGACACCCACCTGCGAGGAGATGCATCCTGCCCTCCGAACATAGAATCGGACGACGGGCCTAAGAAATCAGTGGATATCCCGGAGCCCGATCTGTTAAGTTCGGAAGTCCTTCAGACTCCGGATCCAAAATTGTGTCAGGGTTCAGATTTAAAACCACCCACCCACCCAAATATAAGCGCTCTCATGAGCATACAACAGTAGTCTCAGGAAACGGTCCACCACTTCTGGGCCATATTCCTTCTTGTCAAAGACAAGATTAAAGATTACCGCGACGAGCAAGCGATCTCAGTGTTCCGCAACAACTGCATGGACGAAGGAATCCTCCAAGCCATCAACCGCCGTCGCATACTATAGTTTGCTGACTTGGCAACTATCATACAGAAGTATAGTGCAATGGAAAGCGCCTGGAAAACTCAGGCAGCCCGTTGGGAACCATCGGTCCCCACTCAACCCCTCATTTAGGCAAAAAGGGCGCACCCTTGTAACACGCCCTGTCCAATAGTAAACAAATATAAGTCCAGTACGAGGCGCGGAACCATTCTAGAAGGATGGCTCGATGGGCCATGCAAAATACACGCAACACCGGATAACATACCAACACATAGCCTTAGAGCATGTTGGATACTCCAGCAAGTGGCCAAGAGCGGCGAGGATATCCTCACCAAGAATACCCCAGAACAACATCCCCTAGAAGACGACGACCCCAAAGTACTGACGGACTTCGAGATATTCGCCTCAAACAATAGGCGCAAAAGGACACTCCGAGGACTCGCCGAAGTTTGTCAAATAGGAGCAATAAATCCTTGGAACGACACGGCTATAACTTTTAATGCCGGTGACGAACCAAAATACAGGACAGTCTGAGCACCAGCCGCCTTGGTCCTCAGTCCAATCATGGACAGCTTTCGGCTCACCAAGGTTCTCATGGATGGTCACAGCGGACTAAACCTCATCTATGAAGATACACTCCACAAAATGGAAATAGACAGGTGCCGCATCGAGCAAAGCAGCACGACCTTCCAAGGAATCATTCACAGTCGAGAGGCGTGGTGTGCGGGAAAAATAACACTCAACGTGGTATTCGGGACGCCGAAGAATTATCGATCCGAAGAAATAACCTTCCAAGTGGCCCCTTTCAACAGCGGATATCACGCCCTCTTGGGGTGAGAGGCATTTACACGCTTCCAAGCTGTACCTCATTATGGGTACATGAATCTTAAGATGCCCGGGCCCAATTGCATAATCACTCTCGCCAGTGATCCGGACATAGCACTCGACGCAGAAAACAAAACCACATTCCTGGCCCTTGAGGCATTATCTGAAGCCCTCGCGGCCAAAGAATTAACTGCACTGCGCTCCATGGTGGACAGGGACGATGTGATCTTAGACAAACGCCCCAAATCCACCTCCTTCAAGCTAGCGGAAGAAATAGTCAAATTCCAGGTCCATCCAACGGACCCCATGAAGACAACATCTATTGGGCACAGCTAGACCCAAGGGTCGACGCCACACTACGGGATTTTCTTTGCCAAAACTGGGATATATTTGCCTGGCACCCTTCTGACATGCCAGGAATCCCACGCAAGCTGGCGGAACACAGCCTCAACATATTAAAGGGATATAAACCGGTCAAACAAACACTGCGGCGCTTTTCTGAACCCAAACGCCAAGCCATGGGAGAGGAGCTAGCGAAGCTAATCGAGGCCGGATTCATTATAGAAATAAAACATCCGGACTGGCTGGCAAACCTGGTGATGGTACCAAAGAAGGATAAATCCTGGCGCATGCGCGTCGATTTTAAAGACCTCAATAAGGCTTGCCCTAAGGACCCCTTCCCCCTCCCCCGCATTGATCAAATCATTGATGCTATCGCAAGACATGACTCACTGTGTTTCCTTGACGCATATTCCGGATACCATCAAATCAAAATGAAGGAGTCCGATCAAGCTGCAACAACATTCATCACCCCATATGGGCCATTCTGCTTCAATACCATGCCCTTCGGGCTCAAGAACACCGGCGCCACCTACCAACGCATGATCCAAACATGCCTGGAGAAACAGATCGGAAAGACAGTTGAAGCCTATGTGGACGACGTCGTAATCAAGACAAGGCACGTCGAAATACTAATAGACGACCTACGTCTCACATTTGACAACCTCCACGCATATGACATTAAGCTCAATCCTGAAAAGTGTGTTTTTGGCGTCCCCGCAGGAAAGTTGCTGGGCTTCATCGTCTCCAATAGAGGAATTGAAGCAAATCCAGCCAAAATCCGAGCTCTGTCACAATTGGCTACGCCAATAGACCTTAAACAAGTCCAAAAACTCACGGGTTGCGTGGCAGCTCTAAGGCGCTTTCTCTCCAGATTGGGAGAAAAGGCACTGCCAGTCTATCGCCTTCTACGGCGAACCAATCACTTCGAGTGGATGGACGCATCAACAGCCGGACTGGAAGAAATAAAAACACTTCTAGTGAGCAACCCAATCATGGTTGTGCCAAACGTCGGTGAACCCATGTTGCTATACATATCGGCAACACATCAAGTGGTGAGCGACGTGCTCATCGTTGAACGAGAACAAGATGGACACAAATTCCCGCTTCAGAAGCCAGTATACTACATATCCACTGTCCTTACACCATGCAAATCCCGGTACCCCGATTATCAAAAGATAGCATACGCGGTCTTCATGGCATCCCGAAAGCTACGACACTACTTCCAGGAGTGTTCGATCACGGTGGCTTCTGAAGTGCCACTCAATGACATAATAAACAACCGCGGTGCCACGGGCCGGATTGCCAAATGGTCCATTGAGCTCCTTCCATTTGATATTACATACAAACCACGTCGAGCTATTAAATCCCAAGTACTGGTTGACTTCGTCGCCGAATGGACAGAGGCTGAACTCCCTAAAGAGTACGGCACATATTCCAATTGAGTTATGTATTTCGTTGGATCCAAAATGCTGGCAGGGCTAGGAGCGGGCGTTGTTTTAACGTCCCCCACTAGAGACGCCGTTCAGTACGTACTCCAAATACTATACACAGACTCCAACAACGCAGCCGAATACGAGGCCTTATTGCATGGTCTCCGGATGGCTGTCTCCATGGGCATACAGTGCCTGGAAGAGTGCGGGGATTCAAACCTTGCAATATCTCAAATAAATGAAGACTTTGATGCCAAAGATCTGAAGATGGCAGCTTATCGTAATGCCGTCCTAAAAATGCCGGCTCGGTTCGAGGGGCTTGAGTTCCATCATGTAGCCTGAGAAAGTAATCAAGCAGCGGACGTTCTTGCTTGTATCGGCGCCAAGCACGACCCCGTCCCACCTAATTTCTTTCTGGAAAGGCTTTTTAAGCCATCCATGGTGTGGCAGGGGGAAAGTGGCAACACTAGTCCGGATCCGAACACAACCCCAGATTCCAAACCCACCGATATCATCGGAGGCTCAGCCACCGAAATAACACCGTCAGTCCATCTCATTATGGCAGTCATTGCCCCATGGACCGAACCCTTCTTGGCCTACCTTAATAGGAAGGAACTTCGTGAGGATCAGAATGAGGCTTGCCGCATTGTCCGGCGTTCGAAGGCCTACAAGGTTCACGACGGAGAGCTCTATAAGAAAAGCGCTACTGGAGTCCTTCAAAGATGTATCTCCGAGGAGGAGGGGCGGCAGCTCCTGGCTGAGATTCACGCCGGTCTCGGCGAGCACCACGCCGCAGCTCGGGCCCTTGTTAGCAAGGCCTTCCGTACAGGGTTTTATTGGCCGACGGCCCCAGGAGATGCACATGACCTTTTCCAACGTTGCGTCAGATGCCAACTCTTCGCCAACCAAAGCCATATGCCCCCCACCGCCCTACAAACAACCCCCATCACTTGGCCTTTTGTGGTCTTGGGACTAGATATGGTTGGACCCCTTAAAGGAGGAAGCCATAAGAAAAAATATCTGCTGGTTATGGTGGATAAATTCTCTAAGTGGATAGAGGCCAAACCAGTTAAAACGGCCGAGTCCGGGCCGGTGATAGAATTCATATCCGGCGTCGTCCACCGTTATGGTGTTCCACACAGCATCATCGGTGATAACGGCTCCAACTTCACAGCCGATGAAGTGAAAACCTGGTGCGTTAATCTGGGCATCAAGCTCGATTACGCCTCTGTCTATCATCCGCAGACAAACGGTCAAGTCGAACGAGCCAATGGTCTTATTATGAGCGGCATCAAGCCTAGACTAGTGCGGTCTTTGAAAGAATCAGACAAGCACTGGGTTGAGGAGCTCGACTCCTTACTCTGGGGGCTGTGGACCACGCCCAATCGCACTACCGGATACACACCTTTCTTCATGGTGTACGGCGCAGAGGCAGTGTTACCCTGCGACATTATTCATGACTCACCTCGAGTGCGCATGTACGAAGAGAGAGAGAGGCCGAGCTTGATCGGCAGGACAGCTTAGATGTCCTGGAGGAAGAGTGCGACGTCACAAAAGCCCGTTCCGCATTTTATCAACAGCAGGCTCATAGGTATCAACCAGAGAAGTGCGGGCCAAGACTTATAACGTTGGCGAACTTGTTCTACGCCTGCCGGAGAAGAAAAATGACAAACTCAAGCCCAAGTGGGAGGGTCCCTTCATCATCGACGAAATTCTTACCGGAGTAGCCTACCGCCTGCGTAATGCGTCAGACAATCACCTGGAGCCGAACCCCTGGAACGCGGCTAGACTCCAAAGGTTCTACGTCTAGAGCCGAACTCTTTGTTCGTCCCCTTCCCCCTATTGCCTCCTTCACCTTTTCTCTCTTTTCGTTTTTTCTCTTTAGCGTTAAGCTTTCGTGCGGTTAGACCGCGCACCCCTGACGCACACATCTTCAAATATGTATGTCCATTATACCTGGGGGCTTCTTGTACAGAAGCTTGTTATTATTCCCCGAGCATCAAGCTCATTACATATGCATTTTTCCCATATGTACCTTTTCTTCGCCATTATATACATCGATATGACTCAAGTTTTGGCCAAGCTGGGTTGCCTGGCTCCTATGCTTATGCCCTACGTTCCCGTTAGTTTGACTAGGGCATAAAGGGAGCACCTCTGCGATTGTTACTGTCGGGTCATCCAGATGTGTACCACAGACTCGGTGAAGCCGAAAGCTAGCGTTCTTAAGGGAATATTCGGTCGGTGGATTAAAGATGTTTTTTCGCATTCACTCCCTTGTGAACCCCCAGAAGTTACACATACTGCGATTTTTCAATCACAGTTTGGACATGCACATTAACGCATGCACACCCAGGGAAAGGAACCCTTAGCGGAACTATTCCCTCTGGAAGATGTTTCTTACAACTTTAATGTAATATAACATAACTAGCCGGATACAACTTGTCTGTTCAAGCAACTATGACACCTACGCCTGGTTTCCATGCATACCCCAGTCTAATCGGCTGCACTGGTATTCGGAAACACTCCGCACCTTCAGGTCCCGAGGTTGAAGCGAAAAGGTCTGCCATGACAATCGTTTTCCTATTCAGCTAGGAGTTACATATATCAAGGAAAGTACATAGTCACTCAGACTTGTAAATTTCCTCCTCTATACAATCCAACAAGTTGTCTAACTTACAATCCTGTTGGGAATATTTGGCAGCTACTGCTACTTGGTCATATACCAAATTAATGGGCACTTCTTCCCCATCTGACCCTAAAGGTCCGTCCCGGGCCATGTGATTCGGATCAAGCTTGGTATACCGTGTTTTCACCATGACCCAGCCTGTCGTGCACCCTCCCGGCAGGCCGATATTTTCCATAATCGGATACGTCGTTGTGCTCCCTTGAATAGCTCTGCAAGCTCATCCATACTTCCTGGAGGGGAGGCGGATGGCCATAAGGCCTTAGCAACACTCCGCATTGCCTGCCGAGCTTGCTCGTGCATTTGCGACAGCCCTTGCAGCAGATCGTCCGACAACCCGGACATCTCCTCTTCGGGATGGCCTGTCAGCATACCTGCAAACATAACTTTGTCAGTTCCTTTCATCTCCGAACTATTATAAGGTAAGTTCGGCCACATATTGAATATGCCGCTATCGTGTCAAAACCGACGGATCTCGGGTAGGGGGTCTCGAACTGTGCGTCTAGGCCGGATGGTAACAGGAGGCAAGGGACACGAAGTTTTACCCAGGTTCGGGCCCTCTCGATGGAGGTAAAACCCTACGTCCTGCTTGATTAATATTGATGATATGGGTAGTACAAGAGTAGATCTACCATGAGATCAGAGAGGCTAAACCCTAGAAGCTAGCCTATGGTATGATTGTTGATGTGTATGTTGTCCTACGGACTAAAACCCTCCGGTTTATATAGACACCGGATAGGGTTAGGGTTACATAGAGTCGGTTACAATGGTAGGAGATCTGATCATCCGTATCACCAAGCTTGCCTTCCACGCTAAGGAAAGTCCCTTCCGGACACGGGACGGAGTCTTCAATCTTGTATCTTCATAGTCCAGGAGTCCGGCTGAATGTATAGTTCGGCTATCCGAACACCCCCTAATCCAGGACTCCCTTAGTAGCCCCTGAACCAGGCTTCAATGACGACGAGTCCGGCGCGCAGATTATCTTCGGCATTGCAAGGCGGGTTCCTCCTCCAAGTACTTCATAGAAGATTTTGAACACAAAGATAGTGTCCGGCTCTGCAAAATAAGTTTCCACATATTGCCATAAAGAGAATAATATTTACACAAATCTAATCTGCTGACGTACTCCGTAGTGTGACATCACACCACGGCCAAGCTTTTATTCGAACTGTTTTACTGTCCCATCTTAGCGTGTTATGCGAGGCGGTTTCCTTGGCACGTCTTGTTAAAGCAGAGATCATGTCCCCTTATTCTGGGATTCACATCAATACGGGCGTGGGTAACCCAACCGCGCCATTGATTACGGCGCTTGGAGATAAGCGAGTTTTACCATGCTGGTGGGGACACGTAGTTGCGTCCACCCATATAAGGGGATAAGGATCCACCTTTTCACCCACGCCTTCTTCCTCCTTTGCCTATCCATTCTTGTGCACTCAAGCTCCAGCGCCCAAGTCCGCACTACCACCTCAACCTTCTCCAGTCATGTCCGGAGCGGGAGGCAAGTGGATGGTCTCCTCTGTCATGGAGGGACGCATCAAAAAGCTGAGGAAGGCCGGATATCTGGCTAGCGACATTGCGCACCAGCTTCCCGAAAAGGGGCAGCTCATCCCCACTCCTAGGCCCCATGAGAGGGTGGTATTCCTCCCCCATTTCCTCCGCGGACTGGGCTTCCCTCTACATCCATTTATCGGGGGCTCATGTTCTACTACGGCTTGGATTTCCACGATCTAGCCCCGAACTTCGTCCTCAACATCTTGGCATTCATCGTCGTGTGTGAGGCGTTCCTCCGCATCTGCCCCCATTTCGGCCTATGGCTTAAGACTTTCAACGTCAAGCCAAAGGTGGTGCGCGGAAGCCAGGCGGAGTGTGGTGGTGCCATGGTTGGTAAGATGGCCAACGTCCTATGGCTCGAGGTCTCCTTTGTGGAGACCCTGAAGGGGTGGCAATCATGGTGGTTTTATGTCACCGAGACGCGCGACGCCGAATGGGTCGCACCCCCTGAGTTTCGATCTGCCCCCCTACGTGGCTCACGTCCTGGAAAGAGACGGGCCTGTCGTGGGGTAAAAAAGGAGAGCTGACCGGACTCCAAACATGCATCAAAACCCTGGTGGACAAGAAGCTCAGACTTGTCAACGTAGTCCAGATTATGCTCATCCGCTTGATCCTCCCATGCCAACAACAGGCTTTCAACCTGTGGCAGTTCGACCCGGCGTGGCACGAGACTCTGAACAGGCTCTTCAACACGATGTACGAAGATGCCTGGAAGGTGCTTTTCAAGGGCGCCGAGGCTCCCGCATCCGCTACTGAGGATCGCGGATTCAGTGCGCAGCGTCACGCTCTCACGGTAAGCTATTTTTTCCTTTTACAGGGTGTCAGTTTTTCATAGTTTGACTCTATGCGGGATCTAAACTCCCTTACCTTTGACAGGATTGGCAGGTGACGTCCGGACAGATCAACTGTCCGGCTCCTTTGCCCGAAGGCCCAGCGGACGCTCACTTGGTGAAGCTGCTGGTTCCGGCACCCTACATGGTGCCGGAGAAGAAGGTCAAGAAGAAGGCCATGGGGACTCAAAAGAGTGCCCGATGCCCGGAGGTGTCGGATTCATCATCGGACGAATCCAAGACGCACTCCTCCCGTGAAGACGAGGAGGAGGAAGAAGAGACTCCTCCCCCTCCAGTGGGGGAAGGGAAGAAAAGGAAGGTCGCCCTCTCTAAGGAGGCCGGAGTGTCCAAGAAGGGGAAGACCCTTCCTCCGGACTACTCTGCCGACGCCGACGACGGCGGAGATGAGTGGCAGCCCACGGCCAAGCCCCTGGCAAAATCGTAAGTATCCGGATACCAGAGTAATTCATAGTATTCGTTTATTGCTCAGCTTTCCCTTATGTCGAATATGCTTATGCAGCCCACCCAAAGACCGGCTCGACGCGTCGTCGAGCGGCTCACTGGACTCGTCGAAGGTGAACTCGCTTCCGACGGCTTCCTCCCCCCGCCCTACGGACGACATCGAGGTGTTGTCCCAACAGGTTCCAAGCAGGGAGGAGGTGGTCCCAGAGGCGCCGCAAGGCGACCTCCCGGACTCCAGGAGTAAAGGGGATGAAACCCCCCAGGGCTCCAAGTCCGGCTCTAGGACAGACACCGCTTCGGAACCTTCAAAGGTTCTAGAGTCCCGCGGGGGACCTCCTTCCAAGAGGAGCAAGTCCACCATGCCGGCGGCCTTCGTCCAACCGAAGGCGCCAGACAATATGCTGGAGGCGCTCCAAGGCGCCTCCATCGATGAGGAGCACTGCGCTATTATGAGTGTGGTGGTCCAGAAGGTTCAGTCTGCAAAAAACGGACTGACTGAAGCTTGTACTAGCCTTTTGACAGGCTTCGAGGTAAGTAAAGAAAGTGTAAATAATAGTACCGCATAGACAGTAGCCCCTGATGCTCTGTTTGGCGTTCAGGAAGAAAAGCCGAATAGAGGATCAAATAGAATTCGCAGGAGTCTAACAAAAATGAGTCAATATGCATGTGCAGGCTACCCTGCTTGCGTCCGCCGCACTGACTGCGGAAGTGGACACGCTAAAGTAGGACCTCGAAAGGTCCGAGCAAGAGCTCGAGCGTGCCAAGAAGCAGCTCGAGGACAATGAAGGTAAGAAATACCTTGTTAAAAAAAATATATATATATATAAGGTGCAATTGCGAAAAATGACAGGATTATCATGGCTATTGTAGAGGCCACGTATGAGGTGGTGACCCTTAAGCAAGCGCTAGACGAGGCCGAGAAGAATTCGGCCTCGGAGCACACCGAGCGGGAGAAGTATGAGGCCGGGGTTGGCAAGGTGCGACAAGAGCTCCAGGCTCTCATGGAAAAACATGAGAGTTTGGAGCGTGACTCGAAGACGCAAGCGTCCGAGCTTGCGGTGGCTATTGAAAATGCCAAATCTGCCAAGGCCGAATCCCAAAAGACCCTCCAGGAGTTGGATGAGGTGAAGAAGATAGCGGCGGGTAAGGCATTATTTATGCAAAGCAAACACATAAACGTGAGTTACCTGTTACTTACCCGAATCCGGAGCTCTCCAGGAGCATTCGCAGATCTTCCCCAGAGTGTATCCGATGCCGCCGCATTCTATCGAGCCGAGGAGGGCAGCTCGACGGAGAAGGTATTCTGGTCTCAGTACGCTGAGGCCGGACACCCCGTGCCCCTGAACGACCAGCTGAAGCAACTGGTCGAGCTCCACAAGGCGGCCGAACAGGCCATGAAGGCCCTCGTAGTTCGGCTGTGGCCCGGAGAGGCTCAGCCTGGGAGCTATTTTGGGCTGGTGCGGCGGCTGGTGGAGGCCTGTCCAAGGCTCAAAGTCATCAAGCGCTCTGTCTGCATTGAAGGTGCCCATAGGGCCCTTGCCCATGCTAAGGTGCACTGGGGCAAGCTGGATGCTGAGAAGCTTGTGAAGCACGGGCCACCGCCGGGGAAAGAGCATCGCAAGCCCGAGAATTATTATAAGGATGTTCTGAAGGGTGCCCGCCTTGTGGCGGATGAATATACTATGGATGTAATTTTCGAGTAAAACTCGCTCGTTTTGTCCTGTGCGCTGAAAACTTGTTCATATGCGCTGGCCAATGCTGCTTGAATTTAAAATATTACCTTCTGTGCGGCTGTTCATCAATACCGAGAGATGGCGAGTCGTCGGCTTCTGCCCGCTTGCCACTAGTGCTGGGGTGTTCGGGGATAAACCTGGGCGCTCTTTTTCCCATATTTGGGTCCTTCGAGGGAGGCGCTCAGCCCAACGAATGAGGCAATCGGACTATAATGCGTGAACACTCTCACTTAGCCATAGAATTCTATAATTTTAAATTTCGGCGAAGCCCCTAGTATTCGGAAGACCGAGTTCGGGGCGCTATCCACGCCTTGGCCAGACAGAGCCGTCTCCTCGCCCTAAGCAGCATAAGTCTTTAGGGACTCGAAAAAACCTCTCAAATAGCGACTAGCTCTCGCTTCATCATGACAGTCAGTTTTAGCTTTCTCCACTGAGGTGCTCGACCCAGCTCAACCGGGGCACAATCGCAGTGGTTCTCCTAGTGCTACCTTAGCCGATATAGCGGAACGTAAGGCACCAAAACATAGGAGCCGGGCAAACCCAACTATTGACCCATGACATGATTCGGAGCCAATGCATATAATGCTATAAGTTCGGGGTGCCGCACTTGTTAAAGTGTTCGGACTTCTCACACCATATTGAGGGGTACTAAAGCCCCTGGCGTATTTTGGCCGTACCAACGTGTATGGGTGCAACATGTCGTTAAGGAACATATAAAAAAAGGTAATGCAAAAAATAGACAAAATCTATGCATTGTTTATTAAAATAGCTGTGATCAAAGCAGAAGGATACAAGTAATGCGATAAACGAAAAGTTGGACTATTTAACATGTCTGCTCTAGGGGCAAGCTGCGGAATAGTATGCGAAACAGGTATACTGCTCGTGATAGAGACCACCTGGGATTTCCGTAATGCGGCATGGCTTGTCTGCTTCCCTGGTCCTTGCATCGTTTGTGCGGTAATTGAACTGCCGAACAGGCCTTCCGAAGAGTAGAGTCCTGGAAGTAAGATAAAAGTAAAAATCGGCAGCCCATGGTGCGGTTTAAGCCATGTTTTGGGCGTGCCGTGATGGTGCCCCTCCTCCTATGCCCATGGTATTTCCAGAGCGTAGTTATGGACGTGAAGTACTGGCGTCGCCTTTTTGCAAGGGTTGGGGTTGGGGCCGCATTGCTACGCCTGCTCGGAACGTGCCAGGCGGTCTTGTTGTAGGTTACCCCGGGCGCACTTGACGGTGTCCGGATGTTTAATGGCCGGACTGGAGAACTGCCTGGAGAGACTGCTTTGTACTTCCGCTGCAAGGGTCGCCGTGTGCTCCTCCGTTGGAGGGAGCGTTCGGTGTTTCCATTGACCGTAATTACTCCACGAGGGCCTGGCATCTTGAGCTTAAGGTATGCGTAGTGCGGTACCGCATTGAATTTGGCGAATGCGGTTCGCCCGAGCAGTGCGTGATAGCCACTGCGAAACGGGACTATGTCGAAGATTAACTCCTCGCTTCGGAAATTATCCGGAGATCCGAAGACCACTTCAAGTGTAACTGAGCCTGTGCAGTTGGCCTCTACACCTGGTATTACGCCTTTAAAGGTCGTTTTGGTGGGCTTAATCCTCGAGGGATCTATGCCCATTTTCCGCACTGTATCCTGGTAAAGCAGGTTCAGGCTGCTGCCGCCATCCATAAGGACTCTAGTGAGATGAAATCCGTCAATAATTGGGTCTAGAACCAATGCGGCGAATCCACCATGACGGATGCTAGTGGGATGGTCCCTTCGATCAAAGGTGATCGGGCAGGTGGACCATGGGTTGAACTTTGGGGCGACTGGCTCTACCGCGTATACGTCCCTTAACGCACGCTTCCACTCCCTTTTGGGGACATGGGTTGCGTATATCATGTTCACCGTCCGCACTTGTGGGGGAAAACCCTTCTGTCCACTGTTGTTCGGCGGTCAGGGCTCCTCGTCGTCATCGCTATGCAGCCCCTTGTCTTCATTGTCGGCGCTTAACTTGCCTGTCTGCTTGAATACCCAACAATCCCTGTTGGTGTGATTGGCCGGCTTTTCAGGGGTGCCATGTATTTGGCACAAGCGGTCGAGTATTCGGTCCAAGCTGGACGGGCCCCTAGGATACCTTTTGAATGGCTTCTTCCGTTGACCGGATTTAGAGCCTCTGAATCTGGCATTAACTGCCGTATCCTCAGCATTGTCGACGTTAATGCGGCGCTTCTTCTTGTTGCGATGCGACCTGCCACTAATGTCCCTAGTGTCCGAACTACCAGGGTTCTCGGTCATATTGTTGCTACGAGCGAGCCAGCTGTCTTCTCCCGTGCAAAAACGGGTCATGAGTGTCGTGAGTGCTGCCATAGATTTCGGCTTTTCCTGTCCGAGGTGCCGGGCCAGCCACTCGTCACGGATATTGTGCTTGAAGGCTGCTAGGGCCTCAGCGTCTGGACAATCGACTATTTGATTTTTCTTTGTTAGGAACCGTGTCTAGAATTGTCTGGCCGATTCCTCTGGCTGCTGGATTACGTGACTTAGGTCATCGACGTCTGGGGGTCGCACATAAGTGCCCTGGAAATTGTCGAGGAATGCGGCTTCCAGGTCCTCCCAACAACTGATTGATCCTGTTGGCAAGTTGTTGAGCTAATGCCGAGCTGGTCCTTTAAGCTTGAGTGGGAGGTATTTGATGGCGTGAAAATCGTCACCGTGGGCCATGTGGATATGAAGGAGATAATCCTCGATCCATACCGCAGGGTCTGTTGTGCCATCATATGATTCAATGTTTACGGGTTTGAAACCCTTAGGGATTTGATGATCCATTATTTCGTCTATAAAGCACAGTGGGTGTGCGGCGCCTCTGTACTGGGCGATATCATGACGTAGCTCCAATGAGCTTTGTCTACTGTGTTCGGCCCTACCGAATGTGTGGCCGGCGTGAAGGTTACCGTCTCGAGCCGTGGGGTGCCCACGCAATCCGTAGATCGATCGTGTTTGCCTTGCCTTGTCCTCCAACATGTCTTGTAAGTCCGACGAATATTCCCGTGCCTTGGTACGGGGTGCGGCTTGAGTGGAGGGCCGGGAGGCCTCTCTGTCGCGGCCACGAGGTGGCTGTTCGGACGCATCAAGTGCTTCCTCCTCTAATTGGGGTAGCAACATGTGCTTTGGGTAACTCTTGGAGGGGCGTTCGAGTTTATGCCCTTCGGCCGCAAGGACTTCGGTCCATCTGTCAACCAGCAAATCTTGATCAGCTCGGAGCTGTTGCTGTTTTTTCTTGAGGCTTCTTGCTGTGGCCATAAGCCTGCGTTGGAAACACTTTTGCTCAACAGGATCCTCTGGCATGACGAATTCATCGTCGTCGAGGCTTGCCTCGTCTTCGGAGGAAGGCATATAGTTATCGTCCTCGACCTCTCTGTCTGCCGCTCTCTCATGAGGGCTGGTTTCTCCATCCTCCTGTGCTAAACCTTGCTGGAGGGGGTTTTCTTCGGCGCTCTCCGGAGTATTATTATCTCCCGTGCTGGAATCACCGTTTTTGTGTTGGCGGGATTTTGAGCGGCGCCGCTGACGCCGACGCTTGGGCTGTTTCTTGGAGGGCTCATCCTCCGTTGTTCCATCGCCCTCTCCCTCTTTTGGGGTGTCCACCATGTATATGTCATATGACGAGGTGGCTTTCCAGGGCCTAGTAGGCGCTGGTTCTTCATCATCTCCTTCATCGGCGTCCATACCGTCGATGTCTTCGGAGTCGAAGTCGAGCATGTCGGTTAAGTCGTCGACAGTGGCTACAAAGTGGGTGGTGGGTGGGTTTTGAATTTCTTCATCGTCCGTCCCCCAACCTTGCTGACTGTAGTCCGGCCAGGGCTCTCCTGATAAAGAGAGAGACTTCAGTGACTTCAGGATATTGCCGAAAGGCGAGTGCTGAAAGATGTCTGCGGGAGTGAACTCCATGATCGGCGCCCAATCGGATTCGACTGGCAGGGGCGCGGAGGGTTCGGAGTCCGGAGAAGAATCCGGCTCCATGAAGTCACGAGTCTTGCAGAGTATGGGGCTGGTGTTCGGCTCAACCGCCGTTGGGATTACAGCCCCCGAGGTGGCGTCCAACCGCCCATCCTCGATCGGCGCAGTTGACTCCGAACTAATGGTCGGAGCCGATGCGGGTGCGGCCTCCAGGGCACCGTTCGGCGGTAGAGTTAGATCATGCTCGTCATGACAGTGTGGCACGCTCGGCAGTGGTTCGAATCCGTCGAAGATCAAGTCCCCACGGATGTCAGTCGTGTAGTTTAAACTTCCGAATCTGACCTGACGGCCAGGGGCGTAGCTTTCGATCTACTCTAGATGGCCAAGTGAATTGGCCTGCAGTGCGAAGCCGCCAAAGACGAAGATCTGTCCGGGGAGGAAGGTCTCACCCTGGACTGCATCGCCATTGATGATCGTAGGAGCCATCGGGCCTGACGGCGACGACACAGAGGAACTCTCAATGAAAGCATCAATGTCGGTGTCAAAACCGGCGGATCTCGGGTAGGGGGTACCGAACTGTGCGTCTAGGCCGGATGGTAACAGGAGGCAAGGGACGCGAAGTTTTACCCAGGTTCGGGCCTTCTCGATGGAGGTAAAACCCTACGTCTTGCTTGATTAATATTGATGATATGGGTAGTACAAGAGTAGATCTACCGTGAGATCAGAGAGGCTAAACCCTAGAAGCTAGCCTATGGTATGATTGTTGATGTGTATGTTGTCCTACGGACTAAAACCCTCCAGTTTATATAGACACCGGATAGGGTTAGGGTTACATAGAGTCGGTTACAATGGTAGGAGATCCGATCATCCGTATCGCCAAGCTTGCCTTCCACGCCAAGGAAAGTCCCTTCCGGACATAGGACGGAGTCTTCAATCTTGTATCTTCATAGTCCAGGAGTCCGACTGAAGGTATAGTTCGGCTATCCGAACACCCCCTAATCCAGGACTCCCTCAGCCGCCTCGCAGCATTTTATTCTTCTTGACAGAATCGGCCAGTTGGGCCCGCACATCTTTCAGTTCCTCGCCCAGCTGGGTGTTGGAATCCTGGAGTTTATTTTTCTCCTCTCTGACTCGGGTCAGAACACGCTCGCCTGCGGCATGTAGTCCTTTCGCCTCTTTATCGCCCATTTGAGCGGCCTTCAGTTTCTCTTCTAGTTGGTTCGACGACCCTATTATGAGACAAGCAACAGTATCAGCACAACTGGCATATAATTATTGTTTCTTGATGGAGGGAAATATTACCAGAGGATGCCTTCTTGAACTTTTCCAGTTCGGTGGTAGCAGCAGTTAGCTGTGTGCGGCACTTTTCCTGCTCTTGGGCTAGCAGGTCGTTCTTCTCCGTAAGAACCTGGTTATACAATGATCCTTAAATCATTTGTACCAACTACTTCAAGTCTCGGGGGCTGCTGGCACATGGTTATTAAATTCGGACAAGGTAAACTTACCTGCACATCTTTTAAATGCTGCTTTGAGGCTTTGTTAAGCCCATCTCGAGCAGCCCGGATGTATGCATCCGCCAAGCTGAAGGCGCCGAATGCCTCTTTTGAGAAGCGGGGGTTTCGTAAAACGGCCCTCTGGCACCGATTATTCATGGTGCTCTCCACTTCCGAGTTGGTGACGGCCATATCTTCCGAGCCCTCAGCAGAAGGTCAGTCCGGCGCCTCTCCCATATCGGGCCCCGTCTCCTCGGCTGGGACCGAATCCTGGCTATTGGGAGTATGACTGGCCGGGTCCCTGGACACAGTCCGTCAAGCCTTTTTTCTGATACAAGATGAACATAGGAGTCACAGTTGGACGCGACTGCTAAAGAACATAGTTGCGAACCCATACCTCTTCGATGAAGGCTCGGTTGTATCTTTGTTTGCCTCCCTCTTTGAAGGACTGCCCGGCGTGGGGTCCGCTCTCTTTGGAGATGCCCCTAGGGCAACATGATGCGCCAAACGCCTCCCCTTTTGAGCATAGGACAATGCGTGGGTGAGGAAGAATGAGAAAACTCTCTTGGACAAGGTATCTCCGGATTACTTACGTGTGAAGCGGGGAGAAGACCGGGATAATCAGCAATGATGGCTACTTCGGTGCCGTCATAGTTCGTTTGAGAAAACACACCATTATCGAGCACCACGAATATATCTGGATCCTCTTCGGATCTGGAGTCAAGGTCCCGATTGTGGCCCTCAGGCTGCGGGGAGGGGCTGTAAAGCCCGTCGGAAGTCTTTCGCCAGTGCTGTTATAAATGGATGGGTTAATGTTCGTTGAACATAGCTCAGGGAGTAGAATGAGTAGAGTAGAGGAGTTGGGGGCTTACCCATCTAGGAGGATTATACATAAGGTATCTTTCCATGTGCTTGATGCGCAAGAACTCCTCTTCCTCCCCTTTGAACAGTTCGGCCAGTATTTTGGTCAGGGCGGCAGGGGTGTCTGGACCTTTCCTGCCGCAACGGGAGGCGTCATCTTCCCCATTGTAGTGCCACATGGGAAGTCCTCTGTATTGGAGTGGCTGGACCCCCCACACTATGGAGATCGCCATTACTTTGACTATCGTGTATCCGGACTGGGCAAGCGTCCTTATCTTGCTCGGGAGTTGGCGAACCTCTGCACTATCTTCTTCCTCAAGGCTCCAAGGGCGCCAGCTGTGGCGTTTCTTTAAAGGAGCACTTCTGAACTCAGGAAGACCCCTCCGGACTGGGTCTGGAAGTACGACGTCCTCGATGTAGAACCACTCAGAAGTCCACTCTTCAGAAGCCTTCTTCGGTGTACCGGATAGTATCCGGTCTCGGCAATGCGCCATATTTCGGCTCCGCCCACTTCAAATATTGATCCCTCGTGGTTATGCGGGACAAGGAAGAATAACCTTCTCCACGGTTCAAAATGGGCCTCACAACCCAGGAATAGTTCGCATAAAGCGATGTCACCCGCAATGTGCAGGATGGAGGCTGGAGTAAAGTTGTGTAGCTGGAGGCCATAATATTCCAGAAGCCCTCGGAGGAATGGATGAATTGGAAATCCCACGCCCCTTAGAAGAAAGGGGACGAAACACCCTCGTTCCCCCACGGATGGGTTGGGGAAATCCTCTGCCTGGGTTTTCCTGTTGAAGGAGGCCAACCCTGCTCGAACAGGGACTAGATCCGCAGGGGGGAGAAACCCCTGTGTTTGCAGCTTCACCAGCTGACGGTAGGATACGGAGCACTTCTCCGATTTGCCTCTTTTTGGGCCACAGGGACGGGAGGAGGAGCTGGGGACACTAGACATGTTGGAGTGTTCTTTCCTAGCAACCTTTGAGGATTTTCTCCACGAGATGTTAAATGGATCTATCATCCAATCTCGTTAAATAGATGTTGTCCCTCGCGTGGCTGGGGTGTTATGTGCAAAAATAACCTGACCTCTCGCATTCGCTCGACACGTGGAAATTGAAGTTGTTGATACACAGAAGCCGAGGGGTACAACATTAAATGGAAGGCCAAACACACTACTTTGAAGTCATCGGTGGAGGAACCCGCCTTGCAATGCCAAAGACAATCTATGCGCTGAACACCTCGCCATTGAAGACTGGTTCGGGGGCTACTGAGGGAGTCCTGGACTAAGGGGTCCTCGGGCGTCTGGCATGTTAGCCATGGGCCGGACTGATGGGCTGTGAAGATACGAAGACCGAAGACTGCACCCGTGTCCAGATGGGACTCTCCTTGGCGTGGAAGGCAAGCTTGGTGATCAAATATGTAGACTCCTTTCTTTGTAACCGACCTTGTATAACCCTAGATCCTCCCGGTGTCTATATAAACTGGAGGACTTAGTCAGGAGGAGAGATTCATTATCATAGTCAAACAGGCTAGGCTTTTAGGGTTTAGCCATTACGATCTCGAGGTAGATCAACTCTTGTAATACTCATATTCATCAAGATCAATCAAGCAGGAAGTAGGGTATTACCTCCATAGAGAGGGCCCGAGCCTGGGTAAACATCGTGTCCCCTGTCTCCTGTTACCATCGACCTTAGACGCACAGTTCGGGACCCCCTACACGAGATCCGCCGGTTTTGACACTGACAAACATCACTCTAAGTCTATGGATATCCTTGTTTGTTCCTTGTGAGACTAACCCGTGTAGGTATTGAAAGTGCAACTCACTCCAATAGATTGCTCTAAATGATCTACATCAACATTGAGCATCTACATCGTCAACACCTACATGAAGTCATCATCGACATAACCCAAGGTTAGTTCATCCATCTTAGGGGGGATATCACATCTAGGGGGAGCTTTACTCTAACCAATTGAGCTAAATCAACTCTAATGGTGTGAACACAACAATGCATTATGTAAAAGCGGTGATGTAGAGTGGAACCCTAATCGGCCGATCTTTCACGAAAGGAGCGGATCCCGCGAAGAACACGAGGAACACGAGGGGAAAAAGAGGGGAAACACAAGGGGAAACACAAGAGGAAACACTAAACCAACATGAATAAGTCACACATGTGCTAGATCCTCGAGTATATAAGGAAAGATACACGAGCCACGGACAACTAAGGACGATACAAGGGTAGCCGGTCTTCTCCGTGAGGAGGTCTTGATGTTCTTCCCTAAAGAGGGGTCTTGAATCCGCTTGGGGGATCTTCTCCGGTGGAGGCTCGAATCTCCTTGGAGAAGGTAACCAAGTGGATGAGCAAACCTCTCACACAAACATGAGCTAAACCTTTGCTAACCTTGGAAAGTTGGGCGAGGTGGAGTATATATAGTCTAGGGGGAAGAAGGGATACACGGGCCTCGGCCCTTCATTGTGCGCACACAGGGGAGGCCGGATGTCCAGGCTGGTCGGGCCGGATGTCCGGGCTTTCAGGCGACGCTGGATGTCCGGGCTGGGGAGGCCGGATGTCCGGGCTGGAGTGGTGGCCTTTGTTGCTCTCGGGTTCGGAGGGGCCAGATTTCCAGGCTGGTGGTCGGATGTCCGGGGGCTCGGGAGAGGCCGGATGTCCGGGGCCTGTAGCTTCTGGCAGCTGAGTTGCTGTAGTGGATGACGCTCCAGGGGCCGGATGTCCGGGGTCCTGGCCGGATGTCCGGGGCCTGGGAGATGTCCTTGGCTCCTTCCGTTGGTTCTCCTCATCCGTGGACTTGGGGACTTGTACATCTTCATGCGCATCTTCGGGCGGGTCCTCTTGGTGCCTAATCATGCACAACACCTCGGACTTAGGTAGTAGCCATGTCTCATGCATAGAAAGTGCAAGTTCGGAGAGGAGTGAGTTCACCTTATCTTTGATAGCCTTGGCTTGGGCTCATGTCATTGGTCCAAGTGGTGTCGTTGTCGGTGTAGGTGCATCCATGGGGATGATCTTGGGATGCTCTGCATCATCTCCCCTCCCTTGGGGAAGATCCGTCCTCGGATCGAAATCCTCATCACCATGGTAGGGTGAGAGATCTTTGATGTTGAAGATGTCGCTCACGGAGTACTTGTCACGAGGGATGTCGATCTTGTATGTGTTGTTGTTGTAGCGTGCAAGCACCTTGAATGGTCCATCCGCGCGTGGTCGAAGTTTGGACTTGTGTTCTTGGGTAAAGCGGTCCTTACGAAGGTGTAGCCACATGAGGTCTCCAATGTTGAATATCATAGGGTGCTTGTTGATGTTGAGCTTGGTCGCAAGGCGTTGTACTTGGAACTCAATGGTGTTTCTTGTATCTTCATGCACCTTCTTGAGATGGGTCACTCATGCACTTGCGTCCAAATTGATGTGCTCTTGGAGTGGTAGCGGGAGAATATCCAATGGTGATAAAGGGATGAATCCGTAGACGACCTCGAATGGGGACTTGCCGGTTGTTGAGTGTCTTGCTCGGTTGTAGGCGAACTTGGCGATAGGTAGGCACTCCTCCCACTCCTTGATGTTCTTCTTGATGAGTACTCGAAGTAGAGCGGAGAGTGTGCGGTTTGTCACCTCCATTTGTCCGTCGGTTTGAGAATGGTAAGCCGTGGAGAAGAGTAGCTTGATTCCGAGCTTGGCACATAGGGTCTTCCAAAAGTAGCTAAGGAACTTGACATCGCGGTCCGAGACGATAGTCTTTGGCACTCCATGTAGACGCAATATTTCCCTACAAAAGATATTAGCAACATGTGAAGCATTGTCTATCTTGTTGCAAGGAATAAAATGTGCCATTTTTGAGAAACGGTCCACAAGGACAAATATTGAATCTTCCCATTTCGAGTCCTAGGCAAACCAAGTACAAAGTCCATGCTAATGTCTTCCCATGGTTGGTATGGAATTGGTAGAGGCATATAGAGGCCATGAGATTGAGCTTTGGACTTAGCTTTGCGACATGTAGAGCATCGGTTGGTCAAATGATTGACGTCCCGAAACATCTTGGGCCAAAAGAAGTTCTTCGAGAGCGTGGTGAACATCTTGTCGCGTCTGAAATGTCCCATTAAGCCTCCTCCATGAGATTCCTGCAAAAGCAACAAACGAAGAGAAGACTCAGGGATGCAAAGTTTGTTAGCTCGCATAAGATATCCATCTTTGATGTAATAGCGTTCCCAAGATGTATGCGACAAACACTTGGCATAAGGAGTAGCAAAAGTTGCATCATGCTCATACAAGTCTTTGATATGCTCGAAGCCAATGACATCTAACTCAAGTTGTGTAACAAGCATGCATATGCGGGAAAGAGCATCTGCTACGATGTTTTCTTTACCCTTGATGTACTTGATGACATAAGGAAAAGACTCAATAAATTCACTCCATTTAGCATGACACTTGTTCAACTTGGTTTGACCCTTAAGATACTTGAGAGTCTCATGATCGGTATGAATGATAAACTCATGGGGACGAAGGTAATGTTCCCATTCATGCAAAATGCGGACTAAAGCATATAGCTCTTTGTCATAGATGGGGTAATTGAGTGTTGGAAATATGCCCTAGAGGCAATAATAGTTATTATTATATTTCCTTGTTCATGATAATTGTTTATTATCCATGCTAGAATTGTATTGATAGGAAACTCAGATACATGTGTGGATACATAGACAACACCATGTCCCTAGTAAGCCTCTAGTTGACTAGCTCGTTGATCAATAGATGGTTACGGTTTCCTGACCATGGACATTGGATGTCATTGATAACGGGATCACATCATTAGGAGAATGATGTGATGAACAAGACCCAATCCTAAGCCTAGCACAAGATCGTATAGTTCGTCTGCTAAAGCTTTTCTAATGTCAAGTATCATTTCCTTAGACCATGAGATTGTGCAACTCCCAGATACCGTAGGAATGCTTTGGGTGTACCAAACGTCACAACGTAACTGGCTGGCTATAAAGGTGCACTGTGGGTATCTCCGAAAGTGTCTGTTGGGTTGGCACGAATCGAGACTGGGATTTGTCACTCCGTGTAATGGAGAGGTATCTCTGGGCCCACTCGGTAGGACATCATCATAATGTGCACAATGTGACCAAGGAGTTGATCACGGGATGATGTGTTACGGAATGAGTAAAGAGACTTGCCGGTAACGAGATTGAATAAGGTATCGGGATACCGACGATCGAATCTTGGGCAAGTATCGTACCGATAGACAAAGGGTATTGAATACGGGATTGATTGAATCCTCGACATCGTGGTTCATCCAATGAAATCATCGTGGAACATGTGGGAGCCAACATGGGTATCCTGATCCCGCTGTTGGTTATTGGCCGGAGAGTTGTCTCGGTCATGTCTGCATGGTTCTCGAACCCGTAGGGTCTACACACTTAAGGTTCGGTGACGCTAGGGTTGTAGAGATATTAGTATGCGGTAAACTGAAAGTTGTTCGGAGTCCCGTATGAGATCCCGGACGTCACGAGGAGTTCCGGAATGGTCTGGAGGTAAAGATTTGTATATAGGAAGTCCAGTTTCGGCCACCGGGAAAGTTTCGGGGGTCATCGGTATTGTGCTGGGACCACCGGAAGGGTCCCGGGGGTCCACCGGGTGGGGCCACCTATCCCGGAGGGCCCCTGGGCTGAAGGGACGTGGGAACAAGCCCCTGGTGGGCTGGTGCGCCCCCCTTGGGCCTCTCATGCGCCTAGGGTTGGAAACCCTAAGGGGTGGGGGCGCCTCCACTTGGCTTGGAGGCCAAGCCACCCATAGGGCTGCCGCCCCCCTCCCTAGATGGGATCTACAAGGGGCCGGCGCCCCCCCCCCCTAGGCCCCTATATATAGTGGAGGGGGGAGGGCAGCCGTACCTGAAGCCCTGGCGCCTCCCTCCCTCCCGTGACACCTCTTCCTCCCCGCTTGTGCTTGGCGAAGCCCTGCCGGGATCCCGCTACTTCCATCACCACGTCGTCGTGCTACTGGATCTCCATCAACCTCTCCTTCCCTTGCTGGATCAAGAAGGAGGAGACGTCTCTCCCAACCGTACATGTGTTGAACGCGGAGGTGCCGTTCGTTCGGTGCTAGGATCATCGCTGATTTGGATCACGACGAGTACGACTCCATCAACCCCGTTCACTTAAACGCTTCCGCTTAGCGATCTTAAAGGGTATGAAGATGCACTCCCTCTCTCTCGTTGCTATTATCTCCTAGATTGATCTTGGTGACATGTTGGAAAATTTTGAATTTCTGCTACGATCCCCAATAGTGGCATCATGAGCTAGGTCTATGCGTAGATTCTATGCACGAGTAGAACACAAAGTAGTTGTGGGCGATGATTTGTTCAATTTGCTTGCCGTTACTAGTATTATCTTGATTCGGCGGCATTGTGGGATGAAGTGGCCCGGACCGACCTTACATGTACACTTACGTGAGACTGGTTCCACCGACTGACATGCACTTGATGCATAAGGTGGCTGGCGGGTGTCTGTGTCTCCTACTTTAGTCGAATCAGATTCGACGAAAAGGGTCCTTATGAAGGGTAAATAGCAATTGGCATATCACCGTTGTGGTTTTGCGTAGGTAAGAAACGTTCTTGCTAGAAACCCATAGCAGCCACGTAAAACATGCAACAACAATTAGAGGACGTCTAACTTGTTTTTGCAGGGTATGCTATGTGATGTGATATGGCCAAAAGGATGTGATGAATGATATATGTGATGTATGAGATTGATCATGTTCTTGTAATAGGAATCACGACTTGCATGTCGTTGAGTATGACAACCGGCAGGGCCATAGGAGTTGTCTTAATTTTTTTATGACTTGCATGTCAATGAAAACACCATGTAATTACTTTACTTTATTGCTAACCATTAGCCGTAGTAGTAGAAGTAATAGTTGGCGAGGCAACTTCATGATGATGGAGATCATGATGATGGAGATCATGGTGTCATGCTGGTGACGATGGTGTTCATGCCGGGCCTCGAAGATGGAGATCAAAGGCGCAAGATGATATTGGCCATATCATGTCACTTTATGATTTGCATGTGATGTTTGTCATGTTTTTACATCTTATTTGCTTAGAACGACGGTAGCATAAATAAGATGATCCCTCATTAAAATATCAAGGATTGTGTTCCCCCTAACTGTGCACCGTTGCTAAGGTCCGTTGTTCCGAAGCACCACGTGATGATCGGGTGTGATAGGTTCTAACGTTCGCATACAACAGGTGTAAGCCAGATTTACAAACGCAATACACTTAGGTTAACTTGACGAGCCTAGCATGTACAGACATGGCCTCGGAACACGGAAGACCAAAAGGTCGAACATGAGTCGTATAGTGGATACGATCAACATAAAGATGTTCACTGATGATGACTAGTCCGTCTCACGTGATGATCGGACACGGCCTAGTTGACTCGGATCATGTATCACTTAGATGACTAGAGGGATGTCTATCTAAGTGGGAGTTCATTGAATAATTTGATTAGATGAACTTAATTATCATGAACATAGTCAAAAGTCTTTGCAAATTATGTCGTAGCTCATGCTTTGGTTCTACTGTTTTAGATATGTTCCTAGAGAAAATTTAGTTGAGAGTTGACAGTAGAAATTATGCGGACTGGGTCCGTGAACTGAGGATTGTCCTCATTGCTGCACAGAAGGGCTATGTCCTTAATGCACCGCTCAGTGTGTTGAACCTCGAGCGTCGTCTATAGATGTTGGGAAACATCTGACTTACACGTTTTGATGACTACGTGATAGTTCAGTACGTAATACTAACGGTTTAGAATTGTGGCACCAAAGACGTTTTAAAACGTCGCAGAACATATGAGATGTTCCAAAGACTGAAATTGGGATTTCAGACTAGTGCCCACGTCAGGAGGTATGAGACCTCTGACAAGTTTCTTAAGCCTGCAAACTAAGGGAGAAAAGCTCAATCGTTGAGAATGTGCTCAGATTGTCTGAGTACTACAATCACTTGAATCGAGTGGAAGTTAATCTTCCAGATGAGATAGTGATAGTTCTCCATAGTCACTTCCACCAAGCTATTAGAGCTTAGTGATGAACTATAACATATCAGGGATAGACATGATGATCCTTGACCAATTCGCGATGTTTGACACCGCGAAAGTAGAAATCAAGTAGGATCATCAATTGTTGATGGTTAAACCACTAGTTTCAAGAAGGGCAAGGGAAAGAAGGGATACTTCATGACGGCAAATTAGTTGTTGCTCTAGTGAAGAAACCCAAGGTTGAACCAAACCCGAGACTAGGTGCTTCTGTAATGAGGGGAACGGTCACTGAAGCAGAACTACCCTAGATACTTGGTAGATGAGAAGGCTGGCAAGGTCGACAGAAGTATTTTGGATATACGTTATATTAATGTGTACTTTACTAGTACTCCTAGTAGCACCAGGGTATTAAAATACTAGTTCAGTTGCTAAGTGTTAGTAACTCGAAATAAAAGGCTACGGAATAAACGGAGACTAGCTGAAGGTGAGATGACGATATGTGTTGGAAGTGTTTCCAAGGTTGATGTGATCAAGCATCGCATGCTCCCTCTACCATCGAGATTGGTGTTAGACCTAAATAATTGTTATTTGGTGTTTGTGTTGAGCATAGACATGATTAGATTATGTTTATCGCAATACAGCTATTCATTTAAGGAGAATAATGGTTACTCTGTTTATTTGAATAATACCATCAATGGTATTGCACCTAAAATGAATGGTTTATTGAATCTCGATCGTAGTGATACACATGTTCATGCCAAAATATATAAGATAGTAATGATAGTACCACATACTTGTGGCACTGACATTTGAGTCATGTTGGTATAAACGCATGAAGAAGCTCCATGTTGATGGATCTTTGGACTCACTCGTTTTTGAAAAGATTGAGACATGCGAACCATGTCTATTGGTAGATATGCATGAAGGAACTCCATGCAGATGGATCGTTTGGAATCACTTGATTTTGAATCACTTGAGACATGCAAATCATACCACATGGGCAAGATGACTGAAGGGCCTCGTCTTCAGTAAGATGGAACAAGAAAGCAACTTGTTGGAAGTAATACATTTTGATGTGTGCAGTCCAATGAGTGCTGAGGCACGCAGTGGATATCGTTATGTTCTTACTTCACAGATGATTTGAGTAGATGCTGAGTATATTTACTTGATGAAACACAAGTCTGAATTATTGAAAGGTTTAAGTAATTTCAGAGTGAAGTTGAAGATCGTCGTGACAAGATGATAAAATGTCTATGATATGATCATAGAGATGAATATCTGAGTTACGAGTTTGGCACAAAATTAAGATATTGTGGAAATTGTTTCACAACTAATACCGCCTGGACCACCATAGTGTGATGGTGTGTCTGAACATCATAACTGCACCCTATTGGATATGGTGCATACCATGATGTCTCTTATCGAATTACCACTATCGTTTATGGGTTAGGCATTAGAGACAACTGCACTCACTTTAAATAGGGCACCACACAATTCCGTTGAGATAACACCGTATGAACAATGGTTTAGAGAAACCTAAGTTGTCGTTTCTTAAAAGTTTGGGACTGCGCTGCTTATATGAAAAAGTTTCAGGCTGATAAGCTCGAACCCAAAGCGGATAAATGCATCTTCATAGAATACCCAAAAATAGTTGGGTATGCCTCCTATTTCAGATCCGGAAGCAAAAGTGACTGTTTCTAGAAACGGGTCCTTTCTCGAGGAAAAGTTTCTCTCGAAAGAATTGAGTGGGAGGATGGTGGAGACTTGATGAGGTTATTGAACCATCACTTCAACTATTGTGTAGCAGGGCACAGGAAGTTGTTCGTGTGGCACCTACACCAATTGAAGTGGAAGCTCATGAAACTTCAGATCAAGTCACTACCAAACCTCATAGGTCGACAAGGATGTGTACTACTTCAGAGTGGTACGTAATTCTGTCTTGGAAATCATGTTGCTAGACAACAATGAACCTACGAGCTATGGAGAAGCGATGGTGGGCCCGGATTCCAAAGAATGGCTCGAGGCCATAAAATCCGAGAGAGGATCCATGTATAAAAGAAAGTATAGACTTTGAAAGAACTACTTGATGGTCGTAAGGCTGTTAGGTGCAGATGGATTTTGAAAGGAAGACAGACAATGATGGTAAGTGTCACCATTAAGAAAGCTCGACTTGTCGTTAAAATGTTTCCCGAAAAGTTCAAGGAGTTGACTACGATGAGACTTTCTCACTCGTAGTGATGCTAAGAGTCTGTTGGAATTATGTTAGCAGTTACTGCATTATTTATGAAATCTTGCAGATAGGATGTCAAAACATTGTTTCCTCGACATTTTTCTTGAGGAAAGGTTGTATGTGATACAACCAGAAAGTTTTGTCAATCCTGAAAGATGCTGACAAGTATGCAAAGCTCCAGCAATCCTTCTATGGACTGGAGTAAGCATCTCGGAGTTGGAATGTACGCTTTGATGAGATGATCAAAGATTTTGGGTTTATACAAAGTTTATGAGAAACTTGTATTTCCAAAGAAGTGAGTGGGAGCACTATAGAATTTTTGATGAGTATATGTTGTTAACATATTGTTGATCAGAAATGATGTAGAATTTCTGGAAAGCATGCAGGGTTATTTGAAAAGTATTTTTCAATGAAAAACCTGGATTAAGCTACTTGAACATTGAGCATCAAGATCTATAAGGATAGATCAAAAACGCTTAATGGTAATTTCAAATGAATACATACCGTGACAAGATTTTGAAGGAGTTCAAAATATATCGGCAAAGAAGGAGTTCTTGGCTGTATTATAAGGTATGGGTATTGAATAAGACTCAAGACCTGACCACGTCAGAATAGAGAGAAAGGACGAAGGTCATCCCCTATGCTTTAGACATAGGCTCTACAATATGCTATGTTGTGTACTGCACCTGAAGTGTGCCAAGCCATGAGTCAATCAAGTGGTACAAGTGTGATCTAGGAATGGATCACAGGACAACGGTCAAGGTTATCCTTAGTAACTAGTGGACTAAGGAATTTTCTCGATTATGGAGGTGGTAAAAGAGTTTGTCATAAAGGGTTATGCCGATGCAATATTTGACACTAATCTGGATGATTCTGAGTAGTAAACCGGATTCGTATAGTAGAATAGTTATTTGGAATAGCTCCAAATAGAGCGTGGTAGCTGCATCTACAAGATGACATAGAGATTTGTAAAGCACACACGGATCTGAAAGGTTCAGACCCGTTGACTATAACATCTCTCACAAGCATAACATGATCAAACCCAGAACTCATTGAGTGTTAATCACATGGTAATGTAAACTAGATTATTGACTCTAGTAAACTCTTTGGGTGTCAGTGACATGGGGATGTGACCTTGAGTGTTAATCACATAGCGATGTGAACTGGATTATTGACTCTAGTGCAAGTGGGAGACTATTGGAAATATGCCCTAGAGGCAATAATAAATTAGTTATTATTATATTTCCTTGTTCATGATAATCGTTTATTATCCATAATAGAATTGTATTGATAGGAAACTCAGATACATGTGTGGATACATAGACAACGCCATGTCCCTAGTAAGCCTCTAGTTGACTAGCTCGTTGATCAATAGATGGTTATGGTTTCCTGACCATGAACATTGGATGTCGTTGATAACAGGATCACATCATTAGGAGAATGATATGATGGACAAGACCCAATCCTAAGCCTAGCACAAGATCGTATAGTTCGTCTGCTAAAGCTTTTCTAATGTCAAGTATCATTTCCTTAGACCATGAGATTGTGCAACTCCCAGATACCGTAGGAATGCTTTGGGTGTACCAAACGTCACAACGTAACTGGGTGGCTATAAAGGTGCACTGCGGGTATCTCCGAAAGTGTCTGTTGGGTTGGCATGAATTGAGACTGGGATTTGTCACTCCGTGTAACGGAGAGGTATCTCTGGGCCCACTCGGTAGGACATCATCATAATGTGCACAATGTGACCAAGGAGTTGATCACGGGATGATGTGTTATGGAATGGGTAAAGAGACTTGCCGGTAACGAGATTGAATAAGGTATCGGGATACCGACGATCGAATCTCGGGCAAGTATCGTACCGATAGACAAAGGGAATTGAATACGGGATTGATTGAATCCTCGACATCGTGGTTCATCCGATGAGATCATCGTGGAACATGTGGGAGCCAACATGGGTATCCAGATCCCGCTGTTGGTTATTGGCCGGAGAGTTGTCTCGGTCATGTCTGCACGGTTCCCGAACCCGTAGGGTCTACACACTTAAGGTTCGGTGACATTAGGGTTGTAGAGATATTAGTATGCGGTAAACCGAAAGTTGTTCGGAGTCCCGGATGAGATCCCGGACGTCATGAGGAGTTCCGGAATGGTCCGGAGGTAAAGATTTGTATATAGGAAGTCCAGTTTCGGCCACCGGGAAAGTTTTGGGGGTCATCGGTATTGTACCGGGACCACCGGAAGGGTCCCGGGGGTCCACCAGGTGGGGCCACCTATCCCGGAGGGCCCCATGGGCTGAAGGTACGTGGGAACCAGCCCTTGGTGGGCTGATGCACCCCCCTTGGGCCTCCCATGCGCCTAGGGTTGGAAACCCTAAGGGGTGGGGGCGCCTCCACTTGGCTTGGAGGCCAAGCCACCCCTAGGGCTGCCGCCCCCCTCCCTAGATGGGATCTACAAGGGGCCAGCACCCCCCTAGGCCCCTATATATAGTGGAGGGGAGGGAGGGCAGCCATACCTGAAGCCCTGGCGCATCCCTCCCTCCCGTGACACCTCTTCCTCCCCGCTTGTGCTTGGCGAAGCCCTGCCGGGATCCCGCTACTTCCACCACCACGTCGTCGTGCTGCTGGATCTCCAACAACCTCTCCTTCTCTTGCTGGATCAAGAAGGAGGAGACGCCTCTCCCAACCGTACATGTGTTGAACGCGGAGGTGTCGTCCGTTCGGTGCTAGGATCATCGGTGATTTCGATCACGACGAGTACGACTCCATCAACCCCGTTCACTTGAACGCTTCCGCTTAGCAATCTTCAAGGGTATGAAGATGCACTCCCTCTCTCTCATTGCTAGTATCTCCTAGATTGATCTTGGTGGCATGTAGGAAAATTTTGAATTTCTGCTACGATCCCCAACATGGAGTTGCGAGCCGAAAAGTTTCTCACTAAAGTAAGCTATGGGGCGCTTCTCTTGCGCTAACACACCTCCTATGCCATTACCACTAGCATCTCAATGAATCTCAAAAGGCTTGTCGAAGTTGGGTAAAGCAAGCACGGGAGCATGAGTAAGCAAATTCTTAAGCTCATTGAATGCGGTATCTTGGGATGGTCCCCAAACAAAAGGTGCATTATTCTTGCTCAAAGCATGCAAAGGCGAAGCAATGGTGCTAAAATCCTTCACAAAGCGACGATAGAAACCCGCAAGGACAAGAAAACTATGCACTTGATGCAAGTTGGTTGGTTGTGGCCAAGTCTTAATAGCATGGATCTTGGAGTCATCAACATGAACACCCTTAGAGGAAACAACAAAACCCAAGAAAACGAGCTTATCAACACCAAAAAGGCATTTCTCCATATTAGCAAAGAGGCACTCTTTTCTAAGAGTTTGCAAAACGGTGCGGACATGGGTGACATGCTCTTTGATAGATTTGCTAAACACAAGAATGTCATTGAAGTAAACCACAACAAATATACCAATGTAAGGGCGAAAGACATGATTCATAAGGCGCATAAAAGTGCCCGGTGCCTCCGAGAGACCCATAGGCATGACTAACCACTCATACAAACCAAACTTGGTTTTGAAGGCGGTTTTCCATTCATCACCCTCTTGTATGCGGATTTCAGAGTAACCACTCTTAAGATCAATTTTGGAAAAGATAGTGGCACCGCTAAGCTCATCAAGCATATCATCTAGGCATGGAATGGGATACCTATAGCGAACGGTGATAGCGTTGATAGGTCTACAATCGGAGCACATGCGAAAGCTACCATCACGTTTTGGCACAAGAATGACTGGGACGGCACAAGGGCTCAAACTTTCACGCACATGTCCATGGTCTATGAGATGCTTTACTTGCCTTTGTATTTCTTTGGTTTCTTCGGGGTTGACGCGGTATGGAGCTTTGTTCGGAAGAGGTGCTCTGGAGATGAGGTTGATTCGGTGCTCAATGCCTAGTAGAGGAGGTATACCCGGGGAAAACATCGTGAAATTCCTGCAAAAGAAAAGACAACACTAGAGGAAGAGTGTGAGAAGTGTTAGTTTGTGGTGCATTGTCCTTGCACACGAGGACGTAGTGTAGGACACTAGATGGGTTCTCACACACTTCTCTTATCTCACGTTTGGTGGCAAATAGAACTAGGTTCTTGTTTTTGCCCATCATGGAGGCACTCGATTTGGGCTTGTGGCGCTCACTCTCTTTTTGGTGGCTCACTCTCTCACTATGATCTCCATGATGGGTGGCTTGCTTGTCGGTGATCATTTGACTTGGCGACATTGGACGGAGAACATACTCCTTGCCCTTCATCTTGAAGATGTAGTGGTTCGTTCGGCCGTTGTGGACGACTCCTCTATAGAATTGCCATGGCCGTCCAAGGAGAAGATGACAAACGGTCATTGGAACGACGTCGCACTCCAAGGTGTCTTCGTAGGCGCCGATTTTGAAGGAGACTTGTACTCGGTGCTCGACTTGGATTGTGCCGGAGTCACTAAGCCATTGCATTTTGTATGTATGTGGATTCTTCGTCTTGGGCAATTGGAGCTTGGAGCAAAGTTCTTCGCTTGCGAGATTATGACAACTCCCTCCATCGATGATGACCTTGACGGATCGTCCATTGGTGCCGGACTTGGTGTGGAATATGTGGCATCATCGGTCTTCTTCTTGGTGATGTTGGAGAGTCAAAACCTTGGAGACAACAAGGGCGGGACTTGAATCTTCATCGCAAAAGACTTGTTCTTCTTCATTGTTCACTTGGCGGTGCATGGCGACTTGCTCAAGGGCTTCCATTTCGCCTTCATTCATGGAGTCATAAGTGCCATCGTCGTTGAAGACCATGGTGCGCTCGTTGGTGCACTCATAGGACTTGTGGCCTCGGCCTCCGCAAGTGAAACACTTGAAGGAACTCGTCTTGACGGTCTCATCGGTTGGGGTTGATGATGATGAAGCTCTCGGCTTGAAGTTGCTCGTAGTAGGATGGCTTGTAGTTGACGAAGCTTTCTTGGAACTCGACTTGTCGATGTTGGTAGTAGAAGGCTTTGTAGTCGGTGTTGGAGTCGTTGAAGCTTGGTTGTTGGAGAAGCCGTAGGACTTGGATGAGAACTTGGCATACTTGAAATCATCTTGCACTTGGCGTTCCTCTTTGGTAGCTTGGTGCACTAGCTCGATGAGATTTGAGTATGGTTGGAAGTCGGCGATCTTCTTGATGGGATGATTGAGTCCATTCAAGAAACGTGCCATTGTTTGCTCATCATCTTCCGTGACATTGGCTCGTATCATTGCAATCTCCATCTCCTTGTAGTACTCTTCAACGCTCTTTGTTCCTTGTTTGTGTAGTTGGAGTTTCTTGAAGAGGTCGCGGTTGTAGTAGGTAGGCACGAAGCATGCTCTCATGACAACCTTCATTTGCACCCAAGTAGTGATGGGTGGTTCACCTCTTGCCTCTCGGCACTCTATGATTTGTTCACCAAATGAGCACATAGTCTTGGAACTCAAGGGATGCCATCGCGATCTTCTTCTCTTCTTCATAATTGTGCAAACGGAAGATCTTGTCAACTTTCAATGCCCATGAAAGGTACTCTTTGGGATCGTTGCTCCCGTTGAACTTGGGCATGGTGAACTTGAGCTTGCCATAGCGTTGCTTGATGACCCACAAGTATAGGGGATCGCAACAGCTTTCGAGGGTAGAGTATTCAACCCAAATTTATTGATTCGACACAAGGGGAGCCAAATAATATTCTCAAGTATTAGCAGCTGAGTTGTCAATTCAACCACACCTGGAAACTTAGTATCTGCGGCAAAGTGTTTAGTAGCAAAGTAATATGATAGTGATGGTAACGGTAACAAAAGAGTAACGAAAGCAAAGTAATGTTTTTGGTATTTTGTAGTGATTGTAACAATAGCAATGGGAAAGTAAATAAGCGTAAACCAATATATGGAAAGCTCGTAGGCATTGGATCAATGATCGATAATTATGTCGGATGCGGTTCATCATGTAACAGTCATAACATAGGGTGACACAGAACTAGCTCCAATTCATCAATGTAATGTATGCATGTATTCTGAATAGTCATACGTGCTTATGGAAAAGAACTTGCATGACATCTTTTGTCCTACCCTCCCGTGGCAGCGAGGTCCTAATGGAAACTAAGGGATATTAAGGCCTCCTTTTAATAGAGAACCGGAACAAAGCATTAGCACATAGTGCATACATGAACTCAAACTACGGTCATCACCGATAAGTATCCGGATTATTGTCACTTCGGGGTTAACGGATCATAACACATAATAGGTGACTATAGACTTGCAAGATAGGATCAAGAACTCTCATATATTGATGAAAACATAATAGGTTCAGATCTGAAATCATGGCACTCGGGCCCTAATGACAAGTATTAAGCATAACAAAGTCATAGCAACATCAATCTCAGAACATAGTGGATACTAGGGATCAAACCCTAACAAAACTAACTCGACTACATGATAAATCTCATCCAACCCATCACCGTCCAGCAAGCCTACGATGGAATTACTCACGCACGGCAATGAGCATCACGAAATTGGTGATGGAGGATGGTTGATGATGACGACGGCGACGAATCCACCTCTCCGGAACGGACTCCAGATCAGCCCTCCCGAGAGGTTTTAGGGCTTGGCGGCGGCTCCGTATCGTAAAATGCGATGAAATCTTCTCTCTTTTTTTTTCTCCCCGAAAGCAGATATATAGAGTTGGAGTTGGAGTCAGGAGGTCTCCAGGGGGCCCACGAGGTAGGGGGCGCGCCCTAGGGTGGGGGCGCGCCCCCACCCTCGTGGAAAGGGTGTGGGCCCCTTGTCTTCATCTTTGGCGAGGATTTTTTGTTATTTATTGTAAGATATTATGTGGAGTTTCAGGTCATTCCGAGAACTTTTGTTTTCTGCACATAAAACAACATCATGGCAATTCTGCTGAAAATAGCGTCAGTCTGGGTTAGTTCCATTCAAATCATACAAGTTAGAGTCCAAAACAAGGGCAAAAGTGTTTGGAAAAGTAGATACGACGGAGACGTATCAACTCCCCCTAGCTTAAACCCTTGCTTGTCCTCAAGCAATTCAGTTGACAAACTGAAAGAAATAAAGAAAAACTGTTACAAACTCTGTTTGCTCTTGTTGTTGTAAATATGTCAAGCTAGCATTCAAGTTTTCAGCAAAGATTATGACCAATCATATTTGCAATAATTCTCAGGTCTCATGATTACCCATATCAATAGCATAATCAACTAGCAAGCCATAATAATAAATCTCGGATGACAACACTTTCTCAAAATCATCATAATATGATATAACAAGATGGTATCTCGCTAGCCCTTTCTGAGACCGCAGAACATAAATGCAGAGCACCTTTAAAGATCAAGGACTGACTAGACATTGTAATTCATGGTAAAAGAGATCCAATCATAGTCACACCCAATATAAATTAACAGTGAGAATGCAAATGACAGTTGCGCTCTCCAGCTAGTGCTTTTAATAAGAGGGTGATGACTCAACATAAAAGCAAATAGATAGGCCCTTCGCAGAGGGAAGCAGGGATTTGTAGAGGTGCCATAGCTCGGTTTTGAAATAGAGATAATTAATATTTTGAGCGGTATACTTTCATTGCCAACATAACAACCAAGAGATGGTGATATCTTCCATGCTACACACATTATAGGCGGTTCCCAAACAGATTGGTAAAGTTTATACTCCCCCTCCACCAACAAACATCAATCCATGGCTTGCTCGAAACAACGAGTGCCTCCAACTAACAAAAGTCCCAAGGGGAGTTTTGTTTTGCAATTATTTTTGATTTAGTTTGCATAAAGCATGGGACTGGGCATCCCGGTGACCAGCCATTTTCTCGTGAGTGAGGGGCGGAGTCCACTCCTCTTGAGAATTACCCGCCTAGCATGGAAGATACAGGCAGCCCTAGTTGATACATGAGCTATTCGAGCATACAAAACAGGATGATTATTTGAAGGTTTAGAGTTTGGCACATACAAATTTACTTGGAACGGCAGGTAGATACCGCATATAGGAAGGTATAGTGGACTCATCTGGAATAACTTTGGGGTATAAGGGATTGGATGCACAAGCAGTATTCCCGCTTAGTACAGGTGAAGGCTAGCAAAAGACTGGGAAGCAACCAACTAGAGAGCGACAACAGCCATGTACATGCATTAAAATTAATAAACATTGGATGCAAGCATGAGTAGGATATAATCCACCATGAACATAAATATCGTGAAGGCTATGTTGATTTGTTTCAACTACATGCGTGAACATGTGCCAAGTCAAGTCACTTAGATCATTCAAAGGAGGATACAACCCCATCATACCACATCATAACCATCTCAATAGCATGTTGGCACGCAAGGTAAACCATTATAACTCATAGCTAATCAAGCATGGCACAAGCAACTATGATCTCTAATTGTAATTGCAAACATGTTTATTCATAACAAGCTGAATCAAGAATGATGAACTCATCATATTGACAAAAACAAAAGAGGTCGAGTTCGTACCAGCTTTTCTCATCTCAGTCTGTCCATCATATATCATCATAATTGCCTTTCACTTGCACGACCGAACGATGTGAATAATAATAAGAGTGCACGTAACAGGAGAAGACAAAGCAATATGGGCTCTTGGTTAAATCAACAATAAAGCATATAAGAGCCACTTCAACAATTTAATCATGGTCTTCTCCTACTGACCCCCAAAGAAAAGAAAAGAAATAAAACTATTTACACGGGAAAGCTCCCAACAAGCAAAAGAAGAACAGGAAATATTTTTGGGTTTTATTTTTAATTATTACTACAACAAGAAAAGTAAACTACTACTATTTTTTTTGGTTTTACTTAAGGTTTATCAAACACACAAGAAGAAAGCATAAAAGGAAATAAACTAGCATGGATGATACAATGAAAAAGTATGAGCACCGACATCTAGCAATGAGTGTGTGTGAACATAAATGTAATGTTGGTGAGAAATACGTACTCCCCCAAGCTTAGGCTTTTGGCCTAAGTTAGTTTATGGCCACGGCTGGCCTGGCTGATATCCTTAATAATAGTTGTTGGGGTCATACTGTGATGAAGAAGACTCTGACTCCGATTGCCACTGGCTGGCAATCATCTCTGGATCCCACTGATAGTTAGACTATCGTGAAGGATCAAATTGTGGTTCCGGTTCTAGCTCCTCGGCTGGTGCAGGGTTCCGGTAGGCGTGAATAGCCGCCAACGGAACAAGGTACGTGCCTACAGTGAAATCAAACAAAGAAGGAGCAGGCAAGGTGATAGTCTCAGGATGATGTTTATTAAAGAACAGTTGATATTTAAGCTCTCCTGCCCTATTCTTAATAATAAAATCATGTGCCACCATACTTTTATAATCTAGATAAACACGAGGCAGCACTTTTTCTTCCTTCTCAGCATGCCTAATAGTTATGTTAAAATGTGCAACTAGGCGTGTAGCATAGATGCCTCCAAAGATGGGACCCTTAGTACAGTTCATACTTAACCGTCTAGCAATAATGCCGCCCATACTAAAAGAGTTATCACCGTATAATCTGTGGTGCAAAATAATAATAACAGGGATACTCAGGTTTCCACAGTTTCCGCGACCAATTAAGCAACGACTAGCAAATAATGCAAAGTAGCGTAAAATAGGAAAATGTATGCTAGTGATTCGTGCATCGGAAACCTTCCTTGTTTCCCCTATAGTGATAGTGTCAATAAATCCCTCCACATCATCACGATGTGGTTCTTCTGTCTTGCCCCCAAAAGGGACTAAACAAATCTGACAGAAATCATAAAGTGACATCTCCTTATGCTCGTCATATAAATGAAATTCCACCGTAGGTGGTGAGTTCTTAGAATGAAAATGAAAGTTTTGCACAAAGGTATTTGTGAGCAAGAGATACTGATTGCATTGGTCATGGAGGAAAGCGGTAAGGCCTGCAGTCTTAGCCAACTCATGAAAATCTTCATAAATCATGGCTGCTCTTAAGAAATCCTCGGAAGGCCATTCACACGCCCGAACCTCCGCGGTGCGCGGCAAATTATACTTAGGCTTCAGTGCCTTTTCCTTTGAGCTTTGGCTCGATGAGCCCCTCAATAATGTCCTCATCATTTTCTGAGAAATTCTGAAATTTTTATTAACTTCAAAATAAAAGTAAACCAAACTCAATAATATTGATAGCAACTACTCCTATAAGTGCCTAGGGCCTATATCATGCATCAAAACTACTTTTGACCATATAAATTTGACATGCAAGCTCAAGAACAGGGTCACCCAAGCAGCAAAAATTTGCAATGAATAAAGCACTAGAACAAAAACTAATTGGACCAATGGAGGAGTCACATACCAAGGAACAATCTCCCCAAGCAGTTTTGTGAGAGGTGCTTTGAGCAAGGAGATCGAAAATGGTAGCAAAGAGGGATGGAACTCATGCTTGAGTTGGTTTTTCGTGTTTGTGGGAGGAAGAAGAAGAGGATGGGTCCAGGAATAAGTGGAGGAGGGCCACCATGGTCCCACGAGGCAGGGGGCGCGCCCAGGGGGGTAGGGCGCGCCCTCCACCCTCGTGACCAGGTGGCAGCTCCCCCCGCGGTAATTTTTGCACCATAAATCCTCAAATATTCCCGAAAAAATCATATTAAATTGGCATGTCATTCTGAGGACTTTTATTTTCGGGACATTTTTATATTGCACGGATAAATCGGGAAACATACAGAAAAATACTATTTTTACTTTATTTCAACTAAATAACAGAAAGTATAGAGAGGGTACAGAAGGTTGTGCTTCTAGTTTCATCCATCTCATGCTCGTCAAAAGGAATCCACTAACAAGGTTGATCAAGTTTGTTAACAAACTCATTCCGATTAACATGAAACCAGAGAAATTTCGAATAACACTAGGTTACCTCAATGGGGATATGCACATCCCCAATAATAAGTATATCATATTTCTTCTTGACAGTAGGAAGAGGAAATTCAAAACCTCCAAATATAATCGATGGAATTTTTCAATAGAATTGATACTATGAACTTGAGGTTGTTTCCTCGAAAAGCGTACCGTATGCTCATTACCATTAACATGAAAAGTGACATTGCCTTTGTTGCAATCAATAAAAGCCCCTGCAGTATTAAGAAAAGGTCTTCCAAGAATAATAGACATACTATCGTCCACGGGAATATCAAGAATAACAAAGTCCGTTAAAATAGTAACGTTTGCAACCACAACAGGCACATCCTCACAAATACCGACAGGTATAGCAGTTGATTTATCAGCCATTTGCAAATATATTTCAGTAGGTGTCAACTTATTCAAGTCAAGTCTACGATATAAAGAGAGAGGCATAACACTAACACCGGCTCCAAGATCACATAAAGCAGTTTTAACATAGTTTCTTTTAATGGAGCATGGTATAGTAGGTACTCCTGGATCTCCAAGTTTCTTTGGTATTCAACCCTTAAAAGTATAATTAGCAAGCATGGTGGAAATTTTAGCTTCTGGTATCTTTCTTTTATTTGTAACAATATCTTTCATGTACTTAGCATAAGGATTCATTTTGAGCATATCAGTCAATCGCATACGCAAAAAGATAGGTCTAATCATTTTAGCAAAGCGCTCAAAATCCTCATCATCCTTTTTCTTGGATGGTTTGGGAGGAAAAGCCATGGGTTTCTGAACCCAAGGCTCTCTTTCTTTACCATGTTTCCTAGCAACAAAGTCTTTCTTATCATAACGTTGATTCTTTGATTGTGGGTTATCAAGATCAACAGCAGGTTCAATTTCTACATCATTATCATTACTAGGTTGAGCATCATTATGAACATCATCATTATCATTTTCATTAGGTTCATGTTCATTGCCGGATTGTGTTTCAGCATCAGACATAGATATACCATTTGGATTATGAGGTGGTTCAGCAATAGGTTCACTAGAAGTTTGCACAGTTCTATCATTTTTCTTTTTCTTCCTTTTAGAAGAACTAGGTGCATCAATATTATTTCTCTGAGAACCTTGCTCAATTCTCTTAGGGTGGCCTTCAGGATACAAAGGTTCCTGAGTCATTCTACCAGTTCTAGTAGACACTTTAACAACATAATCATTTTTCTTACTATTCATCTCATTGAGCAATTCCTTTTGAGCTTTAAGTACTTGTTCTACTTGAGTGGTAACCATAGAAGCATGTTTGCTAACAAGTTTAAGTTCACCTCTAATATTAGCCATATAATCACCCAAATATTTAATCATATCAGCATCTTGTTTTAATTGTCCACCAAAATAAGCATTGAAGTCTTCTTGCTTAAACATAAAATTATCAAACTCATCCAAGCATTGACTAGCAATTTTAGCAGGAGGGATTTCAGCTTTATCATATCTATAGAGAGAATTTACCTTTACTACCTGTGTCGGGTTATCGAGGTCTGGAGGTTCTTCAATAAGTAAAGGATCAAGATCATATGTTTCTTCGGCAGGCGGTAAATTAAGACCATGTATTTCTTTAATAGGAGGTAAATTCTTAACATCTTCAGCTTTAATACCTTTTTCTTTCATAGATTTCTTTGCCTCTTGCATATCTTCGTGACTGAGAAATAGAACACCTCTCTTCTTTGGAGTTGGTTTAGGAATAGGATCATTAATTGGAGCAGGAGATGGCTCCGGAGCTGGCTCAGGAGGTGCCCAATTATTTTCATTTGTCAACATATTATTCAATAAGATTTCAGCTTCATCCAGTGTTCTTTCCCTGAAAAGAGAACCAGCACACCTATCCAGGTAATCTCTAGAAGCATCGATTAGTCCATTATAAAAGATATCAAGTATTTCATTTTTCTTAAGAGGATGATCAGGCAAAGCATTAAGTAACTTGAGAAGCCAACCCCAAGCTTGTGGGAGACTCTCTTCTTTAATTTGCACAAAGTTGTATATTTCCTTTAAAGCAGCTTGTTTCTTATGAGCAGGGAAATATTTAGCAGAGAAGTAGTAAATCATATCCTGGGGACTACGCACACAACCAGGATCAAGAGAATTAAACCATATCTTAGCATCACCCTTTAATGAGAACGGAAATATTTTAAGGACATAAAAGTAGCGAGATCTCTCATCATTAGTGAATAGGGTGGTTATATCATTTAATTTAGTAAGATGTGCCACAACAGTTTCAGATTCATAGCCATGAAAAGGATCAGATTCAACTAAAGTAATTATATCAGGATCAACAGAGAATTCATAATCCTTATCAGTAACACAGATAGGTGAAGTAGCAAAAGCAGGGTCAGGTTTCATCCTAGCATTTAGAGATTGCTTATTCCATTTAGATAATAACCTTTTGAGTTCATACCTATCTTTTCAAGCTAAAATAGCTAAAGAAGCTTCTTGATCAAATAAATAACCCTCAGGAATAACAAGTGATTCTTCATCATCACTTTCATCATCATAATCAGATTCAATATTTTCAATCTCTCTAGCCCTAGCAAGTCGTTCCTCGAGAAAATCACCAAGTGGCACAGTAGTATCAAGCATAGAAGTAGTTTCATCATAAGTATCATGTATAGCAGAAGTAGCATCATCAATAACATGCGACATATCAGAACGAATAGCAGAAGCAGGTTTAGGTGTCGCAAGATTACTCATAACAGAAGGTGAATCAAGTGCAGAGCTAGATGGCAGTTCCTTACCTCCCCTCGTAGTTGAGGGATAAATTGTTGTCTTAGCGTCTTTCTAGTTCTTCATAGTGTCCAGCAGATATAAATCCCAAGTGACTCAAAGAATAGAGCTATGCTCCCCGGCAATGGCGCCAGAAATTAGTCTTGATGGCCCACAAGTATAGGGGATCGCAACAGCTTTCGAAGGTAGAGTATTCAACCCAAATTTATTAATTCGACACAAGGGGAGCCAAAGAATATTCTCAAGTATTAGCAGCTTAGTTGTCAATTCAACCACACCTGGAAACTTAGTATCTGCAGCAAAGTGTTTAGTAGCAAAGTAATATGATAGTGATGGTAACGGTAACAAAAGAGTAACGAAAGCAAAGTAATGTTTTTGGTATTTTGTAGTTATTGTAACAATAGCAACGGGAAAGTAAATAAGCGTAAACCAATATATGGAAAGCTCGTAGGCATCGGATCAATGATGGATAATTATGCCGGATGCAGTTCATCATGTAACAGTCATAACATAGGGTGACACAGAACTAGCTCCAATTCATCAATGTAATTTAGGCATGTATTCCGAATAGTCATACGTGCTTATGGAAAAGAACTTGCATGACATCTTTTGTCCTACCCTCCCGTGGCAGCGGGGTCCTAATGGAAACTAAGGGATATTAAGGCCTCCTATTAATAGAGAACCGGAACAAAGCATTAGCACATAGTGAATACATGAACTCCTTAAACTACGGTCATCACCGGTAAGTATCCCGATTATTGTCACTTTGGGGTTAACGGATCATAACACATAATAGGTGACTATAGACTTGCAAGATACGATCAAGAACTCTCATATATTGATGAAAACATAATAGGTTCAGATCTGAAATCATGGCACTCTGGCCCTATTGACAAGCATTAAGCATAGCAAAGTCATAGCAACATTACTCTCAGAACATAGTGGATAGTAGGGATCAAACCCTAACAAAACTAACTCGATTACATGATAAATCTCATTCAACCCATCACCGTCCAGCAAGCCTACGATGGAATTACTCACGCATGGCGGTGAGCATCATGAAATTGGTGATGGAGGATGGTTGATGATGACGACGGCGAGGAATCCCCCTCTCCGGAGCCCCGAACAGACTCCACATCAGCCCTCCCGAGAGGTCTTAGGGCTTGGCGGCAGCTCCGTATCGTAAAACGCGATGAAATCTTCTCTCTTATTTTTTCTCCCCGAAAGCAGATATATAGAGTTGGAGTTGGAGTCGGAAGGTCTCCAGGGGGCCCACAAGGTAGGGGGGCGCGCCCTAGGGGGGCGCCCCCCACCCTCGTGGAAAGGGTGTGGGCCCCCTGGTCTTCATCTTTGGTGAGGATTTTTTATTATTTATTATAAGATATTCCGTGGAGTTTCAGGTCATTCCGAGAACTTTTGTTTTCTGCACATAAAACAACATCATGGCAATTCTGCTGAAAACATCGTCAGTCCGGGTTAGTTCCATTCAAATCATACAAGTTAGAGTCCAAAACAAGGGCAAAAGTGTTTGGAGAAGTAGATACGACGGAGACGTATCATTGCTCTTCATTGTGTTGGGGTCGGGGATGATGACGCCCATGCTGTTGATGATTGTTCAACTCATGGTGCTCTTGGCGCAGAGGGTTGTCAACCTCATGTTGCTCTTGTCAGGGAGGATCTCCATTGTCTTCATGATCTTGGGGAACTTGTTGTTCTTGACGTGCTTGTGAAGGAGCTTGTCGAGCTCGAGGTAGAACTTGACGGTGCACGCGAGCTTGATAAATCCTCTCGCGGACTTCTTCGTGAAGTGCTTCGGCATGTTCACGAGCTTGTCGGCCTCGGTCAACTACGGCTCGACTTGAATTGCGTAGAGCTTGTTGTGCCTCAAGTGCTTGAGCGTCACGGAGTTGTTGTTCTTGACGTTGTGCCTCGACATCTTGAGCATTTTGGTGTAGACGCGCTCGCTCTTCCTCTTCATGTTGTCGTTGTTGTTGCCGTTTTCGTGCTAGCGCAAAGGGCTATTGAGTTTGACATTGACGATGCTCTTGAGAGTCGGTGTCGCGTAGGGGATTGAGACTTGCTTGACGATCGTTGCGTGCGGCTCGGCGAAGAGTGTTCGATGTCAGTGTACTTGAGCCGGAGAGGGTGAAGTCGGAGTGGCGGCTTGAACGACTCCTTCTTGAAGTGGAATAAGAGTGGTTGAGCAACAAAGCACAAATTTCGTCCATCCTTGCGTCATTCTCTTGCTTGTGATCGTCGAGATTGTGGTCGCAGTAGTCCCTTGTACGTTGCTCGGAAAGTCTCAAGTCGGCGGCAAGGTTGTCGATGCGTTCACTCATAGTTTGTTGCTCTTGATGCAAAGCACGTTGTGCACCAAAGAGGTGACTCTTGGTGATGAATGAGTTCATGTCGTCATCTTGCTCCATGAAGAGTGGGTTGGTAGAAGTACTTAGCCTATCCATCATCCAAGACAAATGTGAGTGGTAGAAAGAGAAGAACGAGTACCAAATGTACCTTGACCAAAGTTGAAAGTGGATCAGGGATCACTCCAATGTAGGACAAGGAAATAGCACAATTGGTACTAGCTCTTGTCGGTTTCTCAGACATACACAAGTAAAAGCTTTTGGTGGAGCTTGGTTAGGATTGTGGCACAAAATTTGATGCAATTGTAAGTGAGCTTCAATAATGTTGGAAAAGATTCGCAAAATGCAATGTAACAAGTAGACCAAGCATATAAGGTACACGAAACACACACGCAAAAAGATAAGTGGGGTCGTGCAACCAATGGTGAGCCAAAATGTGGAATCCAAAAAATGCTCTTGTTGCACAACACTAGAGAGACGCTAGCACGATTGCACAATAGGCGGATACAAGAACTTGTGCACAACCTACTTAGCAAAAATGCAACGACTTCTATCCCAAGTATGCTCTATGCAAGGTGTTGCTATGATATGATCCAAGATGATCGAGTATGACAATCTTAATGTTGTATGATGCTATGGTTCTTGCTTAAAAGCTCTTTGCTTATCTTTCCTCTTTGCTTAAAAGCTTGTTTGGCTCTTTGATGTTTGAGTTCTTTTCTCATGCAATGCTTGACGAACCGATATAGCAAGTGAGTATGCGATGACAACTTTGTGACACAAGAGATGATACCAATATATGCAACAATGATATATGGATGATGTGAGAAGTATGATCACTAATGTGCACAAGTCTCGTTGCCGGCAATACTCAATGGCTAGTCTCGATGGGTAAGCAACGCAAAGGAGTAAGGCTATAATGGCTATCAATGTAATGGCAAGAGTGATATGTCCAATACCAAGATGAGGTTACCGGTCTTGCTTCCAGTATGGTGTCAAAATGGTGGCACGAATACCAAGGTGTGGTCAAGGTGGTCATTGTTGATGATGATGTAGGACGGTGGTGATGATGTAGGACGCGTCCGTGGCGAAGATGAGCGGCGGTGATGTCGATGTCGAACCGTACCTAGATAGCCGAAACACAAAAGGATACGGTACCGCAACTCAAATCCTCAAACCTCGAAGTAGCAAATGTGTCGGAGAGCGAAACGGTCCAAAATGGTTGGGTTATGCGGAAGTGGTGGAGGTATGCGGAAGTATATGTGGTATATGGTGGGCATCGGAAACAAAATTTAGTGAAAAATGGACGGATAATGGGGCGGTGGATGGAGATGTTGCTACAGGGGTCGGATGTCCGGGTGGAAGGCCGGATATCCGGGCTTGACGGGCCGGATGTCCAGGCTCTGGATCCGGGGACGAACGGGGTGAACACCGCGTGGAGAGGTCAAATCTGGGCAAAATTCGGAGGAACGTGTGGATGGAAATTGGGGGAAAAGGATCGGAAGCTAAATCCACTCAAAACAAAGCAAATCCACGGATCCAAACCAACAAAATCTCAACACACCAACAAAACACAAAAAAATTGGGGCTATTTTTGGTGGCGAATTTTTGAAATAGGACGAAAAACAACAAAACAAGGCTAGAAACACAACGGGGAGGCTCCGAAATCGTGATCAATGTGGCTCATGATACCAAGATGATGTAGGGTGGAACCCTAATCGGCCGATCTTTCACGAAAGGAGCGGATCCCGCGAAGAACACGAGGAACACGAGGGGAAAAAGAGGGAAAACACAAGAGGAAACACTAAACCAACACGAATAAGTCACACATGTGCTAGATCCTCGAGTACATAAGGAAAGATACATGATCCACGGACAACTAAGGACGATACAAGGGTAGCCGGTCTTCTCCGTGAGGAGGTCTTGATGTTCTTCCCTAAAGAGGGGTCTTGGATCTGCTTGGGGGACCTTCTCCGATGGAGGCTCGAATCTCCGTGGAGAAGGTAACCAAGTGGATGAGCGAAGCTCTCACACAAACATGAGCTAAACCTTTGCTAACCCTAGAAAGTTGGGCGAGGTGGAGTATATATAGTCTAGGGGGAAGAAGGGATACACGGGCCTCGACCCTTCATTGTGCGCAGACACGGGAGGCCGGATGTCCGGGCTGGTCGGGCCAGATGTCCGGGCTTTCAGGCGATGCCGGATGTCCGGGCTGGGGAGGCCGGATGTCCGGGCTGGTCAGGCCGGATGTCCGGGCTTTCAGGCCACGCCGGATATCCGGACTGGGGAGGCCGGATGTCCGGGCTGGGGAGGCCGGATGTCCGGGCTGGAGTGGTGGCCTTTGTTGCTCTCGGGTTCGGAGGGGCCGGATTTCCGGGCTGGTGGCCGGATGTCCGGGGGCTCGGGAGAGGCCGGATGTCCGGGCTGTCGGGGCCGGATGTCCGGGGCCTGTAGCTTCTGGCGGCTGAGCTGCTGTAGTGGATGACGCTCCAAGGGCCGGATGTCCGGGGTCCTGGCCGGATGTCCGGGGCCTGGGAGATGTTCTTGGCTCCTTCCGTTGGTTCTCCTCATCCGTGGACATGGGGACTTGTACATCTTCATGCGCATCTTCGGGTGGGTCCTCTTGGTGCCTAATCATGCACAATACCTCGGACTTAGGTAGTAGCCATGTCTCATGCATAGAAAGTGTAAGTTCGGAGAGGAGTGAGTTCACCTTATCTTTGATAGCCTTGGCTCGGGCTCGTGTCATTGGTCCAAGTGGTGTCGTTGGAGGTGTAGGTGCGTCCATGGGGATGATCTTGGGATGCTCCGCATCAAGTGGTAACCCCACTTGTGATTAAACGATGAGTATGACCTACGATCAAATGTTTTCATTTGACTCCTCGGTGATAGAGGCGAGGGTGTCCCGATCTTTCAGTGAGATGATAACTATCGACTTGGTGGAGACGACTTTGACGATCCGACTATAAACGTGAACGACATTGCGCCTTAGCAATCCCTAAACCAATCTCCTGAGGTTACTGATGATGCCGGAAGCACGGTCAGCCTGACCACGAAGGTCTATTCCAGCAAGCAATCGAAGAACGAGCAAGAATATGATAAAGCAATCTGAATATTTGCATATATATATATATATATATATATATATATATATATGAAGTATTGATAATGGTGGGGATCCGTAAGCGGTCTTGGTCTGGTCGTTGGACACAAACGAAGTACATGAAGTTACAATGGCTAACTTTTAACTAAACAAATCCCAAGGAAAAAGCTACTAGATGGATCTACTTATATAGGAGCAACGGGTGGTGGCTGAGGAGGTGGGAGGACGTTCCAAGGCATCCTAAAACTAACCCTAGGTCGTACAAGGCTCATGAGCCCAAGTGGAGGTGATGCAACACCTTCGGGCTTGTAGTTTGACTCGGATTCTGCTGCAACGTCATATTGTTTCGTCCATAACTCAATGCTCCGGACGAATTTGAAGGTGAATCCAATTGGGTTGGAAAGAGCACGAAATCTAGTTTCCAAGAAAAAAAGAATCACCCAATTAGGAGTCCGTATGAAAAAGTTGTTGGAGTTTTGAGTCAGGTATATCTGTGCAGTCCGAATCTGAATCCAGAACATGAGAGACTTGGACTCTATCTTCTCTTGGACCAAAAGTGACGTGAGAGGACTTTTCGAACAGAACCTAAACTTCTTCTTTTCCCTTATCTTCATATGTGGATTGTACAAATGTCCCATACACCTGCACTTAGACAAAACACGAAAGTGTGTGAAGTATTTTTGTTCTTGATAACATAAATAGATTATTGAATAGTTTGCATTAGAAATCACCTGACAAATATGCATGTATGCAATAGTTGTGTTGTTGCATGATCGACATCAAATCTGAATATGCAAGTTAAGGACAGTATTGTTTCAGAAATATTCTACATGTAAGTATATATCATCATGAGTTCAGTTCCAACATATACAGTTAGCTATTATATTAAAAAGGTCATATGGATCACTAAGCAAACTCTCAAAGAAGAAAGGATCAAACTAAACTTTTATTCATCTAAAGCAAAAGATCAAACTAAAATAAGTAAAAGCAAAAATATAGTGGGATGATACGATACCGGGGCACCTCCCCCAAGCTTGGCGGAAGCCAAGGGGAGTGCCCATACCCGATACACAGTTCTCCTTTGGTGGTGAAGAAGATGGTGGTAGTGATGACAATTTTGCCTTCAGCTTTTTCATATTGTAGTTGAGGAGAGCAATTTCCTCCTTTAAATCATCAACCTCCAACTGTAGCTTCAAGATCTTGTCACATAAATCTACTTTCCTTTTCTGTCGAAAACGAGAAGGAATAGATCAGTTATTAGACCGGTTAGCTCTCTTAGGGAGACTGGACTTCTTGAACTTTATGTGCATATCCCTAGGTTGAGGTAGAGAAACATCCTCCTCCTCAGAGCTTGAGTCATCGACCCTCATCAAGTGAGCATCCTCCTCATCATCCGTAGTTCAGCCATAAGGAGATAGATCCCCATAGGTCTTCGGGTCAGCAATGAGATGTGAGACATAGCTCTCACCATCGGAGTCTTGGGACGACATATTTTCAAAACTGCGCAAGAAACAGCAAGAAAAGAGAACATAGGATTTCTTCACGATACGGTTATCAACATGTTCGGGAAGTATATATAGATTTGTTATATTGGGGGACAAGCATACGGTAGAAAAATGGAGTACGGAAGGTGTCCCAGGTGGGCACAACCTACCTGGGCGCACAGGCAAGCCTGGCGCACCCTGGTGTCTTGTGCCTACCAGGGGACGCTTCCTGAAAGTTTCTTTATTTCCAAAATTCTTAAATATTCCAAAACTGACAAAAATTATTTTTGCGGATTTTTCGGAGTCGGTTTACTTAATGTATCACGTACCTCCTTATTTTCACGATTCTAGAGTGTTCCGAAAGGACTCTTTTATGTGTTTTTTCAGTGTCAAAATTTGGATAATATTACTTTCAACATTAATAGGCGTACCTGAGATATAATGCTTTATTCGTTGCCCATTGACAACCTTCGGGTTAGTACCTTCAAAATTATTTATTTTGATGGCTCCAGACCAATAAACCTCCTCGATGACATATGGGCCTTCCCATTTTGGGAGGAGTTTTCCTATAAAGGATCTGAAACGAGAGTTGTACAAAAGAACATATTCTCCGGCTTTAAACTCACGCTTTTGGATTCTTTTGTCATGCCATCTTTTAACTTTTTCTTAAAATAATTTTGCATTTTCATAAGCTTGGGTTCTCCATTCATCTAGAGAGCTAATATCAAATAACCTCTTTTCACCAGCAAGTTTGAAGTCATAATTGAGTTCTTTAATTGCCCAAAATGCTTTATGTTCTAACTCAAGAGGCAAATGACAAGCTTTTCCATAAACCATTTTATAAGGAGGCATACACATAGGATTTTTATATGTTGTTCTATAAGCCCAAAGTGCATCATCTAATTTATTAGACCAATTCTTCCTGGACCTATTGACAGTCTTTTGCAGAATTAATTTTATTTCTCTATTGCTAAGTTTAACTTGACCACTAGACCGAGGGTGATATGGTGATGCAATTCTATGGTTAACATCATACTTGGCAAGAATTTTACGGAAAGCACCACGAATAAAGTGTGAACCACCATTAGTCATTAAATATCTAGGTACTCCAAACCTTGGAAAAATAACTTCCTTAAGCATTTTAATAGATGTGTTGTAATCAGCACTACTGGTTGGAATAGTTTCTACCCATTTAGTAACATAATCAACAGCAACCAAAATATGTGTATACCCATTAGACGAAGGAAAAAGGTCCCATATAATCAAATCCCCAAACATCAAATGGTTCAACAACAAGTGGATAATTCATAGGCATTTGTTGACGCTTACCGATATTACCTATTCTTTGACATTCATCACAAGATAATACGAACTTACGGGCATCCTTGAAGAGAGTTGGCCAATAAAATCCAGATTGCAATACCTTGTGAGCAGTTCTATCTCCAGCATGATGCCCTTCATAAGCTTCGGAGTGAGATTTCCGTAGGATTTGTCCCAGTTCATGCTCAGGTACACAACATCTAATAATACCATCTACTCCTTCTTTATAAAGATGTGGGTCATCCTAAAAGTAGTGTCTTAAATCATATAAGAATTTTTCTTTTGTTGGTATGTAAAGCTAGGTGATAAATATTTAGCAAAAATGTAATTAGCATAATCAGCATACCAAAGAGTACTATGAGAAACATTTCTTGCAGCTAACTGTTCATCAGGAAAACTATCATCAATAGGTAGTGGGTCATCAAGCACATTTTCAAGCCTAGATAAATTATCAGCTACTGGGTTCTCAGCTCCTTTTCTACCAATGATATGTAAATCAAATTCTTGTAACAAAAGAACCCATCGAATAAGTCTAGGTTTAGCATCTTTCTTTTTCATAAGATATTTAATAGCAGCATGGTGATACGTCTCCAACGTATCTATAATTTTTGATTGTTCCATGCTATTATATTATCTGTTTTGGATGTTTAATGGGCTTTAATATGCTCTTTTATATTATTTTTATGACTAACCTATTAACCGGAGGCCCAGTGCCAGTTTTTTTGCCTATTTTAGAGTTTCACAGAAAAGGAATACCAAACGGATTCCAAACGGAATGAAACCTTCGCGATGATCTTTCTTGGACCAAAAGCAAACCAGAAGACTTGGAGTTGAAGTATGGATCTCCGTGAGGCAGCCACAAGGCAGGAGGGCACGCCCAGAGGGGTAGGCGCGCCACCCACCCTCGTGGGCCCCACGTAGCTCCACCGACGTACTTCTTCCACCTATATATACTCTTATACCCTAGATCGATCACAGAGTGCCACGGAACCACTTTTCCACCACCGCAACCTTCTGTACCCGTGAGAACTCATCTTGGGGCCTTTTCCGGCGATCTGTCGGAGGGGGAATTGATCACGGAGGGCTTCTACATCAACACCATAGCCTCTCCGATGATGCGTGAGTAGTTTACCACAAACCTTCGGGTCCATAGTTATTAGCTACATGGCTTCTTCTCTCTCTTTGATTCCCAATGCAAAGTTCTCCTCGATGTTCTTGGAGATCTATTCGATGTAATATTCTTTTGTGTTGTGTTTGCCGAGATCCGATGAATTGTGGGTTTATGAACAAGATTATCTATGAATATTATTTGGTTCTTCTCTGAATTCTTATATGCATGATTTGATATCTTTGCAAGTCTCTTCGAATTATCGGTTTAGTTTGGCCTACTAGATTGATCTTTCTTGCAATGGGAGAAGTGCTTAGCTTTGGGTTCAATCTTGCGGTGTCCTTTCCCAGTGACAGTAGGGGCAACAAGGCGCATATTGTATTGTTGCCATCGAGGATAAAAAGATGGGGTTTATATCATATTGTTTGAGTTTATTCCTCTACATCATGTCATCTTGCTTAAAGTGTTACTCTGTTCTTATGAACTTAATATTCTAGATGCATGCTGGATAGCGGTCGATGTGTGGAATAATAATAGTAGATGCAGCATCGTTTCGATCTACTTGACACAGACGTGATGCTTATATCCATGATCATTGTCTTAGATATCTATCTATCTATACCTACCTATAATAATTAGGCACTCCCTAATAATTCCCACGTTAATTAGAAAATACTAACCGTTCATCTGGTGGGACGGAATTATTATAGTGTAGATTGAGTCATATGTATTTGAGGAAAAAAATATATAATTTTGGATTGAAACTTAAAAAAAGGCTTCAAGGCCCACGATTGTTTCTCAGTTGTAAAAATAGAATCCACCTATAAAAAGATCAATCTCTATCTTATGCACAAAAGAAATATCTCCCTCAACTCCCGTACTACAGTTGCTTCCTAAATAGAACAATCTCTATATAGAACGTTAGGATCAATAGTGACCTACTCCCCGTTGATTCCTCCATCAAGCACGCATCCCTTCCTCACATCAACACAACTCCCCGTGTCCTTGCAGCTGCCGTCCGCCTCATCTATCATCGCGCATCTCCTCCATCGTGCATGGTCACGCCTTCATCTTTTCCTCTCGGGCATTCTCCCGGTGTCAGCGATCCTGCATGCATGCCTCTACTTGTCCGCTAAAAGACTAAGCGCCCTCTGCCTCTCCAACTCGCGCCTATCACCATCGAGGACGGCGTGAACGGTGGAGTCGTGCATGTGTCGGGGCACTGCCTCGTGGAGCTGCTGCAGGCCTGCCACGGGTCAGGCGTCGAGCAGCACACATGGCTCCACAATGGCTATAGTGAGTGCGGACGCCCAGATCTGTGCCGCAGAGGTGGCTGCCCAAGGACCAGATCAGCCGCAAGGATCTGAACATTCTCTTTATTAGATGGACCCAAAAAGTACAGCTGGCCGTGAAGGTATGAGATTTACTAGCATGTTACTAACTGCGCTGGACGGGGGTTTGCATATGGCACTTGAAATTAACGTGATTGATTTGTGAAATTTACAGTATTGTTATTGTTGTACAGTAGTGGTAGAATTGCAGTGTTCTGTTCATGGATTTGAGGTTCAGAGTTGCATACTGCAGCCAATACACATGGGAGTGTTATGCCCTGAAAGTTGTATTATGTGTCCTGCAACTTTATTTGTTTTGGTATAGAACTAAAAACAGTGGCTGGTTGTATTTTGGGAAACATTGCAGCAATAAAGAAACGAATTTGTGACAAATGTTAGTTGTGCCACGAATGATTGCTGAGTTCCAGTACCATGGGAGGCAGTTAGTTTATAATCGGTTACACGATGTGGTCGCTAGATTTGGAGTATTATTATAGAATGAGAAATTTCTCATGATTGGTCTTCCATGCAGGGCGAGGAGGATCGATCGGTGCGTCACTGTCTCTAAACTTTTTTGAATGGCGTTCTTTGTCGCAGGAGACGGGAACATCACTGTGACCTAAAGCTATGACATGAGCATGCATGTGCCTTGCAACAAACTGCACCTAGACTCCTATGAGGTTAAAATCAACCCAAAGGTACTCCTTTCAGCAGAACATGAATCGTATGCAAAGTCACCCTTTCCTTTTCACTTATCCTCTGTTTGAGGCAATGGTAACAACAAGAAGATAATTTCCTATATCGTTGTTAATTCTCTTTACCATACTCTAGCGATTTATAACTGAAAAGGGATAAAATAATATTACAAATCATGCAGTATATCCTTGGAGGTAATATTAAATTAATCAATGGCCTCAATAAAAATACCATGCATTTGACATACACACTCAAAGGACCAATAGTTGATGATATGTAGAGCTTTTTTCTTAGATGCCATATGCAAATTTATATATTGCCATATATGATTCTTATAGAATAACACTGCAAGTGTGCGTTGGTGGACAGCGAGAACATATTATTGTTGCACGCAATTTCTGAACAATATTAGCATGCAGTGCCTTAAAATCAAGATGTGAAGAAAATCGATCACATGAAGAGCTGCTAATCGATATTATTGATGGGTATCTGGGGGAATAATAAAGTGCCAAGAAGGATGTGTCGTAAGAACTAATCCATATGACCTATTCTTCTGGCTAATATAATAGACAACTGTATTTGTTGGAATTTAGATCGTGCTGCTATTTACATGTAGCATATTTCTGAAACAGTACTGTCCTTGACTTCATATTTAGATTTAATGTATATTATGCAACACCACCTATCTGGATCTTGATTAGTAGCTTTTTTATTAGATGTTATATGCAAATTCGTATTTCCATATATGATTCTTATAGACTGTACTACTGCAACTCTGCATTGTTGGACAGTGAGAACATAATATTGTCGCATGAAATTGCTGAACAATATAAGCATGCAATGCCCTAGAATCAAGATGTGAAGAAAATCTATCGGTGGAGATCTACGGATCAATATTATTGATGGGTATCTAGGGAATGATAAAGTGCTAATAATAGATTTCATGTTTCCTAAGTAAGAACTGATCCATATGACCTAATCTTTTTATCAATATAATAGAAAATTGTATTTGTTGAAATTTAAGTATTTAACTGACGATGATATGTACTTACATGTAGAATATTTCTGAAACAGTACTGTCCTTGACTTCATATTCGGACCCTGGAATCAAGACGAGAAGAAAATCTAACTGGTGAAGATCTACAACTCGACATTATTGAAGGGTATCTGGGGAATGATAATGCGCCAAGAATGGTGTTAATGTTCCCAAGGAAGAATTGATCCATATGACCTTTTTAATATAATAGCTTACTGTATATGTTGGAACTGAACTCATGATGATATATACTTACATGTAGAATATTTCTGAAACAGTACTGTCCTTAACTTGCATATTCAGATTTGATGTCTATTATGCAACAACACCTGTCTGGATCTTGATATATGTGACCAAACCAGGAAACAATAGAGCACTCTCAACTTTTAGCTCGGATTGCTCCACTGATGGATAAGTGTACAAAACTTAATATGTGTATTTCCATGGAAGTGCTTGCTGAACAAATCAAAATAAATCTTGGATATGATGTTTCCTCTGTAGTTTCTTATCTTCTTGCTGTTACCATAGCATCGATGCATAAAAAATGTTGATTTCTTTATAACTTTTAGTACATGTATAGTGAATGGAAGCAATAGGAATTTGAGAGGAACTGGTGAACTATCTATTCATTACCTTTTATTAGGTAAAACTGTATCTTCTCAAATAGCATTATTTCCAACGGCAAGTGTATTTTGGTATATCTATACACGGAAAGGATGTTATGCGATTCAGCTTTCCATTTTTCATAAGGCCTTACTGCAAAAAGAACCAACTAAAATGCTTTAGTCCTAACATTTTATCCATCAAACTTTGTTTATATGGTTACTATTTTTATTATTTCAACAACTCGTAGTGAAGTTAAGACGAGCCTTGGAACATTGGTTGTTGATAGCTTAGTCTTTCTGGATAATCCTCTATCTGTATAGCATTACAAGAAACATCCACTGAGCCATGAGAGTCTTTCTAGATGCTACTCTATCAACATACTCTTACAAGAAACAACCAATGAGTTATGGTATATATTTCCATTATCAATATAACTACCTTTTCTGCTTCTGAATATTTAGCTTCCAAAATGACTTTACATAATATGTTAGATTCTATGCCTATAATTTTAATTTTTCACTCTTAATTTTGGCAACAGTGTGATACTCTATGTAGTTCCTCAAGATATTGTTCTTTCTTAGGAGGAATCAAGGATTAAATTTACTGGAATAATCTATTGAAGGATATTACATAATAAATCCATGTGAGATGAAAAAAAATGTATTGACATTTATATTTTCAATATAGTATAATGTGCACTTGCTCATACTTTTCAATAAAACCACTACTTTGGTTGGAAAGAAGAAACTCCCCATTTCCTTCCAATTTAGGACCGCACTACGGGATATACATAACACATCTGTTTGATTCGTGGTACAAATTTGCAAGTGCAGTAGCTTAACTGTCACTAATATATTAAATATTGCTCTAAGTCTCTTATGTCACATGAATGAACATTATTACAAAAATTCCTTCTAAATATAGTAGTAAATGGTAAGTTGTTATGTCACCTATAATGACCAGTAACATAGTTTCTAAAATGTACAACCGTGGGTATAATCAAACGTATATCCTTTATATGTCATCTAACTTAACTTGAAACATCGCATTTATTTCTTGAACGCCTATCTGAATGTGTTTTTTTAATAAAATGCAGTCTTCAGAATTGGTTGGCGGAGAAGACTCATTTTATTTTTTGAGGAATTACCATGAAAAATTATGAGTAAAGAATTTACATATGAATTGTCTAACCAGTATGCGGCCAGAAAACAATGAATTGAAATATCTTTGTATCCTTTGGCACCCATGCAGAACTATTATATTGGTTGGTGATAATAATTTCCATGAGCATAGACCAATGTGATAGTGAATTGGTAATACTTCTACTTCTTTCACATAAAACTAGCTCGTGCAACGCACGGGTTGACGACTAGTCTTCATAACTATGCACTTTTCTATCAATTGCCCGGCAGTAATTCGTTCACCCACCATAATATATGCTATCTTGAGAGAAGCCACTAGTGAAACCTATGACCCCCGGGTCTCTTTCTTATTATATTGCATCTCTTTTATTTACATCGCATCCCGTTTACTATTTTGCAATCTTTACTTTCCAATCTATAAAACAAAAATACCAAAAATATTTACTTTACTATCTCTATCAGATCTCACTTTTGCGAGTGGCCGTGAAGGGATTGACAACCCCTTTATAGTGTTGGTTGCAAGATTCTTGATTGTTTGTGCAGGTACTAGGTGACTTATGTATTGTCTCCTACTGGATTGATACCTTGGTTCTCAAAAACCAAGGGAAATACTTATGCTACTTTGTTGCATCACCCTATCCTCTTCAAGGGAAAACCAACGCATGCTCAAGAGGTAGCAAGAAGGATTTCTGGCGCCGTTGCCGGGGAGATCTACGCCAAGTCAAGGCATACCAAGTACCCTTCATAAACTCTTCTCCCTCGCATTACATTATTTGCCATTTGCCTCTCGTTTTGCTCTCCCCCACTTCACCTTTGCCATTTTATTCGCCCCTCTTTAGTTCGTCCCTTTTCGCTTACCTCTGGTGTGTTCGTTCTTAGTGCGGTTTATTGCCATCATGTCTGAAACTAGGGAGGTTATCATTGAAAAGGATAATAGTAACGATGGGGGAAATTTTGATGCTTTTGATAATCCCCATGAAGAACCTATACACTAAAAAGCTTCGGATTGGTAGTGGTAATATTATTGGAAAATGAGTTATTCAAGATTTCTTTACTTGTGCCGGTGCTTTGCCCACTATGGGTGGGTCTATTCTTCATAGAACTAGTAGTCTTGCGGATGCTATATCTTTGCTTGTGGTTGAACTTGAAAGACAATTTATCCACATGCAGCCTTGCATAGAAAGGATTTTTTTAGAATTTTCCAATATTGAGCATTCCTCTGTTAAGCGAGCAGCTACCATCTTTTTAGCACATGAGTGTTGGCCGTCCTCCCATAGAAGCAATCCTTTTTAATCAAGAAGACTTAATGCGTTTACGATCTTTAGATCATGTTGCTTATAATGAAAACCTTAGAAAAAGGGTTCCTATCGATGTTCCAGTTGATAGGATTTCTGAACTCAATGATAATTTTGCTATTCAGAACATTGGGTTAGGTTTCTCTCTTGAACAAAGGGTCATGACTTTTTGTCAAAAGAATGCTTATAATGATGAATTGGATGTGCAATATGAGGGGCCAAAGGAGGAACCAATACCTCCCGAGCTTGATCTTGGAGACTTTTGTCCCATTAAATTAAACCCTTTTGATTACTTTTGCCTGCCACAAAGAAAACTTGCTGCTAAACGTAGGGAGTATGAGATGAGTTTTTGCGATTTGCCCTATTATTATTATGGCAATACCTAGATCTATTCTTGTTTTTATGCCTAGCTAGGGGCTTTAAATGATAGCGCTTGTTGGGAGGCAACCCAATTTTATTTTTGTTCTTTAATTTTTGTTCATGTTTAGTAATAAATAATTTATCTAGCTTTTGTTATGATTGTGTCTTTTATGTCTTAATTAGTGTTTGTGCCAAGTAAAGCCTTTCGAATCTTCTTGGGTGATCGTTGTTTGATCTTCTTGATAAAAACAGAAAGTATGTGCTCACGAAAATAATTCTCATTTTTTACTAGAGAGCGATAAAATACCAATTCCAACTGTCATAGATCAATATACAAATTATCCGGGTCGTCCTAATATTTTAGAATTTTTGGAGTTACAGAAGTATCCGAAACCTCCAGCTTGCTACAGACTGTTCTGTTTTTGACAGATTCTGTTTTTCACGTGTTGTTTGCTTATTTTGATGCATCTATGGCTAGTATCGGGGGGTATGAACCATAGAGAAGTTGGAATACAGTAGGTTTAACAACAATATAAATAAATAATGAGTTCATTACAGTACCTTAAAGTGGTGGTTTATTTTCTTATACTAACGGAGCTCATGAGATTTTCTGTTTAGTTTTGTGTTGTGAAGTTTTCAAGTTTTTGGGTAAAGATTTGATGGATTTTGGAATAAGGAGTGGCAAGAGCCTAAGCTTGGGGATGTCCATGGCACCCCAAGGTAAAATTCAAGGACAACCAAAAGCCTAAATTTGGGGATGCCCCGGAAGGCATCCCCTCTTTCGTCTTCGTCTATCGGTAAATTTACTTGAGACTATATTTTTATTCACCACATGATATATATTTTTCTTGGAGCGTCTTGTATGATATGAGTCTTTGCCTTTTAGTTTATCACAATCATCCTTGTTTTACACACCTTTTGGGAGGTACACGCATGAATCGGAATTTATTAGAATACTCTATGTGCTTCACTTATATCTTTTGAGCTAGATAATTTTGCTCTAGTGCTTCACTTATATCTTTTTAGAGCACGGTGGTGGTTTTATTTTATAGAAATTATTGATCTCTCATGCTTCACTTATATTATTTTGAGAGTCTTTTAAAACAGCATGGTAATTTTCTTTGGCTATAAAATTAGTCCTAATATGATGGGCATCCAAGATGGATATAATAAAAACTTTCATATAAAGTGCATTGAATACTATGAGAAGTCTGATTCCTTATGATTGTTTTGAGATATGAAGATGGTGATATTAGAGTCATGCTAGTTGAGTAGTTGTGAATTTGAGAGATACTTGTGTTAAAGTTTGTGATTCCCGTAGCATGCACGTATGGTGAACCGTTATGTGATGAAGTCGGAGCATGGTTTATTTATTGATTGTCTTCCTTATGAGTGGCGGTCGGGGACGAGCGATGGTCTTTTCCTACCAATCTATCCTCCTAGGAGCATGCGCATAGTACTTCATTTCGATAACTAATAGATTTTTTGCAATAAGTATGTGAGTTCTTTATGACTAATGTTGAGTCCATGGATTAAACACACTCTCACCCTTCCACCATTGCTAGCCTCTCTAGTATCGCGCAACTTTCGCCGGTACCATAAACCCACCATATACCTTCCTCAAAACAGCCACTATACCTACCTATTATGGCATTTCCATAGCCATTCCGAGATATATTGCCATGCAACTTTCCACCGTTTCGTTTATTATGACACGCTCCATCATTACCATAGTGCTTTGCATGATCATGTAGTTGACATCGTATTTGTGGCAAAGTCACCTTCATAATTCTCTCATACATGTCACTCTTGATTCATTGCACATCCTGGTACACCGCCGGAGGCATTCACAGAGTCATATTTTGTTCTAAGTATCGAGTTGTAAGTAAATAAAAGTGTGATGATCATCATTATTAGAGTATTGTCCCAGTGAGGAAAGGATGATGGAGACTATGATTCCCCCACAAGTCGGGATGAGACTTCAGACGAAAAAGAAGAGAAAAAAAAAGAGGCCATAAAAAGGAGAAAAGGCCCAAATAAAAAAATGAGAGAAAAAGAGAGAAGGGGCAATGCTACTATCCTTTTTCCACACTTGTGCTTCAAAAATAGCACCATCATATTCATGATAGAAAGTCTCCTATTTTTCACTTTCATATATTAGTTGGAATTTTTCATTATAGAACTTGGCTTGTATATTCCAATGATGGGCTTCCTCAAAATGCCCTAGGTCTTCGTGAGCAAGCGAGTTGGATGCACACCCACTTAGTTTCTTTTTGAGCTTTCATACACTTATAGCTCTAGTGCATCCGTTGCATGGCAATCCCTACTCACTCACATTGATATCTATTGATGGGCATCTCCATAGCCCATTGATATGCCTAGTTGATGTGAGACTATCTTCTCCTTTTTGTCTTCTCAACAACCATCATTCTATTCCATCTATAGTGCTATGTCCATGGCTCACACTCATGTATTGCGTGAAGATTCAAAAAGTTTGAGAACATCAAAAGTATGAAACAATTGCTTGACGTGTCATTGGGGTTGTGCATGATCAAATATTTTGTGTGATGAAGATAGAGCATAGCCAGACTATATGATTTTGTAGGGATAGCTTTCTTTGGCCATGTTATTTTGAGAAGACATGATTACTTTGTTAGTATGCTTGAAGTATTATTATTTTTATGTCAATATTAAACTTTTGTCTTGAATCTTTCAGATCTGAACATTCATGCCACAATAAAGAAAATTACATTGATAATTATGTTAGGTAGCATTCCACATCAAAAATTCTGTTTTTATCATTTACCTACTCGAGGACGAGCATGAATTAAGCTTGGGGATGCTTGATACATCTCCAACGTATCTATAATTTTTGATTGCTCCATGCTATTATATTATCTGTTTTGGATGTTTAATAGACTTTAATATGCTCTTTTATATTATTTTTGGGACTAACCTATTAATCGGAGGCCCAGTGCCAGTTTATGTTTTTTTACCTATTTTAGAGTTTTGCGGAAAAGGAATACCAAACGGAATCCAAATGAAATGAAACCTTCGCGATGATCTTTCTTGGACCAAAAGCAAACCAGAAGACTTGGAGTTGAAGTCTGGAACTCCGTGAGGCAGCCACGAGGCAGGAGGGCGCGCCTAGGGGGGGTACGAACGCCCCCACCCTCGTGAGCCTCACGTAGCTCCACCGACGTACTTATTTTGCCTACCTATACTCTTATACCCTAGAACGATCACAGAGAGCCACAAAACCACTTTTCCACCGCCGCAACCTTCTGTACCCGTGAGATCCCATCTTGGGGCCTTTTCCGGCGATCTGCCAGAGGGGGAATCGATCACGGAGGGCTTCTACATCAACACCATAGCCTCTTCGATGAAGAGTGAGCAGTTTACCACAGACCTTCGGGTCCATAGTTATTAGCTAGATGGATTCTTCTCTCTCTTTGATTCTCAATACAAAGTTCTCCTAGATGTTCTTGGAGATCTATTCGATGTAATACTCTTTTTGCGGTGTGTTTGCCAAGATACGATGAATTGTGGGTTTATGAACAAGATTATGTATGAATATTATTTGGTTCTTCTTTGAATTCTTATATTCATGATTTGATATCTTTGCAAGTCTCTTCGAATTATCAGTTTAGTTTGGCGTACTAGATTGATCTTTCTTGCAATGGGAGAAGTGCTTAGCTTTGAGTTCAATCTTGTGGTGCTCTTTCCCAGTGACAGTAGGGGCAGAAAGGCATGTATTGCATTGTTGCCATCGAGGATAAAAAGATGGGGTTTATATCATATTGTTTGAGTTTATCCCTCTAAATCATGTCATCTTGCTTAAAGTGTTACTCTGTTCTTATGAACTTAATACTCTAGATGCATGCTGGATAGCGGTCAATGTGTGGAGTAATAGTAGTAGATGCAGAATTGTTTCGATCTACTTGACACGGACGTGATGCCTATATTCATGATCATTGCCTTAGATATCTTCATAACTATGCACTTTTCTATCAATTGCTCGGCAGTAATTTGTTCACCCACCGTAATATATGCTGTCTTGAGAGAGGCCACTAGTGAAACCTATGCCCCCGGGTCTCTTTCTTATTATATTGCATCTCTTTTATTTACATCACATCCCATTTACTATTTTGCAATCTTTACTTTCCAATCTATACAACAAAAATATCAAAAATATTTACTTTACTATCTCTATCAGATCTCACTTTTGTGAGTGGCCGTGAAGGGATTGACAACCCCTTTATCGCGTTGGTTGCAAGGTTCTTGATTGTTTGTGCAGGTACTAGGTGACTTGTGCGTTGTCTCCTACTGGATTGATACCTTGGTTTAAAAAAACTGGGGGAAATACTTACGCTACTTTGCTGCATCACCCTTTCATCTTCAAGGGAGAACCAATGCATGTTCAAGAGGTAGCACATGGTCTGTGTGAACAGTTACTTTGGAATCAACAATGTAAGGTCTAAATTTATCACAAGGAAACACAACTGCTAAGAATTCTTTTTTAGTAGTAGCATAATTTCATTGAGCACTGTCTAGAGTTTTACTAGCATAACGAATTACATTAAGTTTTTTATCAACTCTTTGTCCTAGAGAAGCACCAACAGCATAATCACTTACACATAATTTCAAAAGGCAAATTCCAATCAGGTGGTTGAATAATAGGTGCAGAAATTAAAGCTTTCTTAAGTGTCTCAAAGGCTTCTAAAAAATCATCATCAAAAACAAAAGGAATATCCTTCTGCAAGAGACTAGTAAGAGGCCTAGAAATTTTTGAAAAGTCTTTGATAAATCTCCTATAGAAACCAGCATGACCTAAGAAACTACAAATACCTTTTATATCTTTAGGACATTGCATTTTCTTAATTGCATCAACCATAGCTTTGTCCACTTCAATATCTCTTTCAGAAATTTTACGACCCAAGACAATGCCTTCATTAACCATTAAGTGGCACTTCTCCCAATTCAAGACAAGATTTGTTTGTTCACATCTCTGCAAAACTCGATCAAGATTGCTTAAACAATCATCAAAAGACTTCCCATAAATAGAAAAGTCATCCATGAAAATCTCAACAATATTTTCACAAAAGTCGGAGAATATAGCAGTGATACATCTTTGAAAGGTAGCAGGTGCATTACATAAATCAGAAGGCATACGTCTATAAGCATAGGTTCCAAAGGGACAAGTAAAAGTGGTCTTTTCTTGATCAGGTTGAGAAACAGGTATTTGTGAAAAGCTAGAATATCCATCAAGGAAGCAAAAGTGTGTGTGCTTAGATAATCTTTCAAGCATGTGATCAATAAAAGGCAAAGGGTAATGATCTTTTCTAGTTGCTTTGTTTAATTTTCTAGAATCTATTACCATTCTATAGCCTGTAACAATTCTTTGTGGAATAAGTTCATTCTTATCATTAGGAACAACAATTATACCTCCTTTCTTAGGAACACAATGAACAGGACTGGCCCATCTACTATCAGCTATAGGATAGACTATACTTGCTTCCAGAAGTTTTTAATATTTCCGTTCTTACCACTTCTTTCATCTTCGGATTTAACCAACATTGGTGATCAACAACGGGTTTAGCATCAGGTTCCATATTAATTTTGTGCTGACATAGAGTGGGACTAATGCCCTTTAAATCATCAAGAGTATATCCAATAGCAGCTCAGTGCTTCCTCAGAACTTTCAATAATCTTTCTTCTTCATGTTCTGAAAGGTTAGCACTAATAATAACAGGATATATTTTCTTTTCATCAAGATAAGCATATTTCAAAGTGTCTGGCAATTGTTTTAATTCAAACACAGGGTCAACTTTATGTGACAGCCTGGGTTTTTGCCCCTTCTTATTTGCTTGATTTTTCATATGATTTTTTTTGAAACTTGGGGTCTTTGAATCTTTTCATATGGACTTCAACACTTGGGCATCCTTGGCTTTCACCCAAGTGCTTCACTCCCCTCCTAAATCATTATTTCACTTCTGACCCACCCCAAACATAATCTTTGGAATATTTTCTTAAAAGAAAAATATTCATTTTCTCTCTAAAACCCTAAGCCAGATCTGTTTGATTCAAAGCAACCCCAATTTTTATGGCGCAGAAAAATCTAAGATAATTCACAAATATTCTGTGAACCATAGTGCACCTTCCTGAGCAAAAATATTTCATCACTTTTTGGAATATTTTTGCTACAGAAAATCTTTTCTATTCTGGACAAAAATGGTGGTTTCTACAGCAAGTACCATTTTACTTGCTCCATTTGACCTGAAATTTCTTGTGCATCTTTACCTTAGTAACTTATCACTAGCCTCCAAAGCACATCTTCAAACTCCAAGCCATTTGACCACAGTAACATCACAAAGTTACTGACCAGAAACTTACTTGGTGTGTGAAAACTTCTCTACTGCACCTGGATCCAAGCCAAATCATGGTAACACTCAAAACTACCATGCACCACACGCCAGACATTGAGTTTGTGCTTAGATCGACCTGATGTCATAGTTCACGCGGTGACCGCGTTCGTCTAGGCGTGCTGGCATGCAGCCAACGCGCTCTGTGACGCGCCCAAGCCTATGTTGCTCGTGTGCTCGCTTCCCTGCCTGCCCAACCATGCCAAACCTCGCCACCATCATCGTCCCAATGCTCTTAACTCCTCCCCGGCACTCGCCGACACCGGAGCTCGCTGTAGCGAGCACGAGCAAGGTCCGGCCAGCCCAACAGTGCGAAGCGCACTGTGCTCGTCGCCACCCTCTTGATCATGTGCTCGTCTCCGCCCGCCCACAGTGGCCGCGTGACCTCCATCACCTTCTCCCCCTCTCACTTACGTCACTCGTCACTAGGCGCCATGGACAGGTGTCCACCGGCAGAGCCCGAAGCACCCTCGCCGCTCGCCTATATATAGAGCCCTCCCCAGCCTCCTCGATCACCAACCAACACTCACACACACCCCATGATCAAGTAGGAAGCCGGAGCCCGGCCAGGCAGGCCTCGGTCCGCCGTCCCCGAGCTTGAGCTCGCCAGCGATCCCCTCTTGTCATCGCGGTAGCTCCACCCCCTCCCAGGCCTGGGCGACCCCTCCAGGGCCTCCGCCTATCTCCGGTGAGGCCGTCTCACCCGCTTGGAGCCCCTAGAGTGGCCTCTGCTCGCCGTCTTCCTCAACTCCAGCGACCTCCATGTGCTACCTCTGCTTGCGAGGTTGATTCCGACACCGTCCGACCACCCTTGCTACGCTATGGGTACGGGCAGGTGCGCCTCAACCCCCTCTTGCCATCCCTCCCTCTCGTTTGGGCTAAGGAGCCCTCGTCGCCGGCGAGAGCTCCGGCGAAGCCGCGACCCCCTCTGTTTCCCTCTCCCTTTTCCCCCACCTGACTAGCGGGGCCCGCTAGTCAGACACTCAGTACGCGCGTGAAACGGTACGAGTGGTGGTGCCCCTGGGCTTTATGCCTTCGACGTCACCCACCCCCCATTCTATTTCAAATTCATTTGAATTTACAGAACACTTCAAACAGTCATAACTCTTCAACCATAAGTCTAAATGAATTGATTCTTTTTGCATTGTGTTCATTGATAAGAAATCTAGCAGCTCACCGAAGATGAGATTTTTCTGAGCTGTCTAGAATTTCTAGTGGTTTTCAGAAGTGTTCTTGATATTTTCTTTTTGTGTTTAAAACTATTTTCAGAAGGTGAAGCTTGTCTTGAGGATCACCAGGAGGCTTGCGAACCTCATCTGCACTAAGGCAAGCCATAACAACATTTTCATGGTGCCATTTTAATATTTGTGATTTTCTTACTTGAATGAAAGGATTAATCCATGCACTTAAATGATTATGGAGTTATTTATATTCTGTTAAATATTGGTTAGTTGTTATGCTTGAGTTACATAATGGTTGAAACTAGTTTAGTGGATAAAGCAAGTTATGATTTATTTGAGGTGATGTTAGAAATAATTTTGTTATGTATGTTAGTAATTATTTAAAGCTATGTTTTTGCCCTCTTAGATTGATAAAAAGTTGTTAGAAAATGTTCTGTTAAATACTTGTTTAATCATATTATTTGTCATACAAAATGTTTGAACCCAACTTAGTGATAAAGAAAGTAAGAGTTGTTGATAATGAAATCTTTTTGACAAGCATGTGAGAAATTTATCAAGGTTACTTTCTTGCGTAAGAAGTTAATAAAACTTGTCGCAAAATATTTTGGTTAAGTTGTGAGTCATTTGAGCAAGTAGAGTAAATTGAGTTGTTGACGATATGCTTGGTGTGTATAAGGATGACATTGGTCATTTTTATCATTATATGATGCATGTGTTATTTTGCATTTCATGGCATGCTATGACACCGGTCATTTTTTTAAGTTAAACCTGAATATAACTCAACTTGAATATACCGTTGACTGGGTCATGGTGCCGCTGAATTGAGTTTCTTTCCAGTGCAACCACATTTGCCTTTGTGGGAAGGCCTTGATTCGGTCCATTGACACGGCCTTTGGTCGGTGCCTCCATCTAGGGAAGGTTATGTCGTGCTAGCCCTGGCCCGGTGAGCAGACATAATCTTGTGTGCTCGTTGATGATATTATGGTACCGAGTCCCCGTGTGGGAGTGTCCCCTAGTGGGAGTGTTTTGACCACAACGGTGGTCGGGGTATCTTTGGTAGACACGGGGCCACCCAGGACCAGCCTGTTGGGGGATTTGGGTCGGAGTGGCCGGGAGAGTGCTGTGGCAATGGAGGGGTTTTGTCGGAATGCTATTGTTCCACCCGAATGGGAGTGCAAGGCCATGGGTTCCGTGGTGTGGGTACAGTGTGCTACCTCTGCAGAGGGTGTAATCTATCGATAGCCGAGTCCACGGTTACAGACACCTCGTAGTAGGTCCCACCATGAGTCAACATTTAATAAAAATTGCACACTAAGCGATGAACTTTGCATTGTTGATGGATGGCAGAAAGGCCATCGAGGCATTTGGGACCAAATGATGGTCCTGGTTGTGATCGCCGTAAGGATCACGAGTTGTTCTTGAGAAAGACCACTTTGGTGGTGTATTCTAACCACTTTGGTGGCGTGTTTGTGATCTGACCACTTTGGTGGTGTGTTTGTGATCCAGAGATGATCACGGTTGGTAAGCTGTCTCGAGGGACGTTCGAGCATGATCACAGCATGTTGGCATATAGGGTTGCATTTTTAATAATTGGTTAAATATCATGATATTGTTTGTCATTATGACGATGCCTGTTGTGAGCTTGCAAGTACATCCAATGTACTGACCTGGTGTGTCATGCAAGATTTCCGGAAAGTATCATTGGAGGAGAGCGCTGTCCGAGTCTAGATCGTGTCCACATCGGTGTCCCTGTGATATGGAGCTTCTGCCACGACGTTATTCCGCTCCCACGATGTTATTCCGATCGAGGCCCATTTATGTTCACTAAATAATGTACATATTGTTCAGCCGTACCGAGTGTGCCGCTTGGCCTCGATAGCTGTTGTAATGTAACTCTGTTCCGCTAGCATCAATAAAGCGGTTGTTATTCTGTACCAAGATGTTGTGCATTGCCAGAAGACATGGTCTCTGGGCTGGCAATGTATGGTAAACTGGTCGCTCTGAGCCGGGGTGCCACAACGCTTGGTATCAGAGCCGCGCTGACTGTAGGCCACGCCAGGCTACGACGCGCTAGATACGAGTTTTTTTAGTTGAGTGCCAGTAGTAATTTGTGATGATTATTGAGTTGCATGCATTAGGTTTATATATATATATATATATATATATATATATATATATATATATATATATATATATATATATTATGCTAACCTGCTAATGGTTGTGGGTGTAGATGGCTCCGGTGCCGTATCCGTGCCAGTTGCAGCTGATTCCGTACACGTCACCGCACCTCCTTCGCAACATGTGGCGTCGGCTGTATCCTCTCGGAGACGACCCAGTCTATCGTGTGTACCGGGAGCATCTAGCTGATTCAGTATATGAGTATCACGCAGTGGTCACTCTACGCACTAGCTCCGATTCCAACTCTTACACTCGCACTTCTTGGAGCAGTTATGCCTCCACCGCTTCTCGGGCTGTCCAGTTTCCTGCATTCGAGGTCCTTGTTGAGCTTCGTTACAACGAGGTCCGAATGCAGAACCACCTAGGTTTTTACTACTACCATCTCTGCACGACAACGATCGTGTCCGTTTCCCTCTCATTGATCCGGAGTCTGATAGCGTTGCTAGCCACCTTGCTCATTATATCATGGCTAGCTATCTCATGATCCACGAGCTGTCTCGAGAGCTGACTCGTACTCGTACTGCTTTAGCCACTACTTTGGTCACTGCTAGATCCGCCACTACTCTGTCTTCACTGGGATTTACCCCTTATGTCCCAGTCAGTTCTAGCTCCCCTATTTCACCGGTTACTCCCCCGAGTAGCACGGGCGTCTCAGCCGCGAACCCTCTCAGTACTTCTGCCGAGTGGGTCTCACTTATCGCTACCCCTGTAGCCCCGATGCTTCATCCTACCCCTGCCCCTGAGGGAGAGCCCTCGAGGCAGCGCCGTCGTGTTACCTTTAATCCGGAGGTTTCCGTTAACCACGTCAGTTCGGGATCCGAGACCACTTCAGGGGAGGACGCCGCAGCACCAGCAGAGCAGTAGTATCTTTGAGTATTCGCAGCTGTCTGGTTGATGTATGGATGTAGTCATGATGTTTCGTTGCCTGTACGAGAGTAGTGAACTAGTCATGTTGTTTACTTTTCATGTATGAGTCTATGTATAATTATGTTGAGACTTTATTCGCCGTATATTTTGCTTTTTCTGCTTTCTTCCGGGATTTGTCGCTGGCTTTTCCCCACTTTTATTTTTGGGTGTTTCTCATCTCGATTGTGTTATCTTCGGAAAAATTCACAATGGAATGACGCGGGGAGGCAGCAGTAGCAATGTTCGTGAGGGAACTCCTGTTCATCGTTCTGCATGACAGGCAGGACATTCTCCCGAGCCGTACGTTCAGCCACCACCTCCACCACCTGATCCTCCCTCCACCGAGCAAATTCTGCGCATGTTTGAAGAGAAAAGAAACAATGATCTGATTGAAATATTGAGAAGTGTTCAAGCTATGGTTGGACAGAATGGAAATCAGAATGGTCATCATTCAAAGCTGTCCGATTTTCAGAGGACCAATCCACCCAGTTTTAGTCGGGCTGTTGACCCGTTGGATGCCGACGATTGGTTGCGTACCATGGAGAAAAAGCTTGAGATTGCCCGTACTGAAGGAAATGATAATGTTCCATTTGTAACTCATTACCTTGAAGGCGCAACTGCCATATGGTGGGAAAATGCCAAGGCCATGTGGCCGAGTGATGAGGAAATCACCTGGGAGAAATTTAAGGATAAGTTCCGAAAATACCACATCCCTACTAGAGTTATGAAGACCAAGCAGCGTGAATTTCTCGCACTCGTCTGAATATCTGCAAAAATTCAATCATTTGGCCCGTTACTCTCTATATGACGTGGCCACCGAAGAAAGTAAGATTGACAGATTTCTTGGAGGTTTAAATCCGCAACTTCGGTGTGCTCTCAGTATGTTTGATTTCACGGATTTCCAAACTCTGGTGGACAAGGCGTTCATTGCTGAACGGGAGCTCAAGTTGATATCCGATAATAGGCCTGCTAATGACAAAAAGCGCAAGTTTGAGTCAAAGAAGGATGGGCCACCTGTGCAAAAGGCTCGTACCTGGCAGCAGACTCAGATGGAATACAGGCAAAATTGGCAACATAATGTTAACAAGACCACCACCCAAGTCAAGAATATTGTGACCAATCCAATGCATGAGGAGCGTCAGCGCAATAATGCTTGTTTCATTTGCGGACAGCACGGACATTATGCAAAGCAGTGCCCCAAGAACAACAAGACGAATGCCCTAAGCCGGCCGCAAGTCAATTTTATGGAGTCACGGTCAAACCGGCAAAACTTCACCGGGCACGTGCATCATATCTCCGCCGATGAAGCCCAAGAAAAGCCAGAAGTCGTCATTGGTATGTTTTCTTTTAATGACATACCTGCCATAATTTTATTTGACTCTGGGGCTTCCCATTCTTTTATTTCTCGGAGTTTTGCCGCCCAAAACAATTTTCCTTGCACACTTTTGGGCAAAAATATGCTGGTACAAACCCCGGGATCTATAATCAAGAGCAATCTGGTCTGCCGTGATCTGGAGATCAATATCAACGAGGTCTGTTTTCCAACATCTCTGATAATCATTGAGTCTGAAAAGTTGGATATTATATTGGGTGCGAATTGGTTGACCAAATATCAAGTTTGCATAAACTGCGCAACCCGAGAAGTCAATCTGACCAGTCTGGATGGGCAGCTCATCAAATTCTATGCTCGCAAGAATATACCCAAGCCAGAATTAGTGTGCACTTCTGTGGTTGAATTGGAATTTATTCCTGTGGTCAATGAGTACCCTGATGTGTTTCCAGAATAACTACCAGGCATGCCACCATATCGGGAACTGGAGTTTTCCATAGATCTTGTGCCCGGAACCGCACCATTATACAAGAAGTATTACCGGATGCCCTCATCAGAATTGGTGGAGCTAAAGAAACAGCTTGACGAATTACTCCAGAAAGGTTACATTCATCCCAACTCTTCATCGTGGGGATCACCTAAAATTTTCGTGGGCAAAAAGGATGGTAGTCTCCGTATGTGCATAGATTACCGCCAGCTGAATGAGGTCACCATCAAAAATAAATACCCGCTGCCGAGGATTGATGATCTGTTTGATCAACTCAGTGGGGCTAAGGTATTCTCTAAAATCGATTTATGAACCGGATATCATCAGCTCAAGATTAAAAAGGAAGATATTCCTAAGACCGCATTCACTACTCGGTACGGTCTTTACGAATATACCGTGATGTCCTTTGGTCTCACCAATGCCCCTGCTTTCTTCATGCATATGATGAACAAAGTATATATGGACTTCCTCGACAAATTCATGGTAGTCTTCATTGATGACATCCTCATTTACTCCAAGGGGGAAGAGGAACACAAGGATCACCTCCGAGCAGTACTACAATGGCTCCGCGACAATCAGCTATACGCCAAGTTCAGTAAGTGCGGATTTTGGCTCAAGAAAGTTGGGTTTCTCGGACATGTACTATCCGCCGAAGGTATAGCCATGGACCCGAGCAAAGTAAAGGATGCACTCTAGTGGGTACCACCCACGACCGTGACACAGATCCGGAGTTTCCTTAGATTAGCTGGGTACTATCGTCGTTTTATTGAAGGGTTTTCCAAAATTGCTAAACCCATGACGGAGCTGCTTAAAAAGGATACAAAGTTTAAGTGGACAGAGGACTGTGAGAAGAGTTTTAATGAGCTGAAGATACGACTGACAACCGCACCTGTATTGATTCTTCCAGACATTTATCGCAGTTTTGATGTGTACTGCGATGCTTCCAAACAAGGTATTGGTTGCGTGTTGATGCAAGACAGCAAGGTAGTAGCCTATGCATCACGACAGCTACGACCTCATGAGGGAAATTATCCTACTCATGATTTGGAATTGGCTGCAGTGGTACGTGCATTAAAAATTTGGAGACACTACCTCATTGGAAAAAGGTGCCAAATTTTTACCGACCACAAAAGCCTCAAGTACATTTTCACTCAACCAGATTTAAATCTCCGTCAGCGAAGATGGTTAGAGTTGGTCAAGGATTATAACCTTGAAATAAATTACCATCCAGGCAAGGCCAACATCGTTGGTGATGCGCTCAGTCGAAAGCCCGTCAGCTTAAATGTCATGTTAAAATCATTGCCCACCAAACTCCAAGAGGAGATCGCTCGGCTCAACTTGGTCATCATAGAGGCTGACCTCGCTAATATTTTGGAAGTTACCCCCACACTTGAGATGGAGATTTGCAAGGCCCAGCCAGCTGACACCAACCTACAAAAACGGGCCAAAGGCCAGATGGCAAAGCAGACCTCTGACTTTTCCAAGGACGAATTCGGCACCCTCCGATTCCGTGGACGCATTTGTGTGCCAGATCAACCGGACTTGAAGGAGAAAATCCTGTCCAAAGCCCACGAGTCCGCATATTCCATTCAACCGGGAGGTACGAAAATGTACGAGGACCTTAGACAAATATTTTGGTGGGATGGTATGAAGAAAGACATTGCCTATTTTGTAGCCTGTTGCGACATATGCAACAAGGTGAAAGCAGATCATCAGAAGCCAGCCGGGCTTCTCCAATCACTGCCAGTTTCACAATGGAAATGGGATGACGTTTGCATGGATTTCATCACAGGATTTCCTAGGACTCAGCAAGGCAAGGATGCAATCTGGCTTATAATAGACACCCTGACCAAGGTTGCTCATTTCATTCCAATCAGCACCAAATACAGAGCAGATGAACTTGCACAACTGTATGTATCCAGGATTGTCGGTCTGCATGGAGTACCCTAAACTATCACTTCCGACCGAGGTTCTCTGTTTACCTCCGCTTTTTGGTCCCGTCTCCATCGAGCCTTGGGGACATCACTAAAATATAGTACTGCCTATCACCCTCAGACAGATGGACAGACAGAGCGGGTAAATCAAATACTCGAGGATATGTTGCGAGCCTGTGTGCTAGCCAAAGGTGCTAAATGGGAAGACTGCTTGCCTTACACCAAGTTCTCTTATAACAACAGTTTCCAGACCAGTCTAAAGATGTCACCATACGAAGCTTTGTATGGCCGTAAGTGCCGCACTCCTCTAAATTGGTCTCAGACTGGCCGTATCTTTAGAACGGATCTCATGCTGGAAGCTGAGAAACAAGTTAGGGAAATCCGAGACAGGCTGCAATTGGCCAAATCTTGACAGAAGAGTTATTATGATGCCAAACATCGGCAAGTCAGTTTTGAACCCGGAGAACACGTATACCTCCGAGTCACTCCTATAAAAGGAGTCAAGAGATTTCAGACTCGTGGAAAGCTGGCACCCAGATTCATTGGTCCATTCTCGATTATGTCTCGAGTGGGTACGGTTGCATATCAACTGGAACTACCCCCGGAATTGGCAGACATACACAACGTGTTCCATGTTTCGCAATTGAGACGATGCATATCCCCGCCTGAGAAAAGGACTGCAATGGCTGAGATAGAATTGGCAAAAGATTTAACTTATGAAGAAAGACCGTTCAAAATTTTGGATCAAATGGAAAGGGTCACTCACAGTAAAGTCAAAAAAATTTACAAGGTTTAGTGGGAGAATCACACAGAGTCAGAAGCAACTTGGGAGCAGGAAGAATTCCTTAGGGATCAACATCCAGAGTGGTTTTCCCAAGCAACCGAATCTCGAGGACGATATTCATTCTAAGCGGGGGAGGTTTGTGACAGCCTGGGTTTTGCCCCTTCTTATTTTCTTGATTTTTCATTTGAATTTTTTTAGAACTTGGGGTTTCTGAATCTTTTCATATGAACTTCAACACTTGGGCATCCTTGGCTTTCACCCAAGTGCTTCACTCCCCTCCTAAATCATTATTTCACTTCTAACCCACCCCAAAAATAATCTTTGGAATATTTTCTTAAAATAAAAATATTCATTTTCTCTCTAAAACCCTAAGCCAGATCTGTTTGCTACAAAGAAACCCCAATTTTTATGGCTCAGAAAAATCTGAGACAATTCACAAATATTCTGTGAACCCTAGTGCACCTTTCTGAGCAAAAATATTTCATCACTTTTTGGAATATTTTTGCTACAGAAAATATTTTCTATTCTGGATAGAAATGGTGGTTTCTACAACAACTACCATTTTACTTGCTCCATTTGACCTGAAATTTCTTGTGCATCTTTACATTAGTAACTTATCAATAGCCTCCAAAGCATAGCTTCAAACTCCAAGCCATTTGACCACAGTAACATCACAAAGTTACTGACCAGAAACTTACTTGGTGTGTGAAAACTTCTCTACTGCACCTGGATCCAAACCAAATCGTGGTAACACTCAAAACTACCACGAACCACACGCCAGACATTAAGTTTATGCTTAGATCGACCTGATGTCATAATTCACGCGGTGACCATGTTCGTCCACGCGTGCTGGCATGCAGCCGACGCGCTCTGCGACGCACCCGAGCCTCTGTTGCTCGTGTGCTCGCTTCCCCGCCTGCCCAACCATGCCAAACCTCGCCACCATCATTGTCTCAATGCTCTTAACTCCTTCCTGGCGCTCGCCGACGCTGGAGCTCGCCGCAGTGAGCACGGGCAAGGTCCGGCCAGCCCAACAGTGCGGAGCGCACTGTGCTCGTCGCCACCCTCTTGATCCTATGCTTGTCTCCGCCCGCCCACAGTGGCCGCGTGACCTCCGTCGCCTTCTTCCCCTCTCACTGACGCCGCTCATCGCCGGGCGCCATGGACAGGTGTCCACTAGCGGAGCCCGAAGCACCCTCGCCGCTCACCTATATATAGAGCCCTCCCTAGCCTCCTCGAGCACCAGCCAACACTCACACACACCCCACGATCGAGTAGGAAGCCGGAGCCCGGCCGGGCAGGCCTCGGGCCACCGTCCCTCAGCTTGAGCTCGCCGGCGATCCCCTCTGGTCGCCGCGGTAGCTCCACCCCCTCCCAGGCCTGGGCGACCCCTCCAGGGCCTCCGCCTCCCTCCAGTGAGGCCATCTCGCCCGCTTGGAGCCCCTGGAGTGGCCTCTGCTCTCCGTATTCCTCAACTCCGGCGACCTCCACGTTCTTCCTCTGCTTGCGAGGTTGATTCTGACGCCATACGACCACCCCTAGCTACGCTACGGGTACGGGCAGGTGCGCCTCAACCCCCTCTTGACATCCCTCCCTCTCGTTTGGGCCAAGGAGCCCTCGTCGTCGGCAAGAGCTCCGGCGAAGCCGCAGCACCCTCTATTTCCCTCTCCCTTTTCCCCCACCTGACTAGCGGGGCCCGCTGGTCAGCCACTCAGTACGCGCACGAAGCGGTACGAGTGGTGGCACCCCTGGGCTTTACGCCTTCGACGTCACCCCCAGTCTATTTCAAATTCATTTGAATTTACAGAGCACTTCAAATAGTCATAACTCTTCAACCATAAGTCCAAATGAATTGATTCTTTTTGCATTGTGTTCTTTTATAAGAAATCTAGTAGCTCACCAAAGATGAGATTTTTCTGAGCTGTCTAGAATTTCTGGTGATTTTCAGAAGTGTTCTGGATATTTTCTTTTTGTGTTTAAAACTATTTTCAGAAGGTGAAGCTTGTCTTGAGGATCACTAGGAGGCTTGTGAACCTCATCTACACTAAGGCAAGCCACAACAACATTTTCATGGTGCCATTTCAATATTTGTGATTTTCTTACTTGAATTTAAGGATTAATCCATGCATTTAAATTATTATGGAGTTATTTATATTCTGTTAAATATTGGTTAGTTGTTATGCTTGAGTTACATAATGGTTGAAACTAGTTTAGTGGATAAAGCAAGTTAAGATTTATTTGAGGTGATGTTAGAAATAATTTTGTTATGTATGTTAGAAATTATTTAAAGCTATGTTTTTGCCCTCTTAGATTGATAAAAAGTTGTTAGAAAATGTTCTGTTAAATACTTGTTTAATCATTGAAAGTGCTAGTGATCGACTAGAGGGAGGGGGTCAATAGGCGATTTTTATGAAAGTCTTCAAAACATGGAAGTTTTGAAGACAAACGATAGAAATAAACCTATTACCATGCAGCGGAAGGTAGACTACGCTAGGAAAACCATAGTCAAGTATTCAATGAAGTAAAAGCGCAATGACTAATAGCAGCTAGGCAGTAAGGATCGGGTAGGAAGATATTGTAAAGCCAATCAGAACAAGTAATCACTTAGTGAAGCTAAATGGTGATGCAATCGTACAATGACTTCACATGGACCAACAGTAAGTAAAGGGAAGGGAAGGATGAAACCAGTGACTCATTAAAGACAATGATTTGTTGGACCAGTTCCAGTTGCTGTGACAACTGTACGTCTAGTTTGGGAGGCTGAGATTCAACTAAGAAGACCTCGTCTTCACCTTATTCCCCTTGAGCTAAGGACACCCAGTCCTCGCCCAATCACTCTGGTAAGTCTTCAAGGTAGACTTCCAAACCTTCACAGACTTCATTCACCGGCGATCCACAATGACTCTTGGATGCTCAGAACGCAACGCCTAACCGGCTGGAGGATTCACAGTCCTCAAGTGTAATAAGTCTTCAGATCACACAAACAAGAAGACTTAAGTGATGCCTAACACTCTTTGGCTCTGGGTGGTTAGGGATTTATCCTCTCAAGGAATTCTCTCTCAAACGCTTCGAGGTGGGTTGCTCTCAAACGATAAAAGCCATACTTTAACTCTGAACAGCCAACCGTTTATGGTTGTAGGGGGTGGGCTATTTATAGCCACTAGGCAACCCGACCTGATTTGTCCGAAATGACCCTGGGTCACTAAGGAACTGACACGTGTTCCAACGGTCAGATTTCAAACACACATGGCAACTTTACTTGGGCTACAAGCAAAGCTTACTTGTCCAACTCTGAACAGGATTCGCTCTCATAGTCTTCACTCGAAGACATAGGATTTTGGTTAAGCATCACTTCAGTCATTCTGACTGGTTTTCTTGGACCCCACTTAACAGTACGGTGGTTCCTATGACTCAACAAAGAAGAAAAAGAACTACGGAAGATCTAAGTCTTCGTGTTCCATAGTCTTCATGCGATGTCTTCTCTTGTCATAGTCTTCAATGTGAATGTCTTCACATACCACCTTTGACTTCAATGTCTTCATACATTTTTAGGGGTCATCTCTGGTAGGAAAACCGAATCAATGCGGGACTTCTACCTGTGTTATCCTGCAATTCTCACAGAACACATTAGTCCCTCAACTAGGTTTGTCGTCAATACTCCAAAACCAACTAGGGGTGGCACTAGATGCACTTACAATCTCCCCCTTTTTGGTGATTGATGACAAACTAGTTGAAGTTTTCAATGGGGAATATAATATGTGAAATTGTAAAGGATAAGGAATTGCCTTCATAAGTTGCAAGGGCTCCCCCCTGAAGATGTGCATATAAGTAATTTGCTTTTGGAATGCAAATGCACATGGCAGGTTGTACTTGTGGAGATCCTCTTCAACTTATGATGACAATTCATCATGCATGAAAGGTATGTGAAGATAATGAACATGCATAATGTAAATGGACGTCTGCAAAATGATCTAAGTGCGGAATTTATCGTCGCACATGCGGAATTTATCATCGCATCACAAAATAGCAAATAAGTAGCAGACGACCATCAAATTCAAGTGTTACAACTCAAAGAACCAAATGTATCAAAACAAGAGTTGTAAACACTAGGCAAAACATAAAGTAACCGCCCATATGGACCCGCTTGAAGACTATCAAACTCATAAGCTTCTCCCCCTTTTGTCAGTGAGGACCAAAAAGGTTTGAAGACATAGAGCATCTACTTATTCCCACGAAGAGTAGGTGAAGCAGCAGGGTTGTCGGTGGTGTTTGGCGGTGCATAAGAACTTGGGGCAGTGTCGAGGCATGCAGAATTAGGGGGCGGTGAAGTGGCATCATCTTCCTCCTCGATCACTCTGGCATTCACAGTTGCCGCAGAGGAAGAAAACTCGGAGTCTTCAAGAGATGGGGTTCGTCATAGCACAGCCCTTCTGTGAGGTGTGGAGTCAAACTTGAAACGTTCAGAGAAGCCATCCTCTTGAAGATCATCCTCAGGACACATAAGCGTCAGCCCTTTCCATGTACGCCGACAAGTTTCATGGGCAACAAAGGCATTCTTGGTGGCAAGATTGCGAATGCGGTTGACATCCACCAAGAGGCTTTGCATTTGGTGCTTCAGCCAGTCATGATGCCTATCCTGTTTCTGATGAAGAGCAACCAGAAGCTCTCGGTCATTGAGAACATGAGATCGCTTCTTGGGTCATTGGGCAATAGTGCTTTCAGTGGCTTCAGTAAGAGCATGATGAGGTGCACGTGTAGTAACTGCCAGAGGATAAACACGAGTGACTGCTTCAACTCCTTCAATGTTCTGAGTGAAACTTTGATGCTCCGCATTCTGAAGACTGAGAGGTTCCTTGGCAGGCTCAGGATAAATGGCTTCAACGGACATATCCACATCAGGCAGAAAGATCCGATGATTGTGAGCAGATGGCTGATATGAGATAGCTGAGTGGAGTTTAATCAGACGTATTATCCATGGAGCGTAGAACTTCAAGCCAAAAAGATCAGTTCCTGATGCAGCAAGTTGGTGGATGAAGAAGTCTTGTGCATTGAAGCATTTGCCATGAAGAATATAGAACACCAAAGTCTTCATTGCACCTTCCAGCTTTGCATGTGGAGAATGTCCTTTGATGGGCCAGAGAGTTTGCCTTATAATGTGATAGATAGTCCTTGGCAGATACTCAAGGTCTTCAACAAAGAACTCCTTAGGATATGCAGCATCTTGTGGCAAAGGCTTCATCATACTGAGCATCTGACTCATGTTCGGTTCAGGCCTCTGAAAGATGCTTTCCATAGCTTCACTGTGAAGTTGGCATCCAGGTTCATAGAGATCTCCAGGAGTGGGCAGACCAGTGAGCTCAATGATATCAAAGGCTTTGGCTTTGTGATGAACATTTCCTGTCATCCACTCCAGGACCCAAGTCTTCGGATCTCTGTTGTAACCACATATGTGAAGTGTGACATAAAATTGGAGCAGCAACTCTTCATTCCAGTGCTCTTGGTCGGTGATGAAGGGCAAGAATCCAACCTCTTTGAAGCAATCCAGAGCTTCTTCCAGATAGGGCAGACCAGCTATTGCTTCGGTGTCAAGACGCATATGTGGGAAGATGCGACCTTGATTGTATAGAATGCATGAGTAATAGCTTCGCTGCGGATAGCTCCAGAACCGATCAGAAGATATTCGTTCCCTTGAGTAGGGGTTCTTGGAGCTATTGAAGAAGGTGTTATCTGCTTTGAAGCCGTTGACATTGAAGGATCCAGGTGCTGTTGCAAAACCTGGAAACCTGGGCAACCTTGGCATTGGCTTCTGTAACTGAGGCCTATGCTCAATATGATAGTCAAACTAAGGACCAGCAGCAGGCGCAGGAACAGAAGCAGTAGTATCATTGGCTTCACTGACTTCTGGTTCTTGGGTTGGTATGGGCTCCACATTTGCTTCAGCCATGACAATGTCAGTGGCTTCATTGATGTTGGTGGTGGCAGCCTCAAGATTTTCTACCTCCAGTTGATGAGCTGGAGGGTCGGGCACAAACATGTTCTCCTTGAGAACAACTTCTTCAGTAGTTGGGGGAGTAGGAACACGTTCTTCTTCTTGGGTGTCATCGGCTGATGCAGCCGGAATGTCTTCAGCAGTTTTAGATTCAGACTCGAAGACTTGAGACCTTGGTCCTTTGCGAAGCCTGCATAACGCAGGCGACGCCTTTGGAGATGGAGTTGGCCGGGCCTCAAGGTCATCATCTTCTTCTTGCCGGGGTGGTGTGACTTGTTGTTGTTGTGGGTGATCAGCCCATGTTGCATCCTGAGCAATTAGTGTCAGAGGACGACCAATGCTGATGAGTTCACTGTGCGTAAGCACAGGCGATGATACCTGTTTGTGCTCGATCTGAGGAAGAACTACATCATCTTCAACATGGTCATGATGACCAATGTCTTCAGCAGCGGTGGGATCAGCTGCTGGTATGTCTTCAGCTTCATGAGCCTCTGTAAAAGCAGGCTCATGGACAGTCAGTTGGCGCTCTTGATGTTCAGCGGCAGGGCGAACCATGGAGATAGGTTCAACAATTAAGGGCTCTGTGGGAGCAGCCCGTTCCTTCTTGGTCTTGCGCTTCTTTTTAGAGGGAGCAGCAGCAGAGGCTTCAGGATGTTTCCTCTTTCTGGCTTCAGCCTCAGCTGTCCTCGTCTTCTTTAGGTCTGAAGCGGTAGACCTGGCCTTTGGCTTCGAGCCAGTCATGCTGGTTGGGAAGACAATGGGATGTGCTTCCTGCCTTGGTGCGTCGGGTTCGGCCATAGCAGGCTTCTTCTTCTGCTGCTTTGCAGCCATCCTGGGGTCAATTCTAGGACGCCCAAGAGCCTTGCGCTTCTCAGCCTCATTGTAGGCTTGCACACACTTGTCAGCCAAGCTCTTCATGCGCTCACGAGAACCTTGAGCTTCTTCACAACTTCTTGAGAAAGGCTTCTTTGAGCTCGTGCAGCATGATCTTGAAGTTCTTGACCTCTTGCACACTGAGCTTGGCCATATGCTTCTTGAACTGAGCTTTCTCAAAGTCAATCTTCTGCTTCAGTTCAACGATGTGCTGGGCTATAGCTAACTCTGAAGCAATGGCGCCATGGAAAGCGACACTGAGGCCAATGGGAAGTTGCAGATCTTCAAAGCTAAGGTTGGGCATGTCAAACCACTCATTGATGAAGTCGTGAATGATTGGCACGTCAAAGAGAGGCAAATTGTTAAAGATTTCTGCTTCTTCTTTGCTCTTGATTAGTTGCTCAAGAGCGTCATCTGCAAGATCTTCATCACTAGATAGATCAATGGTATCGTTGCGCAGAATAGCAGCAGCAGTCAATTCTTGGCTGGTATGTGGCAGAGGCATCTTGACTCTCGGGGGCTTGGAGATGCGTGACAGATCTTTAGACTGCACACTGTCTTCAGGAGGTGTAGTAGCCAGTGGCTTCGCCCGTGAGATTTTTGGTGTCGAGGCAGGCTTTGAAGCTTTAGGCAGCTTTGACTTCTGCGGCTTTGGAGTAGGAGCTGGGGCTTCATCAGTGTCAGCATCATCATCAGAATGATCCACTTTGGCACCTTGAACAGAGATGTGAGTGACGAGGCCATCCGGGTTGTAGAACGGACCGACGACATTGGGTTCGGCATCGCGGGTGCCATCTACACAGGGAGCAGAGGGACCAGGGTTGAAGTCTAGTCCCAATAACTTCTTGTTCTGCTTCGCCAAATTCTGGGCAAACTGGAAGTTGCGCTTGAACAGATTGTCGTCACGACACCAGAGCAGTGACGATGGGTCAGCATCTGCAGGCTGTGGTCCACGGACCATGCAGGGATAGAAGCCTTGTTCAATGGCTTCATCTCTGGACCTGGGTTGAAGATTTTTGTATAGGATGTCTCCCCAAGGTCGCTTGATGGCATTCTTTTTAGCATATTCCTTTGTCACAAATCTGTACTTGAACCACTGTTCTGCCCAATATCGTCGAATCCATTGGATTCGTGTCTTGCGCTGATTGTAATCCTCTTCTGGATCTGTCTTGTACAGTTCTGAGAGGTCATCGGGCAGATCTCTTGATGTCTCACCTCGACGCTTTCTGCCACCCTTCCTTGCTAATTTCTCTGCAGCCATGAACTTTAAACTGAATGGCTTCAATACGTTCAAAGGCTTCAAGGGCTTTCGCTTGCTGGACAAACAGGAACTGGCTTCGGGAGAATTTATGTGATGCTGTAAGAATTCTGCAAATGAATGCAGACTATGAGAACCAAGGGATTCTCCCATGGACATGTACCTGTGACAGCATTAAGGTGCGAGGGAAGGGGAAGAGGTCATATGCATTCTCAGAAGATTTTGAAGATAAATCAGTTTAGAAGACATTGACCTCATCGTGCGAAGACATTCACTCATAGATAAGGAGTTGGTTCTAGATTTGTACGAATCCACAGATCGGTACAAGTGAGGAATCTAACTACTTTGTGAAGCATAAGTGAACATACTAGGCATAATATGAGATGCAGTATGAAGTGGATCCAACTTGTGTGAACAGAAACTGCTTGTGGTAGAAAGTGACGAATCTACAGGATCAAAGAGGCCGTAAAAAGGAAGTTTTATTTACCACACAAGAAACTGCTAGACGGAGTGGAAGAGGAGGCCGAGTAGTTCGATCGTCCGTGCCCTAACTTGGCGACGGAGGACACCTACGGCAACGGCGGAGAAGACGATGTCCGCGGCCGGCGTGAAGACGGTGTCGGAGAGGTTGCGGCAGCTAAGCGCTTCGTCGCCGGCGTTGTCAAGGGCTAGCGGTGGCGCTAGGGTTCGTGCGAGAGTGGAAGAAGGATAATGACTGTGGTGAGGCATGTATTTATAGGGACAGGGACGGCACAGCGTTATTACACAGGTGCCCCTGGCGATTCACATCTGGAGAACACGTGGCCATCATGCAACCTATCGGAGGTTGTTCCACGTTCCCACGCACACCTGGATTGTCGGGTGGTCGTTCCCACTTCTCCAGGTTTCAGGTGAAGGAATTGGCATTGAAAACAGACTTAATGTTTGTCTTTGTATCTTCTGCTGACAAGGACGCAGAGAAGACATTCGACAGTTTCAATAGAATGCATATGATTTGGAGAGATAGAGTTTGAGATAGAAAGCATAGAGAGGTTAGGGTTCGATCACATTCACTTAGTTCAAAAGATTCAACAAGAAGACATAGCTATAAGTGAATGCTCTAGAGGACAAAACACTATGTATATATATATATATATATATATATATATATGTGAAAAAGACAATCAAATCAACATAGTGAAGATAATCATGAGGACAAGTTGAGAATGAAGACAAACAAAATGTGAAGACATAGCAAATGTAACGCCATGGGTAAAACACTTCAAACAGAAGAATTTGGTGGTGGCGTTACCCACCGTATAGGAAGTATTAGACCCAGACACGACGCACAATTATCGTGGCGCTCCGAAGTCAAATTCCACATTAATGTATTCACACTTATAATGTATGTCTTCATTGATTGAAGATATACTCTACTTCGTGTGTTGCACATCTAAGTCATCAATATGCATAAGTGTTAGGATGTGTGCCTGATCACAGGACATTTGAGGATTCTAAGATATTTAGCTCACACCATAACTTGCAAAATCTCTTCTCATCCAAGGGCTTGGTGAAGATATCTGCCAATTGCTCTTCAGTGTTGACGTGTATGATATCAATATCTTCCTTCACAACATGATCTCTAAGAAAGTGATGACAAATTTCGATGTGCTTTGTCTTCGAGTGCTGAACTGGGTTGTTGGCAATCTTGATGGCGCTTTCGTTGTCGCAGTAGAGTGGCACTTGCTTCAGATGAATGCCATAGTCTTTGAGTGTTTGCTTCATCCACACAAGCTGAGCGCAGCAAGATCCAGCAGCAATGTATTCAGATTCAGCAGTGGAGAGAGATACACAGTTTTGGTTCTTTGAAGACCAACAGACAAGTGATCGTCCCAGAAAATGACATGTGCCTGATGTAGACTTGCGATCCACCTTGTCACCAGCATAATCAGCATCCGAGAAACCAACCGGATCAAACTCTAAGCCCTTTGGGTACCATAATCCTAGAGTTGGGGTGTAAGCCAAATATCGAAGAATTCGCTTCATAGCTAAGTGATGCGATTCCTTTGGTGCCGCTTGGAATCGAGCACACATGCAAACACTAAGCATAATATCTGGCCTAGATGCACATAGACAAAGTAAGGAACCAATCATGGAGCGGTATACCTTTTGATCGAACTCTTTACCATTGTCGTTGGGACCCAGATGATGTTTGGCTGGCATTGGCATCGTGAAACCTTTGCAGTCTTGCATACCAAACTTCTTCAGGCAATCTTTGAGATACTTCTCTTGAGATATAAAGATGTCGTTGCGTTGCTGATGTATTTGAAGACCAAGGAAGAACTTCAGCTCACCCATCATGGACATCTGATATTGCTTTTGCATCATATATCCAAACTCTTCACTGTATTTCTGATTGGTGCAGCCGAAGATAATGTCATCCACATATATTTGGCACACAAACAGTTCACCATCATATGTCTTCGTGAAGAGAGTGGGGTCGAGGGAACCAGATTTGAAGCCTTTGCTCTTCAGGAAATCTTTGAGTGTGTCATACCAAGCCCGAGGGGCTTGTTTGAGGCCATACAGTGCCTTGTTGAGCTTGTATACCATGTCAGGATGTTTTGGATCTTCAAAGCCAGGTGGTTGTGCGACATACACTTCTTCTTCAATATTGCCATTGAGAAAAGCGCTCTTCATATCCATTTGATACAGAAGTATGTTATGATGATTTGTATAGGCCAGCAGTATGCGTATGGCTTCAAGTCTAGCCACAGGAGCAAATGTTTCATCGAAGTCAATCCCTTCAACTTGAGTGTATCCTTGAGCAACGAGACGAGCTTTGTTTCTAACAACTTGACCATGCTCATCTTTCTTGTTGCGATATATCCATTTGGTGCCTATTATATTGTGCTTCCGAGGATCAGGACGCTTAACCAGTTCCCATACATTATTTAGCTCAAACTGTTGAAGCTCTTCTTGCATTTGACGACGCCATTCTGCTGTGGCGTGTACGGAGCTGAGAATTCATGTGTGATGCCCAAAGTATCAAGATATGTATCAAGGCTAGTGTTCTTGAATTCAGTGCCATTGTCACTTCTGATGTGCTTTATCTTGGCGCCATAGTTGTTCATTGCTCGATTGGCGAAGCGTCTGAAGACATCCTGCACTTCAGTCTTGTAAAGGATTATATGCACCCAAGTATATCTTGAATAATCATCTACAATGACAAAGCCATAGAGACAAGCAGTAGTAGTAAGAGTTGAGTAATGAGTGGGACCGAAAAGATCCATGTGTAGTAGTTCGAAGGGTTGAGTCGTTGTTGTTGGGGAACGTTGCAGAAAACAAAAAAATTTCCTACGATTTCACCAAGATCCATCTAGGAGTTCATCTAGCAACGAGTGATTAGATGCATCTATGTACCTGGTAGATCGCGAGCGGAAACGTTCAAAGAACGGGGATGAGGGAGTCGTACTCGACGTGATTCGAATCACCGAAGATCCTAGCACCGAACGGACGGCAGCTCCACGTTCAACACACGTACGGAACAGCCACGTCTCCTCCTTCTTGATCCAGCAAGGGGGGAGGAGAGGTTGAGGGAGATGGCTCCAGCAGCAGCACGACGGCGTGGTGATGATGGAGCTATAGTACTCCAGCAGGGCTTCGCTAAGCACTATGGAGGAGGAGGATGTGTTGGAGAGGGAGAGGGAGGCACCAAAGGCAAAGGGTAAGAAGTCCTCCATCTCCCCACTATATATAGGAGGGCCAAGGGGGGGGGGGCGCCGGCCCTAGGAGATCCAATCTCCTAGGGGGGTGCGGCCAAGGGGAGGAATCCCTCCTCCCCAAGGCACCTAGGAGGTGCCTTCCCCTCCTAGGACTCTTCCTTTAGGGTTTCCCCCACCCTAGGCGCATGGGCCCTAGGGGGAAGTGGCGCCCCAGCCCACTTTGGGCTGGGTCCCTTCCCACTTCAGCCCATGGGGCCCTCCAGGATAGGTGGCCCCACCCGGTGGACCCCCGGGACCCTTCCGGTGGTCCCGGTACAATACCGGTGACCCCGAAACTTGTCCCGATGGCCGAAATAGCACTTCCTATATATAATTCTTTACCTGCGGACCATTCCGGAACTCCTCGTGACGTCCGGGATCTCATCCGGGACTCCGAACAACATTCGGGTTACTGCATATACATATCCCTACAACCCTAGCGTCACCGAACCTTAAGTGTGTAGACCCTACGGGTTCGGGAGACATGTAGACATGACCGAGATTGCTCTCCGGTCAATAACCAACAGCGGGATCTGGATACCCATGTTGGCTCCCACATGCTCCTCGATGATCTCATCGGATGAACCACGATGTCGAGGATTCAAGCAACCCCGTATACAATTCCCTTTGTCAATTGGTATGTTACTTGCCCGAGATCTGATTTATCGGTATCCCAATACCTCATTCAATCTCGTTACCGGCAAGTCACTTTACTCGTACCGTAATGCATGATCCCGTAACCAGACACTTGATCACTTTGAGCTCATTATGATGATGCATTACCGAGTGGGCCCAGTGATACCTCTCCGTCACACGGAGTGACAAATCCCAGTCTTGATCCGTGTCAACCCAACAGACACTTTCGGAGATACCCGTAGTATACCTTTATAGTCACCCAGTTACGTTGTGACGTTTGGTATACCCAAAGCACTCCTACGGTATCCGGGAGTTACACGATCTCATGGTCTAAGGAAAAGATACTTGACATTGGAAAACTCTAGCAAACGAACTATACGATCTTACGCTATGTTTAGGATTGGGTCTTGTCCATCACATCATTCTCCTAATGATGTGATCTCGTTATCAATGACATCCAATGTCCACAGTCAGGAAACCATGACTATCTGTTGATCAACGAGCTAGTCAACTAGAGGCTTACTAGGGACATGTTGGTGTCTATTATTCACACATGTATTACTATTTCCGGATAACACAATTATAGCATGAATAAAGACAATTATCATGAATAAGGAAATATAATAATAATGCTTTTATTATTGCCTCTAGGGCATATTTCCAACAGTCTCCCACTTGCACTAGAGTCAATAATCTAGTTACATTGTGATGAATCGAACACCCATGGAATTCTGGTGTTGATCATGTTTTGCTCTAGGGAGAGGTTTAGTCAACGGATCTGCTACATTCAGGTCTGTATGTACTTTACAAATATCTATGTCTCCATCTTGAACATTTTCACGAATGGAGTTGAAGCGACGCTTGATGTGCCTTGTCTTCTTGTGAAACCTGGGCTCCTTGGCAAGTGCAATAGCTCCAGTGTTGTCAGAGAAGAGCTTGATCGGCCCCGACGCATTGGGTATGACTCCTAGGTCGGTGATGAACTCCTTCACCCAAATTGCTTCATGCGCTGCCTCCGAGGCTGCCATGTACTCCGCTTCACATGTAGATCCCACCACGACGCTCTGCTTGCAACTTCACCAGCTTACTGCCCCACCATTCAAAATATACATGTATCCGGTTTGTGACTTAGAGTCATCCAGATCTGTGTCGAAGCTAGCATCGACGTAACCTTTTACGACGAGCTCTTCGTCACCTCCATAAACGAGAAACATTTCCTTAGTCCTTTTCAAGTACTTCAGGATATTCTTGACCGCTGTCCAGTGTTCCTTGCCGGGATTACTTTGGTACCTTCCTACCAAACTCACGGCAAGGTTTACATCAGGTCTGGTACACAGCATGGCATACATAATAGAACCTATGGCTGAGGCATAGGGGATGACACTCATCTCTTCTATATCTTCTGCCGTGGTCGGACATTGAGCTGAGCTCAATTTCACACCTTGCAACACAGGTAAGAACCCCTTCTTAGACTGATCCATATTGAACTTCTTCAATATCTTATCAAGGTATGTGCTTTGTGAAAGACCTATGAGGCGTCTTGATCTATCTCTGTAGATCTTGATGCCTAATATATAAGCAGCTTCTCCAAGGTCCTTCATTGAAAAACTCTTATTCAAGTAGGCCTTTATGCTGTCCAAGAGTTCTATATCATTTCCCATCAAAAGTATGTCATCTACATATAATATGAGAAATGGTACAGAGCTCCCACTCACTTTCTTGTAAACACAGGCTTCTCCATAAGTCTGCGTAAACCCAAACGCTTTGATCATCTCATCAAAGCGAATGTTCCAACTCCGAGATGCTTGCACCAGCCCATAAATCGAGCGTTGGAGCTTGCACACCTTGTCAGCATTCTTAGGATCGACAAAACCTTCCGGCTGCATCATATACAATTCTTCCTTAAGGAAACCATTAAGGAATTCCGTTTTGACGTCCATTTTCCATATTTCATAATCATAGAATGCGGCAATCGCTAACATGATTCAAACGGACTTCAGCTTCGCTACCGGTGAGAAAGTCTCATCGTAGTCAACCCCTTGAACTTGTCGATAACCCTTAGCGACAAGCCGAGCTTTATAGATGGTCACATTACCATCCGCGTCTGTCTTCTTCTTAAAGATCCATTTATTTTCTATGGCTCGCCGCTCAACGGGCAAGTCAGTCAAAGTCCATACTTCGTTTTCATACATGGATCCTATCTCGGATTTCATGGCTTCTAGCCATTTGTCGGAATCCGGACCCGCCATCGCTTCTTCATAGTTCGAAGGTTCACCGTTGTCTAACAACATGATTTCCAAGACAGGGTTGCCGTACCACTCTGGTGCGGAACGTGTCCTTGTGGACCTTCGAATTTCAGTAGGAGCTTGATCAGAAGTATCTTGATCATCATCATTAACTTCCTCTCTAGTCGGTGCAGGCACCTCAGGAACATTTTCTTGAGTTACGCCATTTACCGGTTCAAGAGGTAATACTTCATCAAGTTCTACTTTCCTCCCACTTACTTCTTTCGAGAGAAACTCTTTCTCTAGAAAGGACCCATTCTTGGCAACAAAGATCTTGCCTTCGGATCTGAGGTAGAAGGTATACCCAATAGTTTCTTTAGGGTATCCTATGAAGACGCATTTTTCCGATTTGGGTTCGAGCTTTTCAGGTTGAAGTTTCTTGACATAAGCATCACATCCCCAAACTTTTAGAAACGGCAGCTTAGGTTTCTTCCCAAACCATAATTCAAACGGTGTCGTCTCAACGGATTTCGACGGAGCCCTATTTAAAGTGAATGCGGCAGTCTCTAAAGCATACCCCCAAAAATATAGCGGTAAATCAGCAAGAGACATCATAGATCGCACCATATCTAATAGAGTGCGATTACGACATTTGGACACACCATTACGCTGAGGTGTTCCAGGCGGCGTGAGTTGTGAAACTATTCCACATTTTCTTAAGTGTGTGCCAAACTCGTGACTCAAGTATTCTCCTCCACGATCTGATCGCAGGAACTTGATTTTCCTGTCACGTTGATTCTCAACCTCACTCTGAAATTCCTTGAACTTTTCAAAGGTCTCAGACTTGTGTTTCATTAAGTAGACATACCCATATCTACTAAAGTCGTCAGTGAGGGTGAGAACATAACGATAGCCACCGCGAGCCTCAACACTCATTGGGCCGCACACATCAGTATGTATGATTTCCAATAAGTTGGTTGCTCGCTCCATTGTTCCTGAGAATGGAGTCTTGGTCATTTTACCCATGAGGCATGGTTCGCACATGTCAAATGATTCGTAATCGAGAGACTCTAAAAGTCCATCAGCATGGAGCTTCTTCATGCGTTTGACACCTATGTGACCAAGGCGGCAGTGCCACAAGTATGTGGGACTATCATTATCAACCTTACATCTTTTGGTACTCACACTATGAATATGTGTAGCATTACGCTCGAGATTCATTAAGAATAAACCCTTCACCATCGGAGCATGACCATAAAACATATCTCTCATATAAATAGAACAACCATTATTCTCGGATTTAAAGGAGTAGCCATCTCAAATTAAACGAGATCCTGATACAATGTTCATGCTCAAACTTGGCACTAAATAACAATTATTGAGGTTTAAAACTAATCCCGTAGGTAAATGAAGAGGCAGCGTGCCGACGGCGATCACATCGACCTTGGAACCATTCCCGACGCGCATCGTCACCTCGTCCTTCGCCAGTCTCTGCTTATTCCGCAGCTCCTGCTTTGAGTTACAAATGTGAGCAACTGCACCGGTATCAAATACCCAGGAGCTACTACGAGTACTGGTAAGGTACACATCAATTACATGTATATCACATATACCTTTTGTTTTGCCGGCCTTCTTGTCCGCTAAGTATTTGGGGCAGTTCCGCTTCCAGTGACCACTTTCCTTGCAATAAAAGCACTCAGTCTCGGGCTTGGGTCCATTCTTTGGCTTCTTCCCGGCAGCTTGCTTGCCGGGTGCGGCAACTCCCTTGCCGTCCTTCTTGAAGGCTTTCTTATCCTTGCCCTTCTTGAACTTAGTGGTTTTATTCACCATCAACACTTGATGTTCCTTTTTGACTTCTACCTCTGCTGATTTCAGCATTGCAAATACTTCAGGAATGGTCTTTTCCATCCCCTGCATATTGCAGTTCATCACAAAGCTCTTGTAGCTCGGTGGAAGCGACTGGAGGATTCTGTCAATGACCGCGTCATCCGGGAGATTAACTCCCAGCTGAGTCAAGCGGTTATGTAACCCAGACATAGTGAGTATGTGCTCACTGACAAAACTGTTTTCCTCCATCTTACAGCTGAAGAATTTGTCGGAGACTTCATATCTCTCGACCCGGGCATGAGCTTGGAAAACCATTTTCAGCTCTTCGAACATCTCATATGCTCCATGTCTCTCAAAACGTTTTTGGAGCCCCGGCTCTAAGCTGTAAAGCATGCCACACTGAACGAGGGAGTAGTCATCGGTACGTGCCTGCCAAGCGTTCATAACGTCTTGTTCTGCAGGGAGAACAGGTGCGTCACCTAGCGGTGCTTGTAGGACATAATCTTTCTTGGCAGCTATGAGGATGATCCTCAGGTTCCAGACCCAGTCCGTGTAGTTGCTGCCATCGTCTTTCAGCTTGGTTTTCTCTAGGAACGCGTTGAAGTTGAGGACTACGTTGGCCATTTGATCTACAAGACATATTGTAAATATTTTAGACTAAGTTCATGATAATTAAGTTCATCTAATCAAATTATAATGAACTCCCACTTAGATAGACATCCCTCCAGTCATCTAAGTATAACATGATCCGAGTTAACTAGGCCGTGTCCGATCATCACGTGAGACGGACTAGTCAACGTCGGTGAACATCTTCATGTTGATCGTATCTTCTATACGACTCATGCTCGACCTTTCGGTCTTCTGTGTTCCGAGGCCATGTCTGTACATGCTAGGCTCATCAAGTCAACCTAAGTGTTTTGCATGTGTAAATCTGTCTTACACCCGTTGTATGTGAACGTTAGAATCTATCACACCCGATCATCACGTGGTGCTTCGAAACAACGAACTGTCGCAACGGTGCACAGTTAGGGGGAACACTTTCTTGAAATTATTATGAGGGATCATCTTATTTACTACCGTCGTTCTAAGCAAACAAGATGCAAAAACATGATAAACATCACATGCAATCAAATAATAATAGTGACATGATATGGCCAATATCACATAGCTCCTTTGATCTCCATCTTGGGGCTCCATGATCATCTTGTCACCAGCATGACACCATGATCTCCATCATTATGATCTCCATCATTGTGTCTCCATGAAGTTGCTCGCCAACTATTACTTCTACTACTATGGCTAACGCGTTTAGCAATAAAGTAAAGTAATTTACATGGCGTTTCTCAATGACACGCAGGTCATACAAAAAATAAAGACAACTCCTATGGCTCCTGCCGGTTGTCATACTCATCGACATGCAAGTCGTGATTCCTATTACAATAGCATGAACATCTCATACATCACATATAGATCATTCATCGATCATCACAACTTTGGCCATATCATATCACAAAGCACTTGCTGCAAAAACAAGTTAGACGTCCTCTAATTGTTGTTGCATGTTTTACATGGCTGAAGTAGGGTTCTAGCAAGAACGTTTTCTTACCTACGTGAAAGCCACAACGTGATTTGTCAACTTCTATTTACCCTTCATAAGGACCCTTTTCATCGAATCCGCTCCAACTAAAGTGGGAGAGACAGACACCCGCCAGCCACCTTATGCAACTTGTGCATGTTAGTCGGTGGAACCGGTCTCACGTAAGCGTACGTGTAAGGTTGGTCCGGGCCGCTTCATCCCACAATACCGCTGAAGCAAGACAAGACTAGTAGCGGCAAGAAAGTTGACAACATCTACACCCACAACAAATTGTGTTCTACTCGTGCAAGAGAACTACGCATAGACCTAGCTCATGATGCCACTGTTGGGGAACGTTGCAGAAAACAAAAAATTTCCTACGGTTTCACCAAGATCCATCTAGGAGTTCATCTAGCAATGAGTGATTAGATGCATCTACGTACCTTGTAGATCGCGAGCGGAAGCGTTCAAAGAACGGGGATGAGGGAGTCGTACTCGACGTGATTCGAATCACCGAAGATCCTAGCACCGAACGGACGGCACCTCCGCGTTCAACACACGTACGGAACAGCCACGTCTCCTCCTTCTTGATCCAGCAAGGGGGGAGGAGAGGTTGAGGGAGATGGCTCCAGCAGCAGCATGATGGCGTGGTGATGATGGAGCTGCAGTACTCCGGCAGGGCTTCGCTAAGCACTATGGAGGAGGAGGAGGATGTGTTGGAGAGGGAGAGGGAGGCACCAAAGGCAAAGGGTAAGAAGTCCTCCATCTCCCCACCATATATAGGAGGGCCAGGGGGGGCGCCGGCCCTAGGAGATCCAATCTCCTAGGGGGGTGCGGCCAAGGGGAGGAATCCCTCCTCCCCAAGGCACCTAGGAGGTGCCTTCCCCTCCTAGGACTCTTCCTTTAGGGTTTCCCCCACCCTAGGCGCATGGGCCCTAGGGGGAAGTGGCGCCCCAGCCCACTTTGGGCTGGATCCCTTCCCACTTCAGCCCATGGGGCCCTTCGGGATAGGTGGCCCCACCCGGTGGACCCCCGGGACCCTTCCGGTGGTCCCGGTACAATACCAGTGACCCCGAAACTTGTCCCGATGGCCGAAATAGCACTTCCTATATATAATTCTTTACCTCCGGACCATTCCGGAACTCCTCGTGACGTCCGGGATCTCATCCGGGACTCCGAACAACATTCGGGTTACTGCATATACATATCCCTACAACCCTAGCGTCACCGAACCTTAAGTGTGTAGACCCTACGGGTTCGGGAGACATGTAGACATGACCGAGATTGCTCTCCGGTCAATAACAAACAGCGGGATTTGGATACCCATGTTGGCTCCCACATGCTCCTCGATGATCTCATCGGATGAACCACGATGTCGAGGATTCAAGCAACCCCGTATACAATTCCCTTTGTCAACCGGTATGTTACTTGCCCGAGATCTGATCGTCGGTATCCCAATACCTCGTTCAATCTCGTTACCGGCAAGTCACTTTACTCGTACCGTAATGCATGATCCCATAACCAGACACTTGATCACTTTGAGCTCATTATGATGATGCATTACCGAGTGGGCCCAGTGATACCTCTCCGTCATACGGAGTGACAAACCCCAGTCTTGATCCGTGTCAACCCAACAGACACTTTCGGAGATACCCGTAGTATACCTTTATAGTCACCCAGTTACGTTGTGACGTTTGGTATACCCAAAGCACTCCTACGGTATTCGGGAGTTACACGATCTCATGGTCTAAGGAAAAGATACTTGACATTGGAAAACTCTAGCAAACGAACTATACGATCTTATGCTATGTTTAGGATTGGGTCTTGTCCATCACATCATTCTCCTAATGATGTGATCTCGTTATCAATGACATCCAATGTCCACAGTCAGGAAACCATGACTATCTGTTGATCAACGAGCTAGTCAACTAGAGGCTTACTAGGGACATGTTGGTGTCTATTATTCAGACATGTATTACTATTTCCGGATAACACAATTATAGCATGAATAAAGACAATTATCATGAATAAGGAAATATAATAATAATGCTTTTATTATTGCCTCTAGGGCATATTTCCAACAGTTGTCATGATTGTCTTCGAGGGATGCTTGGCCCTCGTCATCTTTCCCGCTTCACAGGCACCGCATAAGTGATCCTTCTTGAACTTGACGCCCTCGATGCCTATGACATGCTTCTTCCTTGCAAGGGTGTGGAGGTTCCTCATGCCAGCATGCCCTAGCCTTCGATGCCAGAGCCAGCATTCAGAAGCTTTTGCTAGAAGACATACTGCAAGTTGTGGTCCTGCTGAGAAATCTACCACATACAAATCATTTTTTCGATACCCTTCAAACACTAGAGACTTGTCAGATTCCATTAGTACAAGACAAGATATTTTCCGAACATCACAATCATGTTTAAATTGCAAAGCATTGAGACAGACATTAAGTTGAAACCAAGGGATTCAACAAGCATGACTTTATCCATGTGTTGATCCTTTGAGATTGCATCTCTACCTAGACCCAATACCTTGCTTTTACCAGTGTCAGCAAATGTGATGTGACTTTTGTCTGATGGACGTAAAGTTGAGTCCATGAGAAGGCTTCGCTTGCTAGTCATGTGATTTGTACACCCACTATCAATAATCCATTCTGAAGCAGCTGGTGTCGTACCCTACAGTGCAGTTAGGGGGATAGGCTTCACGAAGAGAATTGTGAAGCAAAAACATTTGACGAACTAGTGGATTATTAAAGCTTAGGTCGAGATTAGGACTGATAGGGCAAGTTGCAAGCGATTTAGAAACAAAGTACATAGTAAGACCATTTGGGCATTTGATCTTGTGCCCTACAAGATGTTTAAGGTCCCCAGCAATAGTGTCAGACGATTTTGGTTCTTGGCTGGAGACCTTTCCCTGCAAAAGAGAGTTAAGCTTTCTTAGCCACCCACATCTTTAGGGGTGGCTTTGAAGCAATGAGTCTAAGTGCAGCATCTAAGAACTTTGGCTTTGGAGCCCTAGCAAAAAGTCTTGCAAGTGGACAGTAGTACTCATAAGAATAAGCAGAATAGTTCTTGGTCTTATGAGCATGGCGGTTTAAAGGACCGCGCTCATATTCATAGGCCTGAGTATGGCTTCCCTGCAAAACATTTGCGTTAGTTTGACTCCGGTGAGTCCTCTGTCTGTATGAATCCTTTGCACCGTATGAAGCCTGTGGTCTGGGGTTTGTCTTCTTCACCTGTGATGTCATGATGACATTCACAGGAAGATTCTCCAAACACCTTTTCGGCACCCAGATCTTCTTCATAGGCGGTCCATTCCTGCAGTTAGTACCAATGTACCTAGCAAACACTTCACCATTCTGATTCTTAAACAATTTATAGTTTGCATCAAAGGATTCATCAATAACAATGGGGTTAGCACAAGTGAAGCCAGATAGAGTGGATGGATCTGCTGAAGGTTCCTTTGCAGCAACCCATGTGGTTTTGGGGTACTGCTCAGGTTTCCAGTGAGAGCCATCAGCATTCATTTTCCTTATGAACCCAACACCCTCTTTCCTAGGGTTTCGGTTCAGGATCTGCCTTTTGAGGACATCACAAAGTGTTTGATGCCCTTTGAGACTTTTGTACATCCCTGTTTCAAGCAGTGTCTTCAACCTAGCATTCTCATCAGCAATAGCAGTGATATCCTCAGCAGAGGGGTTAGTTTCCACATCAACAGTTGAAGATATTGCAACAGTAGCAGCAGTAGAGCATTCAACAACAGAAGTAGCGTTATCACGCTCAATGCATTTAGGACATGGTGGTTCAAATCCTTCCTGAGCTGAAATGATCTGTTCGGCGCGAAGTGACTCATTTTCCTTTTGAAGATCTTCATGAGCCGCTCTCAATTTCTCAAGATCTTGCTTCCTTTGAAGATAATCATAGGAAAGCCTTTCATGAGCTGTTGAGAGTGTTTCATGACGACTTTCAAGTTCCTCATACTTAGCGTGAAGATTTTTTATGTCTTCAATTAAGGACTGAGATCGAGTCATTTCTACGTCTAACAGATCATCGCTTTTGTCTAATAGTTTTTGAATGTGTTCCATGGTTTTCTGTTGTTCAGTTGCAATTTTAGCAAGTGTTTTGTAGCTGGGTTTGGAACCACAATCAGAGTCATCGTCACTAGATGTTTGATAGTGAGTAGTGCGTGTGTTTACCTTGGCACCACGTGCCATGAAGCATTAGGAAGGAGCGGAGTAGTCCTTGTCATTTACATCGGTGTCGGTGATGAAGTCATTGTCTTCAGTGTTGAAGATGGACTTGGCAACGTATGCTGTAGCCAGACTTGCAATGCCAGAATCGGACTCCTCCTCAGACTCCACCTCCGCCTCCTCAGAAGAGGACTCATCCTCAGAGTCCATTTCCTTGCCAACAAACGCACGTGCCTTGCCAGATGAGCTCTTCTTGTGTGATGAAGACTTGGAGGAAGACTTGGAAGAAGATTTTGAGTATTTCTTCTTCTTGTCGTCAGAGTGATAGTCCTTGCTCTTCTTCTTCTTGTTGTTCTCATTGTCCCACTGTGGACACTCAGAGATGTAGTGACTAGGTTTCTTGCACTTGTGACATGTTCTCTTCTTGTAGTCATGAGCAGAAGCTTCATCATTCCTTGAGCTTGATCGTGAAGACTTCCTAAAGCCTTTCTTCTTGGTGAATTTTTGGAACTTCTTCACAAGCATAGCAAGCTCCCTTCCAATTTTTTCAGGATCATCAAAACTGCTGTCAGACTCTTCTTCAGATGAGGAGACAACCCTTGCCTTCAAGGCACGAGTTCGCCCATAGTTGGGACCATAGATGTCTCTTTTCTCAGAAAGCCGAAACTCGTGTGTGTTGAGTCTTTCAAGTATGTCAGACGGATCAAGTGTCTTGAAATTAGGACGTTCTTGAATCATCAGGGCTAGGGTGTCAAACGAACTGTCAAGTGATCTCAGGAGTGTCTTGACGACTTCATGCTTGGTGATCTCAGTAGCGCCGAGGGCTTGAAGCTCATTTGTGATGTTAGTGAGTCGATCAAACGTGAGCTGGACATTCTCATTGTCATTTCTCTTGAAGCAGTTGAAGAGGTTGCGAAGGACACTGATTCCCTGATCTCTCTGGGTTGAGACGCCTTCGTTGACCTTGGAGAGCCAGTCCCAGACTAGCTTAGATGTTTCCAAAGCACTCACGCGGCCATACTGTCCTTTGGTTAGATGACCACACATGATATTCTTGGCAGTAGAGTCCAGTTGAACGAACTTCTTGACATCAGCAGCAGTGACACCTTCTCTAGCCTTGGGAACGCCGTTCTTGACGACATACCATAGGTCGACATCAATGGCTTCAAGATTCATGCGCATCTTATTCTTCCAGTAGGGATATTCAGTTCCATCAAAGACGGGGCACACAGCGGAGACTTTGATTATCCCTGCAGTCGACATAGCTAAAACTCCAGGTGGTTAAACCGAATCACACAGAACAAGGGAGTACCTTGCTCTGATACTAATTGAAAGTGCTAGTGATCGACTAGAGGGGGGGGGGTGAATAGGCGATTTTTATGAAAGTCTTCAAAACATGGAAGTTTCAAAGACAAACGATAGAAATAAACCTATTACCATGCAGCGGAAGGTAGACTACGCTAGGGAAACCATAGTCAAGTATTCAATGAAGTAAAAGCGCAATGACTAATAGCAGCTAGGTAGTAAGGATCAGGTAGGAAGATACTGTAAAGCCAATCAGAACAAGTAATCACTTAGTGAAGCCAAATGGTGATGCAATCGTACAATGACTTCACACGGACCAACAGTAAGTAAAGGGAAGGGAAGGATGAAACCAGTGACTCGTTGAAGACAATGATTTGTTGGACCAGTTCCAGTTGCTGTGACAACTGTACGTCTGGTTAGGGAGGCTGAGATTCAACTAAGAAGACCTCGTCTTCACCTTATTCCCCTTGAGCTAAGGACACCCAGTCCTCGCCCAATCACTCTGGTAAGTCTTCAAGGTAGACTTCCAAACCTTCACAGACTTTGTTCACCGGCGATCCACAATGACTCTTGGATGCTCAGAACACGACGCCTAACCGGCTGGAGGATTCACAGTCCTCAAGTGTAATAAGTCTTTAGATCACACAGACAAGAAGACTTAAGTGATGCCTAACACTCTTTGGCTCTGGGTGGTTAGGGCTTTATCCTCTCAAGGAATTCTCTCTCAAAAGCTTCGAGGTGGGTTGCTCTCAAACGACAAAAGCCGTACTTTAACTCTGAGCAGCCAACCGTTTATGGTTGTAGGGGGTGGGATATTTATAGCCACTAGGCAACCCGACCTGATTTGTCCGAAATGACCCTGGGTCACTAAGGGAACTGACATGTGTTCCAATGGTCAGATTTCAAACACACACGGCAACTTTACTTGGGCTACAAGCAAAGCTTACTTGTCCAACTCTGAACAAGATTCGCTCTCAAAGTCTTTACTCGAAGACATAGGATTTTGGTTAAGCATCACTTCAGTCATTCTGACTGGTTTTCTTGGACCCCACTTAACAGTATGGTGGTTCCTATGACTCAACAAAGAAGAAAAAGAACTACGAAAGATCTAAGTCTTCGCGTTCCATAGTCTTCATGCGATGTCTTCTCTTGTCATAGTCTTCAATGTGAATGTCTTCACATACCACCTTTGACTTCAATGTCTTCATACATTTTTAGGGGTCATCTCTGGTAGCAAAACCAAATCAATGCGGGACTTCTACCTGTGTTATCCTGCAATTCTCACAAACACATTAGTCCCTCAACTAGGTTTGTCGTCAATACTCCAAAACCAACTAGGGGTGGCACTAGATGCACTTACAATCATATTATTTGTCTTACAGAATGTTTGAACCCAACTTAGTGATAAAGAAAGTAAGAGTTGTTGATAATGAAATCTTTTTGACAAGCACATGAGAAATTTATCAAGGTTACTTTCTTGCGTAAGAAGTTAATAAAACTTGTCACAAAATATTTTGGTTAAGTTGTGAGTCATTTGAGCAAGTAGAGTAAATTGAGTTGTTGACGATATGCTTGGTGTGTATAAGGATGACATCGGTCATTTTTATCATTATATGATGCATGTGTTATTTTGCATTTCATGGCATGCTATGACACCGGTCATTTATTTTTATTTTTTTAAGTTAAACCTGAATATAACTCAACTTGAATATACCGTTGACTGGGTCATGGTGCCACTGAATCAAGTTTCTTTCCAGTGCAACCACATTTGCCTTTGTGGGAAGGCCATTCAGTCCATTGACACGGCCTCTGGTCAGTGCCTCCATCTAGGGAAGGTTATGTCGTGCTTGCCCTGGCCCGGTGAGCAGACATAATCTTGTGTGCTCGTTGATGAGATTATGGTACCGAGTCCCCGAGTGGGAGTGTTTTGACCACGATGGTGGTCGGGGTGTCTTTGGTAGACACGGGGCCAACCAGGACCAGCCCGTTGGGGGATTTGGGTCGGAGTTGCCGGGAGAGTGTTGTGGCAATGGAGGGGTTTTGTCAGAATGCCGTTGGTCCACCCGAATGGGAGTGCGAGGCCATGGGTTCCGTGGTGTGGGTACAATGTGCTACCTCTGCAGAGTGTGTAATCTATCTATAGCCGAGTCCACGGTTACGGACACCTCATAGTAGGTCCCACCATGAGTCAATGTTTAATAAAAATTGCACACTAAGCGATGAACTTTGCATTGTTGATGGATGGCAGAAAGGCCATCGAGGCATTTGGGACCAAATGATGGTCCTGGTTGTGATCGCCGTAAGGATCACGAGTTGTTCTTGAGAAAGACCACTTTGGTGGTGTATTCTAACCACTTTGGTGGTGTGTTTGTGATCTGATCACTTTGGTGGTGTGTTTGTGATCTAGAGATGATCACGGTTGGTAAGCTGTCCTGAGGGACGTTCGAGCATGATCACAGCATGTTGGCATATAGTGTTGCATTTTTAATAATTGGTTAAATATCATGATATTGTTTGTCATTATGACGATGCCTGTTGTGATCTTGCAAGTACATTCAATGTACTGACTTGGCGTGTCATGCCAGATTTCAGGAAAGTATCATTGGAGGAGAGCGATGTCCGAGTCTAGATCGTGTCCACATCGGTGTCCCTGTGATATGGAGCTTCCGCCACGATGTTATTCCGCTGCCACGTAGTTGTTCGGATCGAGGCCCATTTATGTTCACTAAATAATGTACATATTGTTCAGCCGCGCTGAGTGTGCCGCTTGGCCTCGACAGCTGTTGTAATGTAACTCTGTTCCGCTAGTATCAATAAAGCGGTTGTTATTCTGTACCAAGATGTTGTGTGTTGCCAGAAGACATGGTCTCTGGGCTGGCAATGCATGGTAAATCGGTCGCTCTGAGCCGGGGTGCCACACTTTAGGTGGAGGAGGACGTCCTAGAGTTTCAATAGGCAAGTTGTGTTTAAGTAGAGGACATTGTTCAAAGAAAATTTTATCTATTTCATTTCTATCATGCATATGTGAATCATTCTTATGGTCTAGCAAATATTGTTATAAAGGATCTGTAGGTGGTACAACAATAGAAGCAAGACCAATTAATTCATCCTTACTAGGCTATTCTTTTTCATGAAGATTTCTACTAAACTTGGAAAAATTAAACTCACGAGACTCATTACCAAAACTAACACTGACAATCTATTTCTCATAGTCTACTCTAGCATTAACGGTGTTCAAGAAAGGTCTACCAAAGATAATGGGACAAAAGTCATCTTGTGGGGAACCAAGAACAAGAAAATCAGTAGGGTATTTTATTTTCCCACACAAGACTTCAACATCTCTAACAATTCCAATTGGTGATATTGTGTCTCTATTAGCAAGTTTAATAGTAACATCTATGTCTTCTATTTCTACGGGTGCTATGACATTCATAATTTCTTGATATAAAGTGTAAGGAATAGCACTCACACTAGCACCTATGTCACATAAACCATGATAACAATTTGATCTCCTATTTTAACTGAGATGACGGGCATGCCAACAACATGTCTATGTTTATGTTTCTTATCAGGTTTGGTAATTCTAGCAACTTCTTCACAGAAGTAAATAACATGCCCATCCATATCTTCTTCCAAGAGATCTTTAACCATAGCAATACTAGGTTCTAGGTGTTCTAACATATCTTTTGTTAAACACAATTGAAACTTAAGCATGCTCCTTTATCCTAACAGGGAAAGGTGGTTTCTCAATATAAGCAGAAGGAACAACTGGATCAACATTATAAAGTATAGTTTCTTCTTTAACTGGTACTGGTTATTTGGTTTCTTCTTTAATAGGTGGGTGATATTTAAACCACTTCTTTTTAGGGAGTTCAACATGAGTAGCAAATTATTCACAAAAGGAGGCTACTATCTCACAGTCAAGTCCATATTTAGTGCTAAACTTTTGAAAAGCATCTGTATCCATGAAAGATTTAACACAATCATACTTAAGTTTAATACCTGACACTTTACCTTCGTCGAGTTCCCAATATTCAAAGTTGAGTTTAATTCTTTCCAAAAGATCCCATTAGAATTCAATAGTCTTCTTCATAAAGGAACCAACACAAGAAGTATCAAGCATGGTTTGATCATTACGAGAAAGCCAAGCATAAAAATTCTGGATAATAATTTCTCTTGAGAGCTCATGATTGGGGCATGAATATAACATTGACTTAAGCTTCCCCCAAGCTAGAGCAGTACTTTATCCTTCACGAGGCCAAAAATTATATATATAATTCCGATCACGATGAACTAGATGCATAGGATAAATTTTTTGGTGGAACTCCAATTTCAAACGATTCCAATTCCAAGATCCAATATCATCGCATAGCCTATACCATACCAATGCTTTTACCTTCAAAGATAAAGGGAAAACCTTTCTCATAACTTCATATCCGGGTAAACCTACAAGCTTAAACAATGCACAAATTTGTTCCACATATATCAAGTGCATATTAGGATGTTCGGTTCCATCTCCTGCATAAGGATTAGCTAGCAGTTGTTCTATCATACTCCAAGGAATTTCATATTCAATATTTTCAGTAGGTGTAGTAGGTTGAGGGGTAGCTAACTGTGGTTCCGGAATAGGTGAAGATACTCCGAACAAACCCCTCAAAGATTGTTTTCCATAGTAACAAGTGAAAATAAATTTCAGCACACTATATAAATGTTTCCTTACCAAATTCCACTTACCAAAGGCACTTCACTCCCCGGCAATGGCGCTAGAAAATAGCCTTGATGACCCACAAGTATATGGGATCAATTGTAGCTCTTTTTGATAAGTAAGAGTGTCAAACCCAACGAGGAGCGGAAGGAAATGATAAGTAGTTTTCACTAAGGTAAAGTCTGCAAGTACTGAAATTGTAAGTAGCAGAGTAGTTTGAGAGCAAGATAATTTGTAACGATCAAGTAACGATAGTAGTAAAAAAAGTGCATCAAAGTATCCCAATCCTTTTGAGGCAAAGGATAGGCCAAAACTGTCTCTTATGATAAGCAAGGTGTTCTTGAGGATACACGGGAATTTCATCTAGTCACTTTCATCATGTTGGTTTAATTCGTGTTCGGTACTTTGATAATTTGATATATGAGTGGACCGGTGCTTAGGTGCTGTTCGTACTTGAATAAACCTCCTACTTATGATTAACCCTCCCGCAAGCATCCGCAACTATGAGAAAAGTATTAAGAATAAATTCTAACCATAGCATTAAACTTTTGGATCCAATCGGTCCCTTACGGAATAGCACATAAACTGGGGTTTCAACTTCTGTCACTCTCGCAACCCATCATCTAATTGCTACTCCACAATGCATTCCCTTAGGCCCAAATATGGTTAAGTGTCATGTAGTCGACGTTCACATGACACCACTAAGGGAATCACAACATACATACTATCAAAATATCGAACACATATCAAATTCACATGATTACTTGCAACATGATTTCTCTCGTGACCTTAAGAACAAAGGTAACTACTCATAAATGATAAACATTCTCATGATCAGAGAGGTATTAAATAGCATATTGGATCTGAACATATAATCTTCCACGAAATAAACCCTATAGTAATCAACTACAAGATGTAATCAACACTACTAGTCACCCACAAGCACCAATCTATAGTTTCGGTGACAAGATTGAACACAAGAGATGAACTAGGGTTTGAGAGGAGATGGTGTTGTTGAAGATGTTGATGGAGATTGCCCTCCCCAAGATGGGAGAGTTGTTGGTGATGATGATTTCCCCCTCCCGGAGGGAAGCTCCCCCGGCGGAATCGCTCCGCCGGAGGGCAAAAGGGCTCCTACCCAAGTTCCGCCTCGAGGCAGCGGTGCTTCATCCTGAAAGTCCTCTCCTTATTTGTTTTCTAGGATATAATGACTTATCCTATATACTTAAGAAGTTCACCCCCACTACTTGATTTAACTTGACATGCAGCCTATCCACCTCAGCAATGTGCCACATCAGCAATTATTATTTCTTTTAAACCAATTTTTATTGTCATTTACACACTAACCGAAGCCAATGGTGCAAACAGAAGAAAGAAGCCTAATCGTCTAATTCCTAAGAAGAAGGAAGCCCAACCGACTATCCTCACATCATGCTTTCCGTCTCCATCTCCCGGAACGCATCTATATTATTTCCTCGCTGATCTCCCACCTCTCCCCACCAGCACGTCTCCTCCCCTTCCCTCCACACATCTCTATGGTTCTCTTCCGACCCTTTCCATCCCCATCTGCTTCTCCTGCAGTGCCATACAAGCACCGGCGAAGCACATGCTTCGTCTCCTCCAGATCCACGAGGTTATGTGGAAGGAACTTGACATGGAGGATTCGGGGGAGCTACAAATCAAGAGAAGAAGCTCCGCCCGCGACCCCTTTCCACCGAGCTCAGACAAAAGGAGCTTGTTGTGCATGGGGATATTAACCACAAAGACCAGTGATGGCTCTGGGATTCTCAAATCCACAAATTTATGTTGTTTCCTTTTTTCTTTATCATGTGGATGTCAACAAAAAAGGGCCCGTGTTATATTCTCATGCGCCAGATTCAATTATTTGCATCGAAGTTGTTTGGATTTACATGGAGGAAGCGGTATGTTTTTTATGTCCACATCCAATTGACTACAATTTCAGATTGGTTTTTGTTTTTGTAGCTATTCAAAACTGCAGAACACATGTTCATCTTCCCCCAACCTACACAATGAATACTAATAGTTTTTATGATGATACATGAGCTAGTATTATGGCTCATCTTGATCTGCTATTTGGGTCAATACATTTTGGTGGAACTGTACGTACTTCTCTTCATGTTGTTTACAGACAGCCGAAGTTACAAATCCAGTCGTGACGACTACATGTAATTGTTTGTACATAAGCCTTAGTTGAAGATAAGGTTGATAGAAGTACTGTGTATATATGTTCTCCCCATTTTAAAAAATTGGTAAGTTCTATGGGAACAGCTGGAGTGATGTCTGTTTATTTACAATGTATATATATGTATCATGACTTGCAGGTGCAGGTTGTGCTTTACGATCCTAATGAGATATTCTAATCCAGAGAGGTTTCTTATCAGTTCTACGAGAAGTGCAAAATTTAATAAATGTTTTGCGAGCCTACATCCATTGTTGTCCATCAACCAATTCTGTAGTACATGTTGGCTCACAAAATAGATGTGATCCCTTTTTGATTTTTTCAAATATTTTCAGAATTGTACAGTCACTCACCATATTACTCTTTTGATCTCCATAGAGGATATGTTTGTGCGCATGTTATTCTCAGTCTTCTATTAATTAAGTACCCATTCATTGGTCCATGTTTCGCTGATCGAGTGTACTGTTTGCTTGAATTTATACTGTGATATGAAATCGAGATAAGTCTTAATCAATGGCAATTAAAACTTTTTTTCGAGTTTCAAAAAAAATATTTTTTTGAATTGCTGAAGATTTGAAGAATCCACTCACCCGGAGATCTTTTCGGTTGGTTTGTATACATGTCTGATTTCTGAAGGTTCGAGCATAATGGACAAGACCTATATGGGCAAACACTTGGTGTGCTTCCTACCGATGCTTTTTTTGAGGTCGTTGTATGTGGTAGTTCAACTGTTTCTGTTGTTTCCTTTTGTTTTTGGGTTTTGTCCAGTCATTTCCTGTCATTGTACTTTGGCGATTTGGCCCTTCTGTTATTCTATGAATTTTACATGCAGCTCTCCTGCATGGTTCAGAAAAAAAGTTTAATCCCAAAATTCAAAGGAAAAACTAGAATAAGTGTTTCTTAGTATCGAGGCACTATTCCATGCTTTGATGCTCTCCGAGACACTATTTTAGTTCAGTTCATATAAATCATGTTGATACTCAAACATTGGTCGAACAATAGGATTGAATTTTTATCTTTGTACTCCGGCCATCAATCCACATGGCCCAGTTGCTACCAACGGTAAGTCAATCCTCTTTGCTATTACATTTTTTACCTTGGAATTTTTTGTGGTGATTTGAGGTTCTATTTAGTTTCTATGCTACCTTCAATGCCAACAAAAAGATCCCGCAGCAACGCACGGGGTATCATCTAGTATACCAAAAGATGGGCACCGAAGGTGGGCCGAGGAGGGCACAACCCACCAGGGCGCGCCTGGGCTCCCTGGCGCGCCTATGTGGGTTGTGCCCACCTAGTGGGCCCCCTCTAGTATTTATTTGCTCCAATAAATCTTAAATAATCCATAAAAAATCTCCGTGAAGTTTCAGCTTGTTTGGAGTTGTGTAGAATAGGTGGCCTGACGTAGCTTTTTCAGGTCCAGATTTCTAGCTGCCAGAATTCTCCCTCTTGGTGTGTACCTTGAAAATTATGAGAGAAAAGGCATTAGAATTATTCCAAAAAGCATTATTATGGATAAAAACATTATAAATAATAGCAAGAAAACATGATGCAAAACGGATGTATCAGTGTGTGTGTGCTTCTGCTGTCAAATGGGTCCCACCTATGAGTGTGTGATCTCTATTCGATGCTACCAATAGGTCCCACCAGGTCAGTGAGCTATGTTTGATACGAGATAGCCATTTCTTTATTTACATAAGGCAATGTTTCGACAAAGAGACAACAGTTCCTCTCTAGCCCAACGGTAGCGAACAAGTTAAACCAGCGCGAGGTCATGGGTTCGAGTCCCCCCTCGCGCATATTTTTTATTAACAAATTTAGGGCTCAGTCCTGCCTGTCAAGTGGGTCCCTCTTGTAAATGAGCTCTGTTGAATATACACATGTAAGCAAAAATGACAACTAAGCACTCTACATAGGCGAGACTGCTGAGGTGGCTGCGTAATCATACAATTGCATTACAACTCAAGTGTAATGACCATTCATATTGGTCGTAATTTGCTAAAAATGAGGCATGAACCAGGGTTGTCTGCTTTACAGCCATTTCGTGTAAGGAAATTACGACCTTTCTGACCAAAATGGTCATTATGGTTTAGGGTTTGTAGCCTCCCGAACAGTTTTTGACCAATTGGTCTCAAATGGTCGTAGATTTATGACCAATTCCAGGGTCACTGACGGAAGGTCACAAGTTGACATATTTCTTGTAGTGAATCACTAGAGCTCGCACATGCCAATTGAATTACTAGGTACTTTCGTTTCTTATTAACAATTTTAATGTTCATGAGAATTTGGTGCTGCCTAAATTGGATACATTTGTATTGATTACTAATAAAGGGCCTAGCATGGACAAGAGGGATGAACACTACAGCACAAACAAGCATGGAGATGAAGGCGCGCGAGAAGGGAACCAGAATGGCGTTTCGTGTGCAGATTTCAGTACTTTGAAACCTCCTTGATGACATACAAGGACATGGATGAAATACACAAGATGCCCTTCCATAAATTTCGTCCATGGCCTATAATAGGTGCTGCGTCACCTTATTTTTGGTCCAGGCTCATGTAATTTCGAAATACTTAAGTATAGGTTGTTTTAGATTTCGTATGTGTGGGGAAACAAGAGTTAGGGTTGGTTTCGGACCCCTCCTCCAAGGGGTCACGAAATTCCCCCGCTCTTCCTCCATATATACAGACCTTAGGCCGTCGTTTAGACTTTGGGTTTTGTTTAGTTTAAAAGTTTGCCATAGCTGCAACTTTGCATACTTCGTTTGTGTTCAACGACCAGACCAAGACGTCACAAAACCCCACTTTCATCAATAAAGCTTTCCTCTTATATTCGCAACATCTAAATTGCAAGCTCGGAGCTCCACCCGGACAGAGGCCCCGGACCGGATGGGTTTGTTAGTGCTTTCTACCAAAAAGCTTGGTCAATCATTAAGCATGATATCATGGTAGTCTTCCTCAAGATCTATGTGGGGGACGGTAGAGGTTTTTCCAAGCTAAATCGCGCCCTGATTGTTCTATTGCCGAAGAAACTGGATGCAGAAAGGGTGGGCGACTATCATCATATTAGTCTCCCGCATAGAATGGCTAAAATCTTTGCGAAGTTACTGGCAACCAAAGTGCACTCGAGCATGACGGATTTGGTCACCATCAACCAGTCGGCTTTCATCAAAGGGAGAAACCTACATGATAATTTTCTCTTGGTTCCGCAAGTGGCCCGGAAGATTGCTGCGAGGAGAAGCAAAGGGATCTTCCTGAAACTTGATATCTCGAGAGCATTCGATCCCTCTCTGGCTATTTCTCTTTGACGTTCCAAAAGCAAAACGTTTCGGCAATAAGTGGATCAAGTGGGTCTCGATCTTACTTCAATCAGCAACGACTAAGATCTTGGTGAATGGTGTGCTTGGGAGAAGCATTGTGCATGCCTGTGGCCTTCGTCAAGGCGATCCTATCTCGCCACTTTTATTTGTGATTGCCATGGATGCTTTGACCACAATCATCGGCAAGGCGCTGGAGCAGAGAGTGCTATCCACTTACAAAGGAATCTCATCTTGGCAAAGGGTGTCCATATATGCTGGGGATGTTGCACTGTTCGTACATCCCACAACCACCGATGTCGGTGTCAAAACCGGCGGATCTCAGGTAGGGGGTCCCGAACTGTGCGTCTAAGGCGGGTGGTAACAGGAGGCAGGGGACATGATGTTTACCCAGGTTTGGGCCCTCTTGATGGAGGTAATACCCTACGTCCTGCTTGATTGTTCTTGATGATATGAGTGTTACAAGAGTTGATCTACCACGAGATCGTAGAGGCTAAACCCTAGAAGCTAGCCTATGGTATGATCATATATGTTGTCCTACGGACTAAACCCTTCGGTTTATATAGACACCGGAGGGGGCTAGGGTTACACAGAGTCAGTTACAAGGGAGGAGATCTTCTTATCCATATTGCCTAGCTTGCCTTCCACGCCAAGGAGAGTCCCATCTAGACACGGGATGAAGTCCTCAATCTTGTATCTTCCTCGGTAGCCCCTAAACCAGGCTTCAATGATGATGAGTCCGGCGCGCAGTATTGTCTTCGGCATTGCAAGGCGGGTTCCTCCTCCGAATACTCCATAGAAGATTTTGAACACCAGAGTAGTGTCCGGCTCTGCAAAACAAGTTCTACATACTACCACAGAGAGAATAATATTTGTACAAATCTAATCTGCTGACGCATTCTGACAACACAACGTTATGTCATGGCTCGGTCATTATTCGAACCGTTTTCTCAACCAGCACCGCACATAACATGGGGTGCTTTTCTCGACATGTCTTGTCCAAGCAGAGATCGTGTCCCCCTTATTACGGGATTCTCATCAATACGGACGTGGGTAACCCAACCGCGCCATCAATTATGGCGCCTGGGGAATAAGCGGTTTTACCTGGCAACTGGGGAGACGCATCGCCTCTTCCGCCCTTATAAAGGGACAAGGATTTACTCTTTTCACCCATGCCTTCTTCCTCCTTGCTTACCCATTCCCGCACACTCGAGCTCTAGCGCCCAAGCTCGCGTTCTTCTTCTCAAACCACTCCAAGCATGTCCGGAGCAGGAGGCAAGTGGATGGTCTCCTCCGTCACGGAGGAGAACATCAAAAAGCTACGGGAAGCCGGATATCTGGCCATGGATATCGCGCACCGGCTGCCAGATGCAGGCCAGATCATCCCAACTCCCGAACCCCATGAGAGGGTAGTTTTTCTTACCCATTTTGTCCGCGGACTGGGATTTCCTCTCCACCCGTTTGTTCACGAGCTGGATTTTCATGATCTGGCCCCCAATTTCATCCTCAACATCTTGGCGTTCATCGTCGTGTGCGAGGCCTTCCTCCACATTAGGCCCCACTTCGGCCTGTGCCTAAAAACCTTCAATGTCAAACCGAAGGTGGTGGTCGGCCAGCAAGTAGAGTGCGGAGGCGCCATGGTGGGCAAAATGCCCAACGTCACCTGGCTAGAAGGCTCCTATGTCGAGACCATACAGGGGTGGCAATCAGGGTGGTTCTACATCACGGAGCCGCGCGACACCAACTGGGTGGCAGCCCCCAAATTTCGATCTGGAATCCCCATGCGGCTCACTTCCTAGAAAGAGAAGGGCCTATCCTGGGGTTCTTCGGTAGAGCTGACCGGACTCCAGACCTGCATCTGGAACATGACGAGCAAGAAAATCAAGCTCATCAACGTGGTCCACGTCATGCTCTTCTGCCGGATCCTCCCGTGTCAACGACGGGCATTCGATTTGTGGGAGTTCGACTCGGCCAAGCACCAGACACTGCGAGAGCTCTATGACACGACACACGAGGACGTCTGGAGGGTGTTGTTCAAGGGCGCCGAGATTCCTCCTTCCCTCATCGAGGACCGCGGACTCAGCGCAAAGAGCCGCGCCAATCCGGTAAGTTTTTATATATCTCAGGGTATTTATTTGCCCCGGTTTAGTCATATGCAGGATCTAAGCTTCTATGCCATTAACAGGACTGGATAAAGACAGCGGAGCAGCTTGATTGCCCAGCCCCTCTGCCTGAAGATCCCGCAGACGCTCTCCTGACGGAGATGCTGACTACGGCACCTTACGAGGTGCCGGCAAAGAAGACCAAGAAGAAGGCCACGGGGACCCTAAAGGGTCTCCGGCGCAAGGTTGTATCGGACTCATCCGACGATGACTCCGACGCGCCCTCCTCCCATAAAAACGAGGAGGGGGAGGAAAGTTCTCTCCCCAAGATGGGGAAGACAAGAAAAGGAAGGCCGACCCAACCGGGGAGGCCGAAGGGTCCAAGAAGGGAAGGACCCGTGCTCCGGACTGTTCCACGACGGCCGCCGACAGTGACGACGAGTGGCTACCCAGGGTTAAGCCCCTGGCGAAGTCGTAAGTTTCTGGACACCATAGTACTTCATGGTATGTTTTATTGCACTGCTTCTCCTCATGTCAAACATGATTTTACAGTCCGTCCCGAGCTCATCTCGACGTATCCTCGTCGAGCGGCTCATTGGACTCGTCGAATATGAACAGTGGTTCTCTTCCGACCGCTTCCACCCCTCACCCTACGGACAACGCCAAGGTGTTGTCTCAAAAGGCACCGAGCCAAGGGGAGGTGGTCCTGGAGGCGTCTCGAGGCGACCTCCCGGACCCTGGGTACCAAGGGAGCGAGGCTCCTACGGGCTCCGAGTTCGGCACCCAGCCGAACACTACGCTAGAACCTTCGATGGTTCCGGACTCCGGCAGGCGGTCCCCCGTTAAGGGGGGCCAACCACCCATGCCGGTGTCCTCTGTCCATCCAGAGGCACTGGACAACTTGCTAGAAGCGCTTCGCAGCGCTTCCATCGACAAAGAGCACGGCACTATCATGAGTGCGGTGATCGAGAAGGTTCAGTCCGCCAAAAATGGGCTGACCGAAGCTTGCGCCAGCCTCCTAATAGGCTTTGAGGTAAGCAATCAAAATATATATAAGATAATATTACCACATAGATAGTAGCCCCTGATGCTCTATTCGGTGTTCGAGAGGAAAGGCCGAATCGAGGATCAAATGATGAGTCAGGAGTCTAATAAGAATATGTCTATGTGTAGGTGCAGGCTTCCCTGATGGCCGTTGGCGCACGTACTGCGAAGGTCTTTGCACTAAAGCAGGACCTAGAGCGGTCCGAGAACGAGCTTGGCCATATCAAGAGGCATCTCGAGGAGAGCAAAGGTAAGAAATACCTTGTCTATGCTTTTGAAAAGATGTTCGGTTGTAAAATAATAGGATCACCATGAATTTGTCAGGGGCCACGACTGAGGTGGCCACCCTGAAGAAGGCGCTGTCCGAGGCCGAAGACAAAGCGGTTAAGGAACGCATCGAGCAGGAGAAGCAAGAATCCTGAGTGGGCGAGGTGCAGCAAGAGCTCGAGGCTTTCGCCAAAAAACATGAGTCCTTGGAGCTCGACTCTAAGACGCGAGAGTCCGAGCTCGCACAGGTGCTTGAAAGCGCTCGGAGCGCCAAGGCTGAAGCCCACAAGGCCCTCCAGGAAATTCATGCGGTGAAGAAGATAGCAGCGGGTAAGGCATTCATTATGCAAAGCAACCATGTGAAGGAAACTTTCCTTTTTCTTACCCGAGTTCGGAGCTCTCCAGGAGCGTTTGCAGATCTTCCCCGCAGTGTACTGGATGCCCCGGAGTTTTACCGAGCTGAGGAGGGGAGCTCGATGGAGAAGTTGTTCTGGTCTCAGTATACTGGGACCGAACACCTCGTGCCCTTGAGCGTTGGTCGAGCTTCATAAGGCGGCTGAACAAGCCATGAGGGGCCTTATAGTCCGGATGTGGCCTGGCGAGCCCCTGTCCGGCAGCTACTTCGGTCTGGTAAGGCGGCTCGTCGATGCCTGCCCACGGCTTGAAGTCATAAAGCGGTCCGTCTGCATCGAGGGTGCGCGCAGGGCTTTTGCCCAGGCGAAGGTGCACTGGGCGAAGCTGGACGCCGTGAAGCTGGTGAAGGAGGGGCCACCGGAGGACAAGGAGCATCGCAGCCCCGAGATGTACTATGAGAGTGTCCTGAAGGGTTCCCACCTTGTGGCGGATGAGTGTGCCAAGGATGTAATTTTTGAATGAACATGCTCATGTGATCCTGTAATATGAAACGAGTTCATTTGCGCCATGCGATGCTTTTTTAATTTAAAATATTACCTCATGTGCGGCCGTTTATAATATCTGAGAGTTGGCCAGTCGTCGGCTTCTGCCCCCATGTAACTAGTACTGGGGTGTTCGGGATAAACCTGAGCACTCTTTACCCCAATTTTGGGTCCTTCAAGGGAGGTGTTCAGCGCAACGAACCAGGCAATCAGACTATAAGGCTTTATCACTCTCACTTAGCCATAGAAGTCTACAATTTTAAACTTTGGCGAAGCCCCTAGTGTTCGGAAGATCGAATTTGGGGCACTATACTCGCCTAAACCGGACAAGGCCGGCTCCACGCCCGAAGTGGAAAAAGTCTTTAAGGACTTGAGACCTCTCGAACAGCGACCAGTCTCTCGCCTTATCATGACAGTCAGTTTTCGGCTTTCTCTACTGAGGCGCTCGTCCGGAAGAACCGGGACACAATCGCAGTAGTTCTCCCACCGCTACCTTAGCCGATATAGCGGAACGTAAGGTACCAAAGCATGGGAGCCGGGCAAACCCAACATTTGACCAAAGACATGATTCAGAGTTGATGCATATAATGTTATAAGTTCGGGGTGCCGCATTGTCAAAAGTGTTCAGACTTCTTGCACCGTATTATGGGGTAAACGAAATCCCCTGGCGTACTGACTGTACCCGAACGTACGGGTGCAGATTGCCGTGAATGGACATATAAGAGATAAAAAGATAAAAAATGCAATGATAGACTAATGATACGCATTGTTATTTAAATAATATGTTGAAGCGTACTGGTACAAGTAGTGCAATAAGCAGAAGGTAGGACAATTTGAAATGTCCTATCCCAGGGCAAGCTGCACATAGATAGTGAAAAACGGGTATATCAATTATTATTAGAGACCACCTGGGGGTTCCTGTGTTTATCTTAGCTTCTTGCCGCCTTGGTTGTTGCTTCCCATAATGTGTCCGGCAATTGTACTACCGGAAAGGGCTTCCAGGGGGTTAGGTCCTGAAAGAGAAAAGAAGTAATAAAGGTATACAACCCCTAGTGCGGTTAAGCCGCATTGTGGGACGTGCCTTGATCGTGCCCCCGTCTATATCCATGGTATTTTCAATGTGTTGTTATGTACGTGTGGCACGGATTTCGTTGCTTGACTAGGACTAGGACGGGGGCCGAATTGCTAGGCGAGCTCTGAACGTGCCAGGCCATCCTATTGCACCTTATTCCGGACTCGCTTGAAGGTGTTTGGGGTTGTGACACCGAATTAGTGGTTTTGCTTAAAAGGTTGCTTAATGCTTCTGCTGCAAGGGCCGCAGTGTGCTCTTCCGTGCGGAGTGAGCGTTCTGTGTTTCCATTTACCGTTATGACCCTCTAGGTCCTGGCATCTTGAGCTTGAGGTATGCGTAATGCGGCACTGCATTAAATTTTGCGAATGTTGTTCTTCCAAGCAGTGCGTGATAGCCACTGCGAAACGGGGCGATATCAAAGATTAACTCCTCGCTTTGAAAGTTGTCTGGTGATCCGAAGACCACTTCCAGTGTAATTGGGCCTGTGCAATGGGCCTCTACACCTGGGATGACGCCTTTAAAGGTGGTTTTGCTGGGTTTGATCCTCGAGGGATCGATACCCATTTTTCGCATTGTATCCTGATAGAGCAGGTTCAGGCTGCTGCCACCATCCATAAGGACTCGAGTGAGGTGAAATTTGTCGATGATGGGGTCTAGGACCAGTGCGCGGATCTGCCATGACGGATGCTAGTGGGGTGGTCCCTGCGATCAAAGGTGATCGGGCAAGCAGACCATGGGTTGAACTTTGGGGCGACAGGCTCCATCTCATAGACGTCCCTTAGTTCACGCTTCCGCTCCCTCTTGGGAATGTGAGTTGCGTATATCATGTTCACCATCTTCACTTGTGGGGGGAACCCCTTCTGTCCTCCTGTGTTCGGCGGCCGGGGCTCCTCCTCGCCATCACTATGCATCCCCTTGTCTTTGTTTTTGGCGCTTAACTTGCCGGCCTGCTTGAACACCCAACATTCTCTATTGGTGTGATTGGCTGGCTTGTCGGAGGTGCCGTGGATTTGACACGAGCCATCCAGTATGTCATCCAAACTGGACGGAACCGGAGTACTTCTTTTAAATGGCTTTTTCTGCTGACCGGATCTAGAGCCTCTGAATCTGGCATTGACTGCCGTATCTTTTGTGTTATCGCCATTATTGCGGCGCTTTGGTCTGTTACGATGTTGCCTACCGTTGGCATCTTTGGAATCCGAAGTGCCTGGATTCCTCGATGTGTTGTTGGTGCGAGCCAACCAGCTATCCTCGCCCACGCAAAAGCGGGTCATGAGTGTTGTGAGGGCTGCCATAGATTTCGGCTTCTCCTGGCCAAGGTGGCGAGCCAGCCATTCGTCACGGATGTTATGCTTGAATACCACTAGGGCATCTGCGTCCGGACAGTCGACAATTTTGTTTTTCTTAGTCAGGAACCGTGTCCAGAATTGTCTGGCCGATTCCCCTGGCTGCTTGGTTATATGGCTCAAGTCGTCAGCATCCGGTGGCCGCACGTAAGTGCCCTGGAAGTTGTCCAGGAATGCATCTTCCAGATCCTCCCAACTGCCTACGGAGTCTGCTGGCAAGCTGTTCAGCCAATGCCGAGCTGGTCCTTTGAGTTTTAGTGGGAGGTACTTGATGGCATGTAGATCATCGCCGCGGGCCATTTGGATGTGAAGGAGGAAATCCTCAATCCATACACTGGGATCTGTTGTGCCATCGTATGATTCGATATTTACGGGTTTGAAACCCTTCGGGAATTCATGATTCATAACTTCATCAGTGAAGCATATGGGGTGTGCGGCGCCTCTGTGCCGGGCTATATCCCGATGCAGTTCGTATGAGTCTTGTCTGCTGTATTCGGCCCGGCCGGATTTACTCTTGGTGTATCCGACGTGACGATCATCGTCCCGTGTTGGCGCACGTTCCCGTGACCCGTATATTGACCTTGTGATTTTTGCCTTACTGTCCAATACGTCTCGCAGGCCCCCTGTGTTGCCCCGGGCCTTAGTATTTTTGATTGAATGGCGGCGGGGTGCAGGATGAAATGCCTCTCTGGCTCGGCCCCGTAGTGGCCGGTCAGCCGCATCGTACACTGGTGAATGAGGTTTCAATGCTTCCTCCTCTAGGTGAGGTAGCAACCTGCGTTTTGGGTAACTCTTGGAGGGGCGCTCGAGTTCGTACTCCTCGGTCGCAAGGACTTCGGTCCATTTATCTGCTAGCAAGTCTTGATCAGCTTGAAGCTGTTGCTGCATTTTCTTCAGGCTATTTGCCATGGCCATAAGCCGCCGCTTGAAGCGCTCTTGCTCGATGGGGTCCTCAGGCATGATAAATTCTTCGTCGCCGAGGCTCGCCTCCTCTTCGAAGAGAGGCATGTAATTGTCCTCCTCCGGTTCTCCATTTGCTGCCTGCTCTAAAGGGCTGGCTTGTTCATCCTCCGGCTCTATATCATGCTGGAGGGGATTGTGATTGTCTTCGGCACTATCCGGAGTGTTATTATCTCCTGTGCCGGTATCACTAGTTTTGCTGTGGTGGGACTTAGAGTGGCATCGCTGACGTCGGCACTTGGGTTGCTTCTTGGAGGGGTCATGCTCCGCTGTCTCGTCGCCATTGCCTTCTTTAGCGGTGTCCACCATATATATGTCGTATGATGATGTGGCGGTCCAGCGCCCTATGGGCGGTGGTTCCTGCTCGTCTCCTGCATCATCATCCATACCGTCGTTGTCCTCGGAGTCGAAGTCGAGCATGTCGGTTAAATTGTCGACAGTGGCTACTAAGTGGGTGGTGGGTGGGCAGCGAATTTCTTCATCGTCCGCATCCCATTCTAGCCGGACATAGTTCGGCCAAGGTTCTCCTGACAGGGAGAGGGACCTCAATGAATTTAGCACATCACCGAAGGGCGAGTGCTGAAAGATATCCGTGGAGGTGAACTCCATGATCGGCGCCCAGTCGGATTCGACGGGCACGGATGTAAGCGGCTCGGAGTCCATGGCCGAAGGTGAATCTAGTGGTTCGGCGACACGGCTCTCGTAAGGGGTGAAGTCAGTATCCGGCTCCATCGCCACTAAGAGTACAATCTCCATGGCGGGGTCTATCCTTCCGCTCTCGGATGGCGCGATTTGCTCCGGATTGACGGCCGGAGTAGTTGCAGATGCGATCTCCCAAACACTGTCCGACGGCAGAGTTACGTCGTGCTCATCATGACACGGGCTCGAATCCGTCGAAGATCAAGTCTCCGCGGAGATCAGCAGTGTAGTTTAAGTTTCCAAATCTGACCTGATGGCCAGGGGCATAGCTCTCGATCTGCTCTAGATGGCCAAGTGAATTGGCCCGCAGTGCGAAGCCGCTGAATACAAAGATCTATCTGGGGAGGAAAACCTCACTCTCGACCGCATCGCTACCGATGATCGAAGGAGCCATCAAGCCTTATGGTGACGACACAGTGGAACTCTCAATGAAAGCACCAATGTCGGTGTCAAAACCGGCAGATCTCGGGTAGGGGGTCCCGAACTGTGCATCTAAGGCGGATGGTAATAGGAGGCAGGGGACACGATGTTTACCCAGGTTCGGGCCCTCTTGATGGAGGTAATACTCTACATCCTGCTTGATTGTTCTTGATGATATGAGTATTACAAGAGTTGATCTACCACGAGATCATAGAGGCTAAACCCTAGAAGCTAGCCAATGGTATGATCGTATATGTTGTCCTACGGACTAAACCCTCCAGTTTATATAGACACCGAAGGGGGTTAGGGTTACACAGAGTCGGTTACAAGGGAGGAGATCTTCTTATCCATATTGCCTAGCTTGCCTTCCATGCCAAGGAGAGTCCCATCCGGACACGGGACGAATTCTTCAATCTTGTATCTTCATAGTCCAATAGTTCGGCCAAAGGATATAGTCTGGCTATCCGGAGACCCCCTAATCCAGGGCTCCCTCAACCGACCTCGGCTTCATCAAGCATGCGCTTGATTTGTTCGAAGAAGCTTCGGGTCTTAAGGTCAACTATCTGAAATCCACTGCCACTCTCATTCATGGCGAACAAGAGGACAAAGAGCGAGTTATTGAGCTTCTGCAATGCAAGCTTGTGGAGTTCCCATGTCAATACCTAGGTCTGCAGTTAGCAATCAAGCAACTAACAAAGCAAGACTGGTAGCCTTTGCTCGACATAGTGAGGAACTGTTTGCCCGCATGGCATAGATGGCTTGTTTAGAGAGCGGGCAGATTGGTGGTTGCCAAATCCGTGATCTCTGCTCGCCCAATTCACCAGCTCCTGGTCCTGCAACCCCACACATGGGTTCTAGAAGACATCAATAGTTGGATGCGGTCCTTTTTCTGGGTTGGGAAAGATAAGGTCAATGGTGGGTAGTGCTTGGTCGCATGGGATAGAATCTGTCCTCCGGTGCAGTACGGAGGCCTTGGAATCAAGAATCTGAAAGCTCAGGCGTTGTGGCCTTGCGAGTGAGGTGGGAATGGTTGAGACGCACCGAGCAGAGCGGCCTTGGCAAGGCCTAGGAATGCTGGTCGACCAAGAGGCACGAGCTGCCTTTGATTGTTTGGTGCACATTGAGGTTGGCCGAGGAGATAAAGTGTTGTTGTGGAAGGATCGATGGATACACGGCCACTCTGTGCAAGACATCGTGCCTCTAATTCTTGAGCTCGTGGAAACATGCTGCATCAATAGTTGGACTGTGCAGTGGGCGCTGGAGGATGAGCAATGGTCGATAAGCGTCCCCTTTGTCTCCTCTTACATGGCGCTCCTTCAACTCATGCACTTGAGACATGCCATTGCCTCGGTGCATAGGGATCATCAGATGCCTGACAGTTTCTTATGGCCATGCGCGACATCCATGTCATATTCTGCCAAATCTACTTACAACCGTCTTTATGAGGGCCTGCCGGTTTGCCCCTACGCCGCAGCCATCTGGAGAAGCCTCGCCCCTCTCAAATGCAAGATTTTTGCTTGGCTTGCATCACAACATCGCCTGTGGACAGCTGATCGACGCGCTAGACATGGATTGAAAGATCACACCTCGTCCTGTTACACGTGCCTACAAGACGAAGACATTGTGGATCACATCTTGGTGCAATGTGGTTACATGCGCGGTACTTCGATGGGCTGTCTTGACAAGATGCAATTACAGATTACCTGCCCCACAAGCATGGACTCATTTCTGGACTGGTGGATGCAACAACGACCGGGTTTCGCGAAGGAAGACAAGCGCGGTTTCGACACCCTGGTCTTCTACACGGCATGGTCACTATGGAAGCAAAGGAATGCCAGGGTGTTCAACAGAATTGAGCAGCAACTAGACACACAAGAGCTCGTGGTGAAGATCCTCGATGAGATGAGAGATTGGAAGTTGGCGACTCGTGGAAGAGGTAGTTTGCAACGCTTTGTGAGAGAGTAGCCTCGTGTTGTATTGTAGGAGTGGTAGAGGGTGTATGTCTTTGGGTGTACCGCACTCGCTAGACCTCTTGTAAATTGTCTTGCTCTCTTCTATAAAATTAAGGCACGCGCTTTGCGTGCTCTCGAAAAAAAGATTGCAATCTCAGTGTCTTACTTGTTCTTCGTTTGCTCGCAGGAAATAGACCCTTGTGGTTAGGTTGATCATGCTCCGGCGTGGTCAATAACCTCTCGAAAGTAGGTTTAGAAATTGCTAAGGCGCGACGTCTCACACGTTCGTAGTCGGATCATCAAGGTTGACTCCCATAGAAAATGATAGCTATCTCATCAAAACATCGGGACACCCTCGCCTCTATCACCAGTACATTTCCATCTTAGCCCAATCCCAATCTTTATTTCTTGGGAAGATTCCTTTCTCTATTAAAGGAATAATCATGTTTGCCCTAGGTTGTCAAGCAACCTATATTTTTGTCATTCCCAAAATTTGCACAAAATTCTCAAAATTCCGCTAGACCACATGGACCTTGGATATGTAAAAATATTCAAGATTTCATGCTCATGGTGAACACACCATCCAATCTTTGCCTCCGGTCATATTTTTAGTTTGTGAAGCAACTATATTTTATGTTGCTCCATATTTTCTGAAATTTTTCCAGGACATTCTCCCATTCATATAACGTCCCTCCACCAAATTTGAGCTCATTTTATTTAGCCAATAATTCTCAAGAAATTCTCTAAGTTTTTGTCCAGTGGGAAGCATTATGAAGGAAGTATCATTTTGGTATGTCCAAATGGTCTGAATTTTTTACGGTGCCTTCCTATGCCCAAATAATCATCCTACACCAAATTTCAGCTCAACCCCTTCATCCATTTGCAATAGCTTCAAAATCCATTTTTGGCCAGATTGGCACATTGCAAAGCAAGTGCTACCTAAACCCATGTAATTGAGCTGCAAATTTGCAAAGGTGGTCTTCTTAGTGAGTTATTCACCTCAGCCAAAGCTCAACATCTTTCTCCAAGTGAAGCTCCCCTAGTTCACTGCAAACACCTTGCTATTGATTTATGTTTGTGCATAGTTTAGTCTCATCTTGAGCTCTTTCTATTGTCTCCTTCTACCTAGAATCTACCTGGGAGTGCCCAACCCACCAGACATACTTGGGCCACCCAGAACGCGTGGCAACACCATGGTCATGCGGTGACCATGCGGGTGGCATGCCAAATGACATGCTCTGGACATTGGGGCCCTCGGCCACTGTCCAAACCATGAGCTCACGCCACCAATCCATGTCTACAACGTTGCCCAACATCTCCCACATCCACGCACCCCCTCTGGACCCTTATCCCCCTCCTCCTTCCTCTCCAACATGCCACGCCGCACTATCTACCCAGGGCCACCATTGTCTTCTCCATGTCTTCTTCCTTCTCGAGCTCTCTTGAAGCCCCTATGAGCTTCCCCTCTGCCCTAAGGCCTTTCCCGATGTTGCGACCCTCCCTCCGCGTGTCTCCCGAGCCGTAAAGTACCGGCACATGCATCACCACGGCTGCGCTCACCCCTCAGCTCGGTCGAGCTATAAATAGCTCCTCCGAAGACCCCTCGGCCTCACTAGCCTCCTCTCCTTCCTCCTAGTAACCCTCCCGACCTCTCATTTGAGCTCGAACAGCTCTCCTCGCTCTCCATTGCCGCCATGGCCGCCACTGCCCTCTGCCTAAATTCAGGCCATCCGAGCACCCCCTCTCTCTCCTAACCACAACAGATCCTCCTGTGGACCACCACAACCCTCCCAGTAGCACCAGCCCTCGTCTCCGCCATCTTTCCGACATGCCACTCATTTTTGGCAGCCCCCACGGCCGGCATGACCACCTGCGGGCGCGGCGTGGAGCGAGGCATTCTCCTTGGCCACCAGGGTGGCCCCTCAAGTGGTGGAGCAGTCAGAACCACGACGACCGGCGCCCATCTCCTCTCTTTGTCATGAGCTAGAAGAAGTGGTAGGAGGAGATAGAGAGCACTGGTGGGGCCCAGCTATAAGCGACACAGTGGTCGGGCCACACTGGTTAAGTGGAGGCGTATTCACTAGAATACCTTTTCTTCTTCGGAAAGCGTACTCTGCCTCTGCTTCGGGCAAGATTACATTTTCTTTGCTTGAAAGCGTATTTTTTCAAAAGGTGCTTTCTCTTCTCAGTCATCGGCGCCAAAAGTGCTAGTTGCGGGCGTTCGTCCCTTAAGAGCATAGGTGGACAATTTTTATTTCTTTTTCCGCCTAACGAACAAACGACCGTATCTTTTCAATAGTAACTCTGATTCACGTTATTCAAAATCCCATGTTCTTTGTTCGTCAAACCCGTTCCGTTGGTACCATTTTCACGATGTTGTCACATTTTGAAAATGACCATTTTCCCTTGCCCTCTAATCATCTCCGCCAAGAGAAAACATTTCTGGCAAATCTTTCTGTGAGCTTCTCGCACTTCTTCCCTATGAATCCATCAACCCCAGGCAAGCCACAACAACCACTTGCATGATGGCATTCCAATAACCATGGTTTTCACTTGAATGATTGAATTATTGTGTGCTCATGCAATTATTTTGTTAATACTATGTATATACTTGTGATTGTGAATCCATGATCATTCTTATGCCATGCTCATTTGCATAGAGTTACTTAAATGATTAATTGCTAATGTTATTATTATCATATTTCATTCTTATGATCATTTCCGATGCTATTGATAATGATGTGCTCACATGAATAGTTATGGTTTGCTATGAAAATACTTGTAAGATGCATGATCATCACTATGTCATGTTCATTTGCATCCTGCAGATTGAATGATTTATTGTGGTTAATGTTAAGATTCATATGCTAAATGGTTATGTTTCCCATCCATGCTTATGTTGATAGCATGCTCATATGTATTGTCATTTCAGCATGCTATTTTGTTATGGCTCAGCTCATCACCATCCAAGTTAAACCTAACATTAATTGAACTTTAACAAATCCGTTGGCTGAGTCATAGTGCCACTGAATCGAGCTCACCAGTGCAACCACACTTGCCTGGATGGGGAGGCCCTAATTTGGGCTATTGTCATGCCCCTCGCTGGTGCCTCCAATGAGGGAAGGTTATGTGTGCACGCTACCCTAATAAGGTAGGCGGGCATAACCTTGTGTGCCTGTTTTGTTATTGAGCTCAGGTCCCCGTTTGGGACAATTTAGTTTGGCCACGATGGTGGCAGCCACAATGGTGGCGAATGTCACGAGTTGACATAGGGGCCACCCATGACATAGCCCAAAGGGGAGTTTGTCGGAGTGGCCGGGAGAGTGCCATGTAATAGATCAATTTTGGTGGAACGTCGTTGGTCCACCCGAATGGGAGCATGTACAAAAGTATGAGGCCATGAGTTCCATAGTGTTGGTACAATGTACTAACCTCTGCAAAGTGTATAATCTGTCGATAGCCGCCTCCTTGGTTATGGAGATAGTTCATAGTAGGTCACACTATGGGTCAACAGTAATAATAACCTGAATAAAAAACATCCCCGGTCCCATGAGGAAAGAAGTTGCTTGATCTTTATGTGGTCATGCGAGGATCACATATAAAGATTGAGCTCCTTCTGGTCATGTGATGATCACAATGGTATCATTGATACCGAACTTGGTTGATCATGAGGTGATCGTGTAATGATCATGATGGTAAGATTGATACCTATGGTGGTTATGAGATAACCTCTGAGATGAGTAAGTCGGTCCATGAGACCTTAAACTTCGACTCCTTCTCATGCTAGTACTAGAATCATCATGTTCATATCATGATTACCATGTGATTGCCATGCTCACTCTCATATTGTTCTAGTAGCACCATGCTCATCCTCAATAATTAACATGTAAATGTTATGTTGTTGTTTGTCTTGATTGCTTTGGTTGATGTGCACTTGCGAGTATATTCAGAGTACTCACCTGGCGTGTCATACTAGATTGTAGGTAATGTCGTGATTGATTGCTTGTTGAGGATCCTGAGTTTACAAGCTAGGACGTGTCCCAGCCAGAGTCCTTGTAGAGTGGATTTCATCACCGGTGTCGTTGTTCCGTTGCTAGAAGTTATTCCGCCACTACGAGTTGTTCCGCTGCTAGCATAGAGCTACCTTAGCAGGCGTATTGTCGCCGATCCCCTGTAATCCTTTGTAATATCTGAACCCTTGTACCTGTATTATTTGTAACAGTTGTTCTGTTCTATGCCAAGTAGTGTTGTATTCCATAGGACTTGATCTCTGGGATGGAATACGGGGTGTTTCAGTCTCTCTGAGCTGGGGTGCTACACAATGGGAGTTTTATACTTACTAAGCATATAGTTCTCATCATTTAATAAGTGTTCTATTCTTTCGCTCAATGACCCCATTTTGCTGAGGAGTATAGGCATCAAAGAGCTCATGAGTGATACCATTATAATCGAGAAAGTGCTCAATATGAGTATTCTTGGACCCGGTGTCATTATCACTTCTGACATGCTTGATGGTCACTTCATATTAATTTTGAGCTTTCTTAGTGAATCTCTTGAATGCATCTTGAGTAATCGTTTTCGCCTCGAGAAAGAATACCCAAGTGTATCGAGAAAATCGTCGTCTATAACCAAACCATAATGACTTCCGCCAAAACTTGCATAATTTTGAGGCCCGAATAAATCCACATGAAGAATTTCCAAAGGCCTTGTCGTAGTCATGACAAGTTTTGATCAGTGATGTTTTTTGGCCCGGCCTCACAAGCACCGCAGAGGAAATCTTTATCAAATTTCACATTAGGAATACCGCGAAGATGATTTTTCTTCACGAGAGCCTGCAAATTCCTCATAACTCCATGACCAAGTCTTCGATGCCACAACTAGCCTTTTGTTGCTTTTGCAAGCAAATAGGTCTGGACTGAGGGACCTTTAGAGAAATCCACAATATACAAATCACCTTATCTATTTCCCTCAAAGACCAAGGAATTCTCAGTGGCCATCAAGACAATGCATTTAGTAATTAAAAATAAAACCAGCATGCCCAGATCACATAATTTGCCAACATACATGGGATTGAATCCAGGAGACTAAACAAGTAAAACATCCTCAATGTTCTTGTCCTTGGATATAGCAATTTTACCTAGCTGAGTTAACTTTCCTTTGCTGTTGTCGCTGAAAGTACTAAACTTTTGAGAAGAAGTAGTAAGGTTGGGGTCGACAAATAACAACTTGTCTCCGATCACATGACTAGTGCATCCACTATCCATGATCCATTCAGTACACCCGGAGACATAGTCCTCCAAGAGAATTAGGCTTTCTTAACCACCCACATCTTGGAAGGTGACTGAGAAACAGTCACTTTGGAAAGAGCAAAATATGATTTCTTTCGATAACCATATGAGTTGTTACTCGAGGAAGAATAGCATAGTTGAAAGAAAATGCATTGTAATTCTTCAGACATATGAGTACAGTGGTTCAAAGAAGTATGCATATACTCATTTTGACGGGCCTTCTCAAGTATTTATCAAGCATTTTCAGCCTTCATGGTTACTAACGTTGTAACAGGTAATGCTTCGTTAATAGTTTTAGGAACCCAGATGTTTTTCTTGGGGGATCCATTCCTGTAGTTTGAACCAATGTAGCGAGAAAATGCCTCGCCATGATGGTTCTTGAACAACTTATAATTGTCAAGAGACTTATCGACATCATATATCCTAAAAGCAATGCGAGGTCGAGAGTTTTGCTCTTGGCAGGAACCCACAAAATTTGATGATGTTGCTCAGGTTCCCAATAGGTGCCATTGCCATTGAGTTTCCTTTTGAAACCGAATCTTTCATTTCTAAGATTTTTGTGAAGGGTTCAATTTCTTCAGAACATCACACAGGGTTTGATGCCCCTGTAGACTTTCGGATATCCCCGTCTGATGAAGATTCTTCAACCTAGCATTTTCATCAAACATGATAGGAGTTTCCTCAAGTGAGGGGTTAGCAGCTATATTGGGAGTGGTAGCATTTCTTTCAGTAGTGTCAGAAGATTCAACATTGCTGTGTTAAAGGCATTTTAAGTAAAGGTGGTACGAACACCTTAGGTCGCTCTTTGAGTTGCTGGGCGAGAAGATAATTTTATCTTAGCAAATCATCATGACCCTCTCTCAACGACTCGAGTTCATGTTTCCTCTTTAGGTAATAATAACTAGGTCTCTTGTTGTTTGCCAAGACAAAATAACAATGTTTGACTAAGTCATCCATTTTACCTTGAGACCAAAGTGCTCCTCCGTCATCTTTTTGTTTTTCTCCATACCCTCGACCAACAACCCTTTGGACTTCCTGAGGGTTTTCTCAATTTTCTCGAGAGAGTATTGTTCCTTCTTAGCAATTTTTATCAGTTTAGCATGATAATCATCATCGGAGGAGAACTCAATACTAGCATATATCTTGTGATGTTTTGTAGCTTTTGGAATGAATCAGAACACATGAACGTTGTCAACACTTGAATTGTTGTCAAAGAAGTTCGACGCAGGTGCATATGCGCATGCAATGCTAGCCATGCCTGAGTTTGATTCCTCTTTGGACTCTTCTTCTCCCTCATATTCAGAAGCTCTTTCCTCAGAGTCCATTTCCTTCCCAATGTCTGCATTGGCCTTGTGGGAGAACTTCTTTCAGTTGGAAGTAGACTTTGAAGGAGTTATCTAAGATCTTGAGGTAGACTTGGATGAACTGTCCTTCTTCTTGAAGAACTTCTTGGTCTTATTCTCATCATCTGAATTAGTTCTTGCTCTTGCCCTTGCCATGCTTGCTACTGCCCGAATCAAATCTCCCACTGGCACATATCTCAACTTCCTAGAGGGGATAGTTAGAAATGAAATGTCTGGGTTTCTTGCATTTGAAGCAAGTGTAGTCTCCTTAAGATTTTGACGAAGACTTCGAGGTTGCTTGAATAGCCGGAGCCTTTATTTTGGAACTGATATTTCTTTCGGAAGTGTTAGAATCATTTTGTTATCAGCGCGATATCGTTGTTGATACTTTGAGGGTCATCAGATTCTTCATCGACATTATATTTTGAGGAAGTTTCAGCCACAACTTGGAGTGGGTGACTCTTATGATTACTTGAACCGTATAGGTCTCTTTTTTCTTCTTCTTGCTCCTCGTGAGTGTTCAGCCTCTCCATGACATTACTAGAGTCGAGTAACTTGAAATCATGTCTCTCCTTAATCATCAGAATGAGTAGGTTGAAGGAATTGAGCAACTTATTCACAACTTCACGATCAGTGATGTCCTTCGCTCCAAGACCTTGCAATTCATTCACAATGTCACTTAGTCGGTCAAAAGTTTTCTGATAGCTTTCATTGCCATTCCCCTTGAAGCGGTTGAATCTTGCACGAAGAGTATTGTTGTGAGCTTCCTTTTGAGGGAACACACCCTCATTGATCTTCTTGAGGATGCCCGAGAGTTCTTTTGTCGTGTCCAATCCTCGGAATTAAAGGAATTACGCTCGTGACAAATGATCGCAGATTTTATCCTTTGCTTAAGCATCCATCTGAACTAGCCTATTCTCCCATGGAATAAGATATCATGGGGTCTTGATCATGTAGCCGTGTTGAAAAACATGCCACATGTGATCATCAATTTCCCTCAGGCGAATCTTCATCATTTCCTTCTAGAAAGGGTAGTCCCTCCCGTTGAAGACTGGATCCTTAGCTTTGAAGTATAGTTCACTAGAGACATACTTAAACTCCAAGGTTGTCAGACCTTGGAAAGCAGAGACAAGGAGTACCTTGCTCTAATAACAAATGTAGGAACAAAGTATGTCTACCAGAGGGGGTGGGAGATATAAATTTCTTTTGAGAAATGTCAAATCTCTCAGTACCTGGCAATGGAATAACAGAATAGAAATAGATCTACGAATGAGAACTACCAAAGGCAATCATATGCTTGTATCAAATATCAATAACATGGCCATAGCATAACTCATGACAACCAGCTGCAGATAAATAGGGATCAAAGGTGACCAGTGATGCTCGATGGCCACTAGGTAGTTGTTCGACCAATTCATTCTTATGCAAAAGAGCTATGTATGGTTGGAGGAACTTGTGATTGAGCACAGAAGATAAACTCTCTTCATCCTATTCTCCTCGACAACTAGTTCATCAACTAGTGATGATCACTCAGGGTAGATGCTCGAGGTGATCTCCATAACCTTCATAAACTTTGTCTTCATGAACCACAATTACTCTTGGTCACCGAAGAAATTGACACCTGATTGTCTAGAGAGTTGGCAGCTCTCAAGAGTAATATGTGGAGCGTACTAGACTTAGATACCAGTGATGCTACACCACTATCTAATTGGTCAGCTCTCAAGTTTTCCTCTCAGTGGATTTTAAACTCAAATCTTTCTTAGACAACTTGTCAGAATCACATGGAGCAGCCAACGAACATAGTTGGAGCTGGGTGGCTATTTAAAGCCTCGGCCTTCCTGAGGAGGAAAAGACCATTTTGGATGTGACATCTAGCCAATGACCAACCGACACGTTTCCAATGGTCGGATTTCAAACGCACCTAGCAACTTTACTTGAGGAACAAGTAAGCTGACTACTCGGTCTGAAAGATATCTTTGGCACGCCAGAAGAACTAAGTCTCTGACCGACAAGTAAACTTTTAGAACACAAAGAGATTTCTCTCGTCTCACATGGGTTTCAGTTTAGCATCAAAGAAACATAAGTTTTGAACACTATACCCCTCTTAGTAGTATGGTGATTTTATGACTCAAGAAAGATAAATGAACTATGAAAGAAAATATTATGTCTTTTCTATCTTCTTCTTCCCAACTGCAGTCAATCTCTTCGGATAGACACCAAACCAATTGTTTTGCATGAACAATTGTTGGGGGTCAATTTCGTCACACATAATCTCGAGTGATAACCTTTGCTGTTGTACAGGAAATTATCTTTGGAGTTTGTACCAAACTCCACATGATCGAGGGACCCATAATCTCTGTGTGGACTAGCAAACACATTAGCCCCTCATAGTTTATGAAAAAAATCTCCAAACAAGGAGGAAAAATTATTGAACCAACAGTATGTTAATGGAAAAGCCAACAAATGCCAGATCTTTCAAAAAATAAACATAATTACTGTTCACATGCCTTTCTAGGTACATGTAAAGGGATAGGAGGCCTAGCCATTTAACTTTCTTGGATTTTTCTCTCTCGCATGTTAGACATGATTGTACTATGAATCTAGAAAATTTTCTTCATGCATGTCCATTTAAACTAAAACTGTAGTATTTTGTAAGTAGTAGGGAAACCAGAGTGTTCACCAACTTGGCTATTGTTGAAAGAAGCAAATATTTTGCAATAAACTTAGTATTATACTATTATTGCCCACCCATATGCAAGTTTTGTTCCTGATCAACCCATTGTGTAATTGAAAATTGGGCTTGGAAGTAGGATCAATAGCTCATTGTTGCTATATTTCTCCAGCTTTGTCAGCATGCGTGTAACTATCAACAATTTCTGTAAGCCAAGACGGTTAGCACTAGAAATGAGTAGCAACTATGTGTAATTATGTTGTGTTGTAGACAAAGCATTTGACCCTTTCTTATACACAATTTGGTAACTAAGACCAAACAAATTTCTTATAGCGTTGTGTTGTGCACTATTTTTAGGCGTTTCTCCTGCATGACGTCCTTGGAAGGGGCTCAAGCGCTGTCATCAGGATTCGATGTGCCCATCTTAAGGGCACGATGTCGCAGGCCGTACTTACAACACCCAGACTCCATGGCGTCATTGTTAGGCATTTCTCCCTCTTGACACTCATTGTTTTCGTCCACCAGGATGTCCTTGACATCCATCTTCACCTAGAAGATGGCACCTTGATGGTGCTTGGTGGTAGTGATGGGATCCTTGGACCATAGATGGTCCAGCCTTTCTGGCGATTGATCATGTGGCTGCGGGGCCGAGAAGCTGAGTTTGGTTGACAAGGCCCTCTAATCTTGTTACAGGGCAAAGGAACAACTATCACCACCTGAAAGGACAAGGTTAGCTGCCAGGAAGCAGAAACTTTACGGGGTATGATGCGGGAAGAAGGGATGATTTAGCACAGCTACGGTAGGTATTTCCCTCAGTCATGAGACCAAGCTTATCGAACCAGTAGGAGAACCACGCAACACTACGTGAATGACACCTGCACACAAAGAACAAATACTTGCAACCCAATGTAAAAGAGGGGTTGTCAATCCCTCCCGGGTAAAAGATAGGTAAAAATTGTAGTAGATTGGATAGATAGATCTCACAGGAACGCGAGACAAAATAAATAAATAAAAATTGCATCAATGTGTTTTTGGGTTTTTGAATTAATAGATATGAAAGTAAAAGCAAATAAAAATAGATCTTGAAGGCAAATATGATAAAGAAGAGACCCGGGGGGCGTAGATTTCACTAGTGGCATCTCTCGAGAAAAATAGCATATGGTGGGTAAACAAATTACTGTTGTGCAATTAATAGAACTTCAAATAATATGACAATATCCAGGCAATGATCATTATATAGGCATCACATCCAAGATTAGTAGACCGACTCCTGCCTGCATCTACTACTATTACTCCACACATCGACCGCTATCCAGCATGCGTCTAGTGTATTAAGTTCATGGAGAAACAGAGTAATGCAATAGGAACTATGACATGATGTAGACAAGAACTATTCATGTAGGAATAGACCCCATCTTGTTATCCTTAATAGCAACGATACATACATGTCGTTTCCCCTTTTGTCACTGGGATCGAGCATCGTAAGACCGAACCCATCACAAAGCACCTCTTCCCTTGGCAAGAAAAATCAATCTAGTCACCCTAACTAAACCAAAGATTCGAAGAAGAAATATGAGGCTATAATTAATCATGCATATAAGGGATCAAAAGACTCAAATAAATTTCATGGATAAAAACATAGATCTGATCATAAACTCAAAGTTCACCGGATCCCAACAAACACACCGCAAAAAGAGTTACATCAAATAGATCTCCAAGAGACCATTGTATTGAGAATCAAAAGAGAGAGAGGAAGCCATCTAGCCACTAACAACTGACCCATAGGTCTACACGAACTACTCACGCATCATCGGAGAGGCACCAATTAGGACGATGAACCCCTCCGTGATGGTATCTATATTGGATCGATGGTTTCTGGAACTTGCGGCAGCTAGAATTGATTTTCGTCGACTCCCCTAGGGTTTCTGGAATATTGGGGTATTTATAGAGCAAAGAGGTGGTTCAGGAGGTCACCGAGGTGGGCACAACCCACCAGGGTGCGCCTAGGTGGGTTGTGCCCCCCTCGGGGCACCCCTCTGGTATTCCTTTGGTCCAACGTGTATCTTCTGGCCCGGAAAATTCTCCAAAAAGTTTCGCTATGTTTGGACTCCGTTTGGTATTGATTTTCTGTGAAGTAAAAAGCAAGCAAAAACAGCAACTGGCACTGGGCACTGTGTTAATAAGTTACTCCCAAAAAATGATATAAAGTTGTTATAAAATGATTGTAAAACATCCAAGAATGATAATATAACAGCATGGAACAATCAAAAATAATATATACATTGGAGACGTATTAGCATCCCCAAGCTTAATTCCTTCTCGTCCTTGAGTAGGTAAATGATAAAAACAAAAAGAATTATGTGGAATGCTGCCTAACATGTTCATCACATATTCTTTTCTTTGTAGCATGGAAATTTGAACTTTTATATGATTCAAAGCAATAGTCTAGTTTTGACATGAAGATTTCAATACTCAAGCATATCAACAAGCAAACATGTTTTTTTCAAAATATCAATACTACAGCAAGTTATCCCTATCCCATTATGCTCAATCATTGATCCATTCATGAAACACACTCGCATATTAGCTACACCCAATGATCAAGTACAATCATAGTGCCCCTTACTTGGTGCTTCATAAGAGAAGATGGAGACTCAAATAAAAAAAATAAAAATTGCATAAAGTAAAAGAAAGGCCCTTCGCAAATGGAAGTAGGGATTTGTAGAGGTGCCAGAGATCAAAGCGAAAAAGATAGAGATAAAAACATTTTGGGTGGCATGCTTTTCCTGTCAACGAAAATGATCGAGTAGTTCCCAATACTATCCATGCTAGATATATCATTGGCGGTTCCCAAACAGAAAGTAAAGTTTATTCCTTTTTCCACCAAACTTTCACATTCCACGGCTAACCGAATCCACGGTGCCGTCCATACCAACACTTCCCAAGGAATTTATTATTTAACAACATAAAGTAAATTCATTTTTCATTTCGGTAATGGCCATTCCTAATACCTTTGTCGTACTCTTGTGCAATGACAAGTGAATAAACCCTCATCTTGAGAATAACACATCTAGCATGGAAACATATCAGCCAACCCCTACCATTTCATTGGCGGTATGAGCACACAAAAGAGAAAATTATTTTGAAATTTAGAGATGGCACATACAAATTTGCTTAGAACGGCAAAAGAATACCACATATAGGTAGGTATAGTGGACTCATGTGGCAAAACTGGGTTTAAGGATTTTGGATGCACTAGTGGTGATCATACTTAGTGCAAATGAAGGCTAGCAAAAGATTGAGAAACATCCAACCAAGAAACGAAAAATCTCATAAGCGAGCATTAAGCATAACCAACACCAAATAATGCACCACAAGTAGGATATAATTTCATTGCATAACTATTGACTTTCGTGCTTGCATAGGGAATCACAAACCTTAACACCAATTTTTTTACTAAAGCATAATTACTCACCAACATGACTCACATATTATATCATCATATCGCAAAACTATTACAAGAAATAAAGTTAGTTTATCCAATGATCTTCATGAAAGTTTTTATTATATCCCTCTTGAATATCTATCACTTTGGGACTAATTTCATATGTTGCTTTTGAAAGCTCAAACAAATCTAAGAGAAGAACATAAAAAATTTCTTCTCTCAAAATAATTTAAGTGAAGCATGAGAGAATTTATTTAAAAACAATTTCACCAACTCTCAAGTAAATCTAAGTGAAGCATGAGAGCATTTTTTTCAAAAATACTAAAGCACACCATGCTGAAAAAGATATAAGTGAAGCACTAGAGCAATTCCATAGCTCATAAAGATTTAAGTGAAGCATAGAGAGAAATTCTAACAAGTCATAGCATAATTTTAGCTCTCTCAAATAGGTGTGTCCATCGAGGATAGATGACTAAAAATAAAAAAGCAAAACAAGCAAAGACTCATATCATACAAGACGCTCCAAGCAAAACTCAAGATATGTGATGAATAAAAATATAGCTCCAAGTAAAATACCGATGGTCGTTAGAAGAAAGAGAGGATGCCACTCGGGCATCCCCAAGCCTAGTTGCTTGCTTCTCTTTTAGATAATGGCTTGGGATGCCATGGGGCATCCCCAAGCTTAGGCTCTGTTAGGGAATGCGGTATTTCAAAAAAAATCTACAATCATGCAAGATCTATCTAGGAGATGCATAGCAATGAGAGGGGAGAGTATGTCTACATACCCTCGTAGACCGAAAGCGGAAGCGTTGAGTAACGCGGTTGATGTAGTCGAACGTCTTCGCGATCCAACCGATCAAGTGCCGAATGCACGGCACCTCCGTGATCTGCACACATTCAGCTTGGTGACGTCCCTCGAACTCTAGATCCAGCTGAGGCCGAGGGAGAGTTTCATTAGCGCGACGGCGTGTTGATGGTGATGATGAAGTTACCGACGCAGGGCTTCGCCTAAGCACTACGATGATATGACCGAGGTGTGTTTCTGTGGAGGGGGCACCTCACACGGCTAAAACAATTGTTAACTTGTGTGTCTATGGGGTGCCCCCCTCCCCCGTATATAAAGGAGGGGAGGAGGGAGTCGGCCGGCCACATGGTGCGTCCCAAGGGGGGATTCCTACTCCTACTAGGAGTAGGTTTCCCCCCTTTCCTAGTCCAATTAGGAGGGGGAAGAAAGGGGGAAAAGAGAAGAAGGAAAGGGGGGGCGGCCCCCTCCCAATTCGGATTGGGCTTGTCGGGCGCGTGCCCCAACCTCATGGATGGCTCCTCTATCTTCCACTAAAGCCCAGGTAAGCCCATTAAGCCCCCGGGGGGTTCCGGTAACCCCCCAGGTACTCCGGTATATACCTGAACTCATTCGAAACCATTCCGGTGTCCACACATAACCTTCCAATATATCAATCTTCATGTCTCGACCATTTCAAGACTCCACTTCATGTCTGTGATCACATCCGGGACTCCGAACTACCTTCGGTACATCAAAACACATAAACTCATAATACCGATCGTCATCGAACGTTAAGCGTGCAGACCCTACAAGTTCGAGAACTATGTAGACATGACCGAGACTCATCTTCGGTCAATAACCAATAGCGGAACCTGGATGCTCATATTGGTTCCTACATATTCTACGAAGATCTTTAACGGTCAAACCGCATAACAACATACGTTGTTCCCTTTGTCATCCGTATGTTACTTGCCCGAGATCCGGTCGTCGGTATCATCATACCTAGTTAAATCTCGTTATCGGCAAGTCTCTTTACTCGTTCTGTAATGCAACATCCCGTAACTAACTCATTATTCACATTGCTTGCAAGGGTTATAGTGATGTGCATTATCGAGAGGGCCCAGAGATACGTCTCCAACAATCAGAGTGACAAATCCTAATCTTGATCTATGCCAACTCAACAAACACCATCGAAGACACCTGTAGAGCATCTTTATAATCACTCAGTTATGTTGTGACCTTTGATAGCACACTAAGTGTTCCTTCGGTATTTGGGAGTTGCATAATCTCATAGTCATAGGAACATGTATAAGTCATGAATAAAGCAATAGCAATAGACTAAACGATAGAATGCTAAGCTAATGGAATGGGTCAAATTAATCACATCATTCTATAATGATGTGATCCCGTTCATCAAATGACAACTCATGTCTATGGCTAGGAAACTTAACCATATTTGATTAACGAGCTTGTCAAGTAGAGGCATACTAGTGACAATCTATTTGTCTATGTATACACACATGTACTAAGTTTTCGGTTAATACAATTCTAGCATGAATAATAAACATTTATCATGATATAAGAAAATATTAATAACAACTTTATTATTGCCTCTAGGGCATATTTCCTTCCGTCTCCCACTTGCACTAGAGTCGATAATCTAGTTCACATCGTCATGTGATTTCACGCCAATAGTTCACATCTGTATGTGATTAGTTCACATCTTCATGTGACTAATACCCAAAGGGTTTACTAGAGTCAATAATCTAGTTCACATCACTATGTAATTAACACCCAAAGAGTGATCATGCTTTGCTTGTGAGAGAAGTTTAGTCTATGGGTCTGCAACATTCAGATCCGTATGTATTTTGCAAATTTCTATGTCTACAATACTCTGCATGAAGCTACTCTAGATAATTGCTCCCACTTTCAATATGTATCTAGATCGAGACTTAGAGTCATCTAGATCAGTGTCAAAAGTTTGCATCGACATAACTATTTACGACGAAATCTTTTATCACCTCCATAATCGAGAAATATTTCCTTAGTCTTCTAAGGATAATTTTAACCGCTGTTCAGTGATCTACTCCTAGATCACTGTTGTACTCCCTTGCCAAAATCATGCTAAGGTATACAATAGGTCTGGTACACAGCATAGCATACTTTATAGAACCTATGACTGAGGCATAGGGAATGACTTCTCATTCTCTTCCTATTTTCTGTCGTGGTCGGGTTTTTGAGTCTTTACTCAACTTCACACCTTGCAACACAGGCAAGAACTCCTTTTTTTTGACTGATCCGTTTCGAACTCCTTTGAAATCTTGTCAAGGTATGTACTCATTGAAAAGAACTTATCAAGCGTCTTGATATATATCTATAGATATTGATGCTCAATATATAAGCAGCTTTATTGAGGTCTTTCTTTTAAAAACTCCTTTCAAACACTCCTTTATGCTTTCCACAAAATTCTACATCATTTCCGATCAACAATATGGCATTCACATATACTTATCAGAAAGGCTGTAGTGCTCCCACTCACTTTCTTGTAGAAACAGGCTTCGCTGCAAGTCTGTATAAAACTATATGCTTTGATCAACTGATCAAAGTGTATATTCCAACTCCGAGATGCTTGCCCCAGTCCATAGATGGATCGTTGGAGCTTACACACTTTCTTGGCATCTTTAGGATTGACAAAACCTTCTGGTTGCATCATATACAACTCTTCTTTAATAAATCCATTAAGAAATGTAGTTTTGATATCCATTTGCCAGATTTCATAAAATGCGGGAATTGCTAACATGATTCGGACAGACTTTTACGAGTGAGAAAATCTCATCGTAATCAACACCTTGAACTTGTCAAAAACCTTTTTGCGACAATTCGAGCTTTGTAGATAGTAACATTACTATCAGCGTCCGTCTTCCTCTTGAAGATCCATTTATTCTGAATGGCTCACCGATCATCGGGCAAGTCAATCAAAGTCCATACTTTGTTCTCATACATGGATCCCATCTCAGATTTCATGGCCTTAAGCCATTTCGCGGAATCTGGGCTCATCATCACTTCCTCATAGTTCGTAGGTTCGTCATGGTCTAGTAACATGACTTCCAGAACAGGATTATTGTACCACTCTGGTGCGGAACGTACTCTGTTTGACCTATGAGGTTCGGTAGTAACTTGATCTGAAGTTTCATGATCACCATCATTAACTTCCTCGCTAATTGGTGTAGGCATTACTGGAACTGATTCCAATTTGGGAGAAGGTACAATTACCTCATCAAGTTCTACTTTCCTCCCACTCACTTCTTTCGAGAGAAACTCCTTCTCTAGGAAGGAACCACTCTTAGCAACAAAGATCTTGCCTTCGGATCAATGATAGAAGGTGTACCCAATAGTTTCCTTTGGGTATCCTATGAAGACGCACTTCTCTGATTTGGGTTTGAGCTTATCAGGCTGAAACTTTTTCACATAAGCATTGCAACCCCAAACTTTAAGAAACGGCAGCTTAGGTTTCTTGCTAAACCACTATTCATATGGTGTCATCTCAACGGATTTTAGACGGTGCCCTATTTAACGTGAATGCAGTTGTCTCTAATGCATAACCCCAAAACGATTGTGGTAAATCGGTAAGAGACATCATATATCGCACCATATCTAATAAAGTACGGTTATGACTTCGGACACACCATTATGCTGTGATGTTCCAGGTGGCGTGAGTTGCGAAACTATTCGACGTTGTTTCAACTGAAGGCCAAACTCGTAACTCAAATATTTTGTCTCCGCGATCAGATCGTAGAAACTTTATTTTCATGTTATGATGATTCTCCACTTCACTCTGAAATTCTTTGAACTTTTCAAACGTTTCAGACTTGTGTTTTATTAAGTAGATATACTTCATCTGTGAAGGTCAGAAAATAACGATACCCGCCGCGAGCATCAACACTCATCGGACCGCATACATCAGTATGTATTATTTCCAACAAGTCTGTTGCTCACTCCATTGTTCCGGAGAACGGAGTCTTTGTCATCTTGCCCATGAGGCATGGTTCACAAGCATCAAGTGATTCAGAATCAAGTGATTCCAAAAGCCCATCAGCATGGAGTTTCTTCATGCGCTTTACACCAATATGACCTAAACGGCAGTGCCACAAATAAGTTGCACTATCATTATTAACTTTGCATCTTTTGGCATCAATATTATGTGTATCACTGTGATCAAGATTTAGTAAACCATTCACATTGGATGTAAGACCATAGAAGGTTTTATTCATGTAAACAGAACAACAATTATTCTCTGACTTAAATGAATAACCGTATGGCAATAAACATGACCCAGTCATATTTATGCTCAACGCAAACACCAAATAACATTTATTTAGTTCCAATACTAATCCCGAAGGTAGAGGGAGTATGCGATGGTGATCTTATCAACCTTGGAATCACTTCCAACACACATCATCACCTTGCCCTCAACTAGTCTCTGTTCATTTTGTAACTCCTGTTTCAAGTTACTAATCATAACAACTGAACCAGCATCAAATACCCAGGGGCTACTATGAACACTAGTAAAGTACACATCAATAACCTGTATATCATAAATACTTTTGTTCACTTTGCCATCCTTCTTATCCGCCAAGTATTTGGGGCAGTTTCGCTTCTAGTGACCATTTCCTTTGCAGTAGAAGCACTCAGTTTCAGGCTTGGGTCTAGCTTTGGGCTTCTTCATGGGAGTGGCAACTTGCTTGCCATTCTTCTTGAAGTTTCCTTTCTTTTCCTTGCCCTTTTACTTGAAACTAGTGGTCTTTTCAACCATCAACACTTGATGTTTTTTCTTGATTTCTACCTTCGCCAATTTTATCATCGTGAAGAGCTTGGGAATCGTTTCTGTTATCCCTTGCATATTATAGTTCATAATGAAGTTCTCGTAACTTGGTGATAGTGACTAGAGAACTCTGTCAATCACTGTCTTATCTGGAATATTAACTCCCACTTGATTCAAGCGATTGTACTACTCAAACATTCTGAGCACATGCTCACTAGTTGAGCTATTCTCCTCCATATTGTAGGCAAAGTACTTGTCAGCGGTCTCATACCTCTCGACTCGAGCTTGAGTCTGAAATACCAATTTCACCTCTTGGAACATCTTATATGCAATGTGGCATTCAAAACGTTTTTGAAGTCCTGGTTCTAAGCCGTAAAGCATGGCGCACTAAACTATCAAGTAGTCATCATACCGAGCTTGCCAAACGTTCATAACGTCTGCATCTGCTCCTGCAATAGGTCCGTCACCTAGCGGTGCATCAAGGACATAATTCTTCTGTGCAGCAATGAGGATAATCCTCAGATCATGGAGCTAGTCCACATCATTGCTACTAACATCTTTAAACATAGTTTTTCTCTAGGAACATATCATAAATAAAACGGGGAAGCTATACGCGAGCAATTGATCTACAACATAGATATGCAAATACTATCAGGACTAAGTTCCTGGTAAATTTAAGTTCAATTAATCATATTATTTAAGAACTCCCACTTAGATAGACATCCCTCTAATCATATAAGTGATCACGTGATCCATATCAACTAAGCCATGTCCGATCATCACGTGAGATGGAGTACTTTCCAATGGTGAACATCACTATGTTGATCATATCTACTATATGATTCACGCTCGACCTTTCAGTCTCAGTGTTCTGAGGCCATATCTGCATATGCTAGGCTCGTCAAGTTTAACCCGAGTATTCTGCTTGTGCAAAACTGGCTTGCACCCGTTGTATGTGAACATAGAGCTTATCACACCCGATCATCATGTGGTGTCTCGGCACGATGAACTGTAGCAAAGGTGTATACTCAGGGAGAACACTTATACCTTGAAATTTAGTGAGAGATCATCTTATAATGCTATTGTCGTACTAAGCAAAATAAGATGCATAAAGGATAAACATCACATGCAATCAATATAAGTGATATGATATGGCCATCATCATCTTGTGCCTTTGATCTCCATCTCCAAAGCATTGTCATGATCACCATCGTCACCGGCTTGACACCTTGATCTCCATCGTAGCATCATTGTCGTCTCGCCAACTATTGCTTCTACGACTATCGCTACCACTTAGTGATAATGTAAAGCAATTACATGGCGATTGCATTTCATACAATAAAGCGACAACCATATGGCTCCTGCCAGTTGCTGATAATTGTTTTACAAAACATGATCATCTTATACAATAATATATAATCACGTCTTGACCATATCACATCACAACATGCCCTGCAAGAACAAGTTAGACGTCCTCTACTTTGTTGTTGCAAGTTTTACGTGGCTACAACGGGCTTAGCAAGAACCGTTCTTACCTACACATCAAAAACCACAATGCGGTATAGTGATTGCTTTTTGATCTTCAGAAAGAACCCTGTTCATTGAATCCGATTCAACTAAAGTTGGAGAAACTGACACCCGCCAGCCACCTGTGTGCAAAGCATGTTGGTAGAACCAGTCTCATGAATGCGGTCATGTAATGTCGGTCCGGGCCGCTTCATCCAACAATATCGTCGAATCAAGAAACAACTAGTGACGGCAAGCAATACGTATATACCCACGCCCACAACTCCTTTGTGTTCTACTCGTGCATATAACATCTATTAGACCTGGCTCAGATGGCACTGCCGGGGAACGCAGTATTTCAAAAAAATCCTATGATCTCGCAAGATCAATCTAGGAGATGCATAGAGACAAGAGGGGAGAGTGTGTCTACATACCCTCATAGATCGAAAGCGGAAGTGTTGAGTAACGTGGTTGATGTAGTCGAACGTCTTCACGATCAACCGATCAAGTACCGAACGCACGACACCTCCGTGATCTGCACACGTTCAGCTCGGTGACGTCCCTCGAACTCTAGATCCAGCTAAGGCCGAGGGAGAGTTTTGTCAGCACGACGGTGTGTTGACGGTGATGATGAAGTTATTGGCACAGGGCTTCGCCTAAGCACTACGACGATATGACCGAGGTGTGTTTCTGTGGAGGGGGGCACTGCACACGGCTAAAACAATTGTTACCTTGTGTGTCTATGGGGTGGCCCCCTCCCCCGTATATAAAGGAGGGGAGGAGGGGGCCGGTCGGCCTCATGGTGCACCCCAAGGGGGGATTCCTACTCCTACTAGGAGTAGGTTTCCCCCCTTTCCTAGTCCAATTAGGAGGGAGAAGGAATGGGAGAAGAGAAGAAGGAAAGGGGGACGGCCCCCTCCCAATTCGGATTGGGCTTGTGGGGGGTGCACCCCCACCACTTGACCGCCTCCTCTCTCTTCCACTAAAGCCCATGTAGGCCCATTAAGCCCCCCGGGGGTTCCGGTAACACCCCGGATACTCCGGTATATGCCCGAACTCATCCGAAACCATTTCGGTGTCCAAACATAACCTTCCAATATATCAATCCTCATGTCTCGACCATTTCGATACTCCTCATCATGTCCGTCATCACATCCGGTACTCCGAACTACCTTCGGTACATCAAAACACATAAACTCAGAATACCGATCGTCATCGAACGTTAAGCGTGCGGACCCTACGAGTTCAAGAACTATATAGACATGACCGAGACTCATCTTTGGTCAATAACCAATAGCGGAACCTGGATGCTCATATTGGTTCCTACATATTCTACGAAGATCTGTATCGGTCAAACCGCATAACAACATACGTTGTTCCCTTTGTCATCGGTATGTTACTTGCCTGAGATTCGATCGTCGGTATCATCATACCTTGTTCAATCTCGTTACTAACAAGTCTCTTTACTCGTTACGTAATGCAACATCCCGTAACTAACTCATTAGTCACATTTCTTTCTAGGCTTATAGTGATGTGCATTACCGAGAGGGCCCAGAGATACCTCTCCGACAATCGGAGTGACAAATCCTTATCTCGATCTATGCCAACTCAACAAACACCATCGTAGACACCTGTAGAGCATCTTTAAAATCACCCAGTTACTTTGTGATGTTTGATAGCACACTAAGTTTTCCTCCGGTATTCGGGAGTTGTATAATCTCATAGTCATAGGAACATGTATAAGTCATGAAGAAAGCGATAGCAATAAACTAAATGATCATAGTGCTAAGCTAACGGATGGGTCAAGTCAATCACATCATTCTCTAATGATGTGATCCTGTTCATCAAATGACAACTCATGTCTATGGCTAGGAAACTTAACCATCTTTGATTAACGAGCTAGTCAAGTAGAGGCATACTAGTGACACTCTGTTTGTCTATGTATTCACACATGTACTAAGTTTCTGGTTAATACAATTCTAGCAAGAATAATAAACATTTATCATGACATAAGAAAATATTAATAACAACTTTATTATTGCCTCTAGGGCATATTTTCTCCAGGCTCTTCTTACTCTTTATTCCTTCATCCATCGTGATCTCACCCAAAACTTGAAAACTTCAATCCCACAAAACTCAACAAAACCTTCATGAGATCTGTTAGTATAACAAAGCAAATCACTACTATAAATATTGTTGCAAACCCATTCATATTTTATTGTTGCATTATATCTACTATATTCCAACTTTGCTATAGCTTATACCCTCCAATACAAACCATAAATAAGCACACAACATAAAGAAAGCAGAATCTGTCCAAAACAAAACAGTCTGTAGTAATCTGAAAACTTTTGATACTTATGTAACTCCAAAAATTCTTAGAAATTAGGACAACGTGGCAAATTTTTATACCAATCTTTTGGAGAAAAATCAGGATTTTATCGTGCTCCTGTTAAAAATTAAAATTACTTTTATGGACGCAAAAGTTTCTGTTTTTCAACAAGATCAAGTCAACTATCACCCAACATGTTCCCAAAGGCTTTCCTTGGCACAAACACTACTTAAAACATAAAAAAACACAATAATAACAGTAGCATAATTGTGCAAACACTCAAGAACAGAAATAAAAATATAAAAATAAAATTTATACATTGGGTTGCCTCACAGCAAGCGTTATAATTTTATGCCCCTAGCTAGGCTTAATATTTCAACGATGCTCACACAAAAGATAATAGTTGAAATGCAAAGAGAGCATCATGAAACATATGAAAAACACATTTAAGTCTAACATACTTCCTATGCATAGGAATTTTATAAGCAAACAAATTATCAAGACAATAAATATATAGCATATGCAAGGAAGAAGAAAGAAACAATATCAATCTCAACATAACGAGAGTTAATTTAGTAACATGAAAAGTTCAACAACAATATTTTCTTCTCTCAAAATAATTACATGTAGGATCATAATCAAATTCAATGCTATAACTATCACATAAAATATTCTCTTCACGATCCACATGCATGCAAAGTTGAGACTCTTCCAAAATAGTGGGATTATCATCAAATAAAGTCATGACCTCTCCAAGCTCACTTTTATCAAAAAATATAAGATTGAACACTCTCCAAATATGTGGGATTCTTTTTATCTAAAGTTGACCCTCTTCCAAACCCACTTTCAATATTATTGCAAACATTAATATCAATAGCATAATCATCATGAGGCATAAATAAATTTTCAAGATCATAAGAAGAATCACCCCAAGCATAATCATTGCAATAAGTAGTGGCCATATCAAAATTAGCATCCCCAAGGTTGGGGTTTTGCATATCATTAGCACAATTGACATTAACAGAATTTATAGTAAAATCATTGCAATCATGCTTTTCATTCATGGAGATATCATGAATCATTTCATAAATTTCTTTATCACAATTTTCAGACACGAATCTCAAGCAAAACTTCATAAATATAATCTAGTGAACTCAATTCACTAGCAATGGGTTCATCATAATTGGATCTCTTGAAAAGATAAGCAAGTGGATGAGGATCCATATCAATAGATTTTTAGCAAGTGAAGTTACAAGCAAATAGAAGGCACATGGCAACACAAGCAAACATGAGATCTGACGAGAAAAAGGCAAACGAAAAAGAATGTGAATAAAACGGCAATTTTTTGTGAAGTGGGGGAGATGAAAACGAGAGGCAAATGGAAAATAATCTAAATTGCAAGGAGATGAGAATTGTGATTAGGAACCTGGTAGATGTTTATGATATCTCCCCGGCAACGGCGCCAAAAATTCCTTTTGATGCGGCTTGAACTACGTCGGTATTTCCCCAAAGAGGAAGGGATGATGCAGCACAACTAAGGTAGGTATTTCCCTCAGTGATGAGACCAAGGTTATCGAACCAGTAGGAGAACCACGCAACACTACGTGAACAACATTGATAACCCACAAGTATAGGGGATCAATTATAGCCTCTTTCGATAAGTAAGAGTGTCGAACCCAACGAGGAGCTAAAGGTAGAACAAATATTCCCTCAAGTTCTATCGACCATCGATACAACTCTACCCACGCTTAACGTTTGCTTTACCTAGAACAAGTATGAAACTAGAAGTACTTTGTAGGTGTTGTTGGATAGGTTTGCAAGATAATAAAGAGTACGTAAATAAAAGCTAGAGGCTGTTTAGATAAAGACACAACTAAGTTAGTTTCAGTAGAGAGCTTTTTGTCACGAGAAAGTTATTTGTCCCTAGACAATCGATAACTAGACCAGTAATCATTATTGCAATTTTATTTGATGGAGAGGCATAAGCTAACATACTTTCTCTTCTTGGATCATATGCACTTATGATTGGAACTCTAGCAAGCATCTCCAACTACTAAAGAGCATTAAGGTAAAACCCAACCATAGCATTATAAGCCATCAATTCCTCTTTTACTCCCATACGCAAATAACCTACTTACTCGGGTTTGTGCTTCTGTCACTCACGCCACCCACCATAAGCAAATCATGAACATATTGCAAACCCTACAGCGAGGATCCCTCACGCTTGCGCAACACGGAGAGCACCATATGACAGGCCCATAATAAAACATGCAACTCAGACCAATCACGATCATCAATTAACCCATAGGACAAAACGAATCTACTCAAACATCATAGGATAGCCATACATCATTGGGAAATAATATATAGCATTGAGCACCATGTTTAAGTAGAGATTACAGCGGGTAAAAGAGGGGTTACACCGCTGCATAGAGGGGGAAAGAGTTGGTGATGATGGCGGTGAAGTTGTTGGTGTAGATCGTTGTCGCGATGATGGCCCCGGCGGTGTTCCGGCGCCACCGGGAGAGAGAGGGAGAGGGCCCCCTTCTTCTTCTTCTTCCTTGACCTTCCCCCTAGATGGGAGAAGAGTTTCCCCTATGGTCCATGGCCTCCATGGTGGTGGAGGGGCGAGAGCCCCTCCGAGATTGGATCTCTCTCTCTCTGTTCTGTTTCTGTGCTCCCCGATTTTCCCTTTCACCGTTTCTTAAATTCCCGGAGATTTGTAACTTTGATTGGGCAGAAATTTTGACACGATTTTTATCCGGATATTGGCTTTCTTACAGCGAAAGAAGGGCACGAACCGCCTTACGGAGTGGCCACGAGGGCCCAGGGCGCGCCCTACCCCTGGGGCGTGCCCTCACCCTCGCTGGCCCCTCAGGCATCATCTCGCGTTGATTACACTTCCCAAAATTCACATATATTCCAAAAATAATCTCCGTAAGTTTTTGTCCCGTTTGGACTCCGTTTGATATGGATTTTCTGCGAAACAAAAAAAACATGCAACAAAAAGGAACTGGCACTGGGCACTGGATCAATATGTTAGTCCGAAAAATAGTATAAAAAGTTGCCAAAAGTATGTAAAAGTTGTAGAATATTGGCATGGAACAATCAAAAATTATAGATACGACGGAGACGTATCAGCATCCCCAAGCTTAATTCCTGCTCGTCCTTGAGTAGGTAAATGATAATAAAGATAATTTTTGATATGGAATGCTACCTAGCATAATCTTGATCATGTAATCTAATCATGGCATGAATATTAAGACACAAGTGATTCAAAGCAATAGTCTATCATTTGACATTAAGACAATAATACTTCAAGCATACTAATAAAGCAATCATGTCTTCTCAAAATAACATGGCCAAAGAAAGTTATCCCTACAAAATCATATGCTCTGGCTATGCTCCATCTTCATCACACAAAATATTCAAATCATGCACAACCCCGATAACAAGCCAAGCAATTGTTTCAACCTTTTGATGTTCTCAAACCTTTTCAACTTTCACGCAATACATGAGCATGAGCCATGGATATAGCACTATAGATAGAATAGAATATGATGATGGAGGTTGTGTGGAGAAGACAAAAAAGGGAGAAAGTCTCACATTGACGCGGCTAGTCAACAGGCTATGGAGATGCCCATCAATTGATGTCAATGCGAGGAGTAGGGATTGCCATGAAACAGATGCACTAGAGCTATAAGTGTTTGAAAGCTCAAACTGAAACTGTAGCGACCCGACCCGAATGGATCAAGTCTCTGTGCTTATGTGTCATCCCTGGATCGGTATGCTAACACACACAGTACTCAAAGGATTTATAACAGAGGTAAATCACACGTATAAAGTAACGTAAATACTATTACCTCAATCATTATAGCGGAAGCAACAAGGTTGTGGATTCCCATCAACACCAATGGCAAAGGTGAGTGTAGAAATCGTAACCCTAACGTATCACTTACTCGTCGTAAGAAACCTGCAACATAAGATGTTGCAGCCCGAAACGGGTCAGTACATTGAATGTACTGGCAAATTCACACCATAGAGAATGATGAATAAAGACTATCACTACATGCATATTTGGCTGGTGGAAAAGCTCTATGGTTATAAGGTTTTTTTGTAAAGCCAATTTTTCCCTACTGCAAAGGAATAAATTTATTTAACTATCATGGTGGTTGTGTAACATTGAGAATGGTTGACAGCATTCTCAATCCCAATTAAAAGTAATTAAAAACCCAACAACATTAATTAGAAGTAACATGTTGAGATTCACATGATATTCAAGTACTAGATACTCAAGTTGTCCATAACCGGGGACACGGCTAATCATGATTAGTTTGTACACTCTGCAGAGGTTTGCGCACTTTTCCCACATGACTCGATCGCCTCCGTTTGTTTTCTCGCACTACATGGTGTTTGAGAACCGGATGACCGAGACATAGTCTTTCAGAAGCGCTAGCACCTTACTTGTGGGGTAGACCGTACCACCTACAACCCCTACATCTACTAGTCCACCCCGTAAGAGTTCGCACAACTTAGTCAACTATGCCAGAGCCCATAGTAGCATGTGGCTGCACACAGAAGTTTCTAGCATGAAAGATCTTATGATCCCTTTGAGCCTGGGTGGCGGTCCAATAAAAACAGGCAAGTCCTGATAGACATCAGGTGCCTCAATCCACCCAGATGTGTGTTTAAGTTGCCACCTTAGATAAACCATTAAAATTATCAACTCACATCTGTCATGGATATCACTCACCCAATCCACGTCTACTAGCATAGCATGGCATAATAAGCAAACGTAGAAGTAACTCCCAAAGGTTTCATAATAATACAGGTAATAGGTACTACCTCATCTACTTCCCATCCCACAATTTAATTAGATCCTAATCATGCAATGTGAGAGGATTTGATCTAATGCAATAAAACTGGGTTGTAGAAAAGGTATGATCAAAGTGTGAACTTGCCTGCAATGTAGATGAAGATGATTCGCACTTAAAACTCTTGATAGATCTACTCGTCACACTCCGGTCAATCTATCGTAAGCAAACAATAGTAACCACACAATAAGTACTCATCTAATGCACAAGTAAAACTCAAACAAGAGAACGAACCAGATAGTTCAACTTAAGAACTCCGGTTGCGAAGAAAGAACGAACCGAACAAAGAAACGGAAAACAAACGGTGGAAGAAAACAACTCGGTTCTAGCAAGTTGAATCTAGGTCAAATTTTACCGGGGCAAAAACTTGTTTAAGTTGATTAGACGGAACGGCGGTTTCGCAACGAAACTCCAGGCGCTTGAATCACCTAATTCCGATAAACGAGCGAGAAGAAAGACTAGAACGAAGATCGGATCTGAGATTACGATCGCGGAATAAATCCGACGAAAAGAAAGAGACGAACGGTTAAACGAACAGGCGTCGTTAACCGGGAATAATCGGTGATCACGTTCATTGAGTAGAACGGTCCGAAAGAAGAACGAAAACCGATCTAGGGTTTTCGGAAAAGAAAACGAAAAACCAATCTAGGGTTTTGGAAAAGAAACCGAAACGAAGAATCGGAGAGAAAAACCGGAAAAGAAAACTGGAACGGTTTCTTTTAAAAGAACCGAACCGTGGGGAAGAAAAAGAGAGGCGCGGGGCTACCTCCGGCGAGGCGGGGTGAACGGTGGCGACGGCGGCGTGCTAGGGCGGCGGCGGCGCTATAGGGGCGGCGGCGGCGGGTGAGGGGCGGCGCGGCTATGGCGGCGGCGGCGCGGCTAAGGCGGCGGCGTGGGTGAGGGGCGCGGGGTGGGGCGCGGCTTGGGGAGGAGAGGGGGTTTGGGGTTTGATTTGATGTGTTGGAGGGGGGAGGGGTGTGGGGGTATTTATATAGGTGAGGGGGGGATTTACTTGGGGTAGGGGACAAGAAGTAGACTGGGAAAGAAAAACAAAACAAAGGAAAGGGGAGGGGCTACGGCCTAGAGTCCAAGCCGGACTCGGCTAGAGGCAAGGCGGCGGCCTGGCGCACTGGCGCCTGGCGCCTGCGCACGCGCGCAGCTGGGGAGGGCGGCCGGCTGGCTGGGCCCTTGGCCCGGCTGGCCTGGCTCACTTTTTTTTAAACGGTTTAGCGCGTAGAAAACAAAAGAAAAGAAAATCTAAATGAACTCCAAAAATTCTAAAGTAAATTTTCCCCGACTCCTAAAAATGAGTCGAACAAAATGAACTTTTCTACGGACCTAAAAGTGCAATTTTCGAAAACGCGCATTTTTCCCTATCCAAAGAAAAACAAACAAACACCGGAAAACGAAAATTTGATCTATTTATTAAATCTTCATTTTTCCTATATTTTGGGAAAGTCATATTATTCCCTCTCTCATATTTTGATATCGAAAAAATAATTGAAGATGAAATAAATAAATCAAATGATCCTCTTTTCAAATTCGAGAAAACTCTCAAATATGAGAATAACGAAATCTCCAACTCTCTCCGAAGGTCCTTGAGTTGCGTGAAATTTCTAGGATCGACCAAAAAGCAGGAAAATAAGATATGCATGATGATCTAATGTATAACATTCCAAATTGAAAATTTGGGATGTTACAAACCTACCACCCTTAAAAGGAATCTCGTCCTCGAGATTCGGAGAGGCTAGCAAGAAAAGGTTGGGGTTTTGGGGGTCTTCTCAAAATCCATCGATCATCACACGGTGTCTGGGGTGCTACCACCCTTAGAATCATTGTTACGGTTCCATCAAAACTCATATACTCCATCCTTATTCTTGACAGTGTCGGTCTTCTTAGATCTTCAGGATAATTCCTTATCCGGGCTCTTCCGGTAGTGGCATAACCTTTTCCTCAATTCTTCTGTACTTTCATCCTGGTAAGGTTATTCCGAGATTGGGTCTTCTTAGCTGACGGGTCGGGCGCCAAAACTAAACAACTACCGATACCTCATGGTGGTCAATCATTTATGCTTTCTCCCGCAGGAAATGGGTCTGGGTGATCCTCACCGTATAACCTATGGTTGGCAAAGCTGCCGTGTACAAGGGAAAAATTCTTATACCATTCTAAGGTTTAACAAGGTTTAATATCGTCGTCTCTCTACTATAGGCAAGTCACTCAGATTTACTATCCCATATAGCAAGGCGAATAATAAGAGTAAGTCGGTATGGTGATCAATCCATCCCGCACCCAAATCATTACCATGTACACAGTTTAGCGAATCTCGCATACTAACACTTGGTCATTCCTCACAAGCATTGCAGAATTTCTCTTGTCGACGAACTAAGTTCGGATAATTCCATTGATTCTGCAAGCCAAACAAACATCTATCGTTCCTTCACCACTCTCAGGTTTTGCGTAACTCCTATAAGATCGTCTGTCGACAAAGGTATATCCTCTTCCAGGGTTCTTCCTTCAGCAAGAATGTGCTTGCTTTTTGGCAGGTCCTGGGGCATGTGGGTTATGGCCCATCTCATCACTTGTAAACCTTAAACTCATCATCGGGGCAATGGATCTCTAGTCCAACATCCTAGTATTCCTAAATCCATTCAATTTGTATTGTCTTCCTTCCTTCTACTGGCACCAAATGAGGACATGATTACTCAGACTCGTCATGGAATTTCCATTGATCCATATTTCCAACATCATACCTCCTTTATGTCCAATAGTACTTCATCTCTTCATCCTCGTGGGATTTCCCACATACCAAGATAAAAACTTATACTTATGAAGTCCATATTCCACTTCGTGGAACATCATTATCCTTTCCGCGGTCAAGCGTCCTTACAGGGGAATATTGGCCATCTCTGCATGGCACTTCTTCAACTGGGAAACGTGAAACACATCCTGAACTCCTGTCAGTCCTTCGGATAACTCCAACTTGTAGGCCACTTCTCTCATACGCTCCAAAACTCGGTATGGTCCTACAAATCTCGGGGTTAACTTTACCTTAACTCCAATTCATTTAACTCCTCGTAGAGGGAGCACATGAAGACATGCGGTCTCCAATTTCATAGACTACCTCCTTGAGTTTTTGAGTCTACATAACTCTTCTGTCTGGACTGAGCTACCTTCAGTCTATCTCGAATCAACTTAACATTCTCTTCTGACTCCTTTGATCACCTTTGGTCCAAACAACTGTCGGTCTCCAACTTCATCCCACATACGCTTGGGGCATCACACCTATCGAGACAAAACTCGTATTCATTTTGTCCGAAGTCCACTTAGTGGAATATCCTTATCTTTTCCAGGGGTCAATGGTTCTTACAGGGTACTACCACCCTTAAAATGCACAAATCTTCCATAGACCATATTTATCTTATCCTCAAAATGGTCAAAATCCTTCTTCATAGAGTAACAACTCATAAAATCCATATCAGTACCAACGATGCTACTTTATTCATTCTCAAATGATTACAATCTCTCGCTTCTCCATTACATGTCTCAACTCAACACCTCAATATAAAAGAAAAATGTTCTCACTTCTACTACTCCATTTCTTTTGTTGCAAACTCAACTATCTAGCACAAGTTTCCTTCTCCTTGGGGCATTCTCTGGCAAAGTGCCCTGCTTTATTACAACGGAAACATATTACATCTGACAAGTTTCGAGGTTTTCTTGTGATTATATAGCCTCCTTGGGTTCTTGGCTTCCTTTTTGGGCAACTGTGGAGGTAGTGCCCTGACTCCTTGCACCTATAACAGGTGATATGACTTAGGTCCTTCCTGGAATCCAATCGGTTTCTCTTTTTGGACCTTTCCATACCAATCATGGCTTCTATTTCCTGTGGGTCATATTCTACTTCCTCTGTCGGGAATTCTACTAGATTCCCATTCATACAATTCTGGGAGATGTGTCCTTCTTCTCCACATGAATAGCAAGACTTGGTGTAGGGTTTAATTGGTTCCTCTTTGGGTGTGTCCTCCACCTCGTCCTTCATCACAGGTTCTTCTAAAATTTCCATGAGGGCTCCTTTCATTGCTTCTTCCTTCTGCTGGATGGTTCTTTGTACCAAGGGGTAAATGTGACACTGAGCAGGGTAGTGGGTAGTCCCTTCACACAAGAAACAAGTGATCTGCCTGGTTGGGCATTCTACAACTAGGTGACTTCCTTCACAATTAGGGCATTCATCCTTGTGTTCTTTATGGTTGTGTCCGATTTCTCCACAAATCTTGCATGCACAAGGTTTCTTTATATCTTTTCCATAAGGCTTCAACTTCTGGGACACAAACTGAGACTTTAGCAAAGTCAACTTAAATTCTTTCCAAGTGGTTACTCCTTGCCATCCATTCATGGTTTGGTATATCTTCCACCAAGTAGCAGCACCTCTTTCAAAGCATTGAAGAGCATGTTGGGCCATATCTTTTCCGACTATAGGGTTGTTCTCCATATGATCCTCCATGTTCTGAATCCATTGGTCTGTCTCCAATTGACTCATTGGTCGAGAAAATACAAGCTCATCTCCATTCATCCTCTATTGGGTCCATGGGTTTGGGGTGAGATAAGAGAGATCAAGAGAGAGGGATGCACACAATACAAACAAAAGTTTTGAAACAGATTTTTGTTGTGGCTGTCGAAAAACATCAAACAAATGACAGCTCACAATCGTCGCATCCAACGTAGGTATATAACAGGGGGTTGGTCTTCTAAAGGTCAATAAATCTTCAACGTCTCCAAACTCTTCAAGCCTTGTTCATGCCTCCAATGGCTTCTTCCAATCATGCTTGTCCTTCTCCAGCTCTTTTGCTAGATCATCTCTGTTGACGTGAAATCTCTTGTGACATCCTTTAATATTCTGGAGTTGCATTTCAAACTTCTGGTTTCAACATCCTTCACATGAACCATGGTATACTGTCCTTCAGTTCCTGACGAATCTTCTGTATCTTGAGGTTGTAGCTCCTCCAGCTTGGCTACTTTCAGCTTTTGGTTCTTGAGTTCTTCATGAAATACTTCCTTGTCTAATATGCTTTCATGGAGCTCCACCTTAAACTTCTTTATGTACTACTCCAAATCCTGGTGATACACCGGCTAGGGCTAAAACTTCATCTTATGATAGGTGCTCCATCAGCCTTCTTCCATCAAATCCATTCTAAGGACTTGCATCCTTAACTCAGCACGGTGACAATAGCATTAGCGGGTGATGACATCACGGATAACTGTGTTTCTGCCCTTGTCATTGCCATGAGCTATCTTCCATAATTGATATCCCCTGCCTTAGGGTTTTCTTGACAAAACTTTGAGTTCTCATGCTCCTTGTTTTGGTCTTTCTCCAATACACCTTGATCTCGGGTATTAACTTCCATAGTCTGCCAAGTTCCATAAGGGTAGCAGTCCTAGGTCATACAAATATGGGGATTCTTCGGAGCCTTCAAATTCTACTTGTCTTCGGCCTTCAACCGTTGTAGTTTCCATTCTTCAGATGCACGAAAAATACTCTTCATTCCGAAGTGGCCTTAGTTGTCCGATATCTTGTACTTCTTGGGGTGGTCTCATCAGTCGAATCTTCGTGTGGTCAAAAGGGGAAAGGTGTATGGTCTCACTAAAGGGAATTTTTGAATAAGCTCAGAAGAGAAGAGAGGTAAAAGATCATTTTGAAAGGGAAAAGTTTGTAGAGAAAAATCTTTGCTATGGGCTTGCCAGTTTCTAGGGTCACGTCCTACAGTCAACATGTGCTCTGATACCATCTTGTAGCGACCCGACCCGAATGGATCAAGTCTCTGTGCTTATGTGTCATCCCTGGATCGGTATGCTGACACACACAGTACTCAAAGGATTTATAACAGAGGTAAATCACACGTATAAAGTAACGTAAATACTATTACCTCAATCATTATAGCGGAAGCAACAAGGTTGTGGATTCCCATCAACACCAATGGCAAAGGTGAGTGTAGAAATCGTAACCCTAACGTATCACTTACTCGTCGTAAGAAACCTGCAACATAAGATGTTGCAGCCCGAAACGGGTCAGTACATTGAATGTACTGGCAAATTCACACCATAGAGAATGATGAATAAAGACTATCACTACATGCATATTTGGCTGGTGGAAAAGCTCTATGGTTATAAGGTTTTTGCGTAAAGACAATTTTTCGCTACTGCAAAGGAATAAATTTATTTAACTATCATGGTGGTTGTGTAACATTGAGAATGGTTGACAGCATTCTCAATCCCAATTAAAAGTAATTAAAAACCCAACAACATTAATTAGAAGTAACATGTTGAGATTCACAGGATATTCAAGTACTAGATACTCAAGTTGTCCATAACCGGGGACACGGCTAATCATGATTAGTTTGTACACTCTGCAGAGGTTTGTGCACTTTTCCCACATGACTCGATCGCCTCCGTTTGTTTTCTCGCACTACATGGTGTTTGAGAACCGGATGACCGAGACATAGTCTTTCAGAAGCGCTAGCACCTTACTTGTGGGGTAGACCATACAACCTACAACCCCTACATCTGCTAGTCCACCCCGTAAGAGTTCGCACAACTTAGTCAACTATGCCAGGGCCCATAGTAGCATGTGGCTGCACACAGAAGTTTCTAGCATGAAAGATCTTATGATCCCTTTGAGCCTGGGTGGCGGTCCAATAAAAACAGGCAAGTCCTGATAGACATCAGGTGCCTCAATCCACCCAGATGTGTGTTTAAGTTGCCACCTTAGATAAACCATTAAAATTATCAACTCACATCTGTCATGGATATCACTCACCCAATCCACGTCTACTAGCATAGCATGGCATAATAAGCAAACGTAGAAGTAACTCCCAAAGGTTTCATAATAATACAGGTAATAGGTACTACCTCATCTACTTCCCATCCCACAATTTAATTAGATCCTAATCATGCAATGTGAGAGGATTTGATCTAATGCAATAAAACTGGGTTGTAGAAAAGGTATGATCAAAGTGTGAACTTGCCTGCAATGTAGATGAAGATGATTCGCACTTAAAACTCTTGATAGATCTACTCGTCACACTCCGGTCAATCTATCATAAGCAAACAATAGTAACCACACAATAAGTACTCATCTAATGCACAGGTAAAACTCGAACAAGAGAACGAACCATATAGTTCAACTTAAGAACTCCGGTTGCGAAGAAAGAACGAACCGAACAAAGAAACGGAAAACAAACGGCGGAAGAAAACAACTCGGTTCTAGCAAGTTGAATCTAGGTCAAATTTTACCGGGGCAAAAACTTGTTTAAGTTGATTAGACGGAACGGCGGTTTCACAACGAAACTCCAGGCGCTTGAATCACCTGATTCCGATAAACGAGCGAGAAGAAAGACTAGAATGAAGATCGGATCTGAGATCACGATCGCGGAATAAATCCGACGAAAAGAAAGAGACGAACGGTTAAACGAACGGGCGTCGTTAACCGGGAATAATCGGTGATCACGTTCGTTGAGAAGAACGGTCCGAAAGAAGAACGAAAACCGATCTAGGGTTTTTGGAAAAGAAACCGAAAAAGAAAACGGAAAACCGATCTAGGGTTTCGGAAAGAAACCGAAACGAAGAATCGGAGAGAAAAACCGGAAAAGAAAATTGGAACGGTTTCTTTTAAAAGAACCAAACTGTGGGGAAGAAAAAGAGAGGCGCGGGGCTACCTCCGGCGAGGCGGGGCGAATGGTGGCGACGGCGGCATGCTAGGGCGGCGGCGGCGGCGCTATAGGGGCGGCGGCGGCGG